>NC_087557.1:27114258-27421846 GCF_036250125.1 Pseudopipra pipra
GAATTTATTTTTTGCCTGTGTGTTTTAGTAGTCCGAAGGTATGCCATTGTCTTAAATTCCCAAATTTTGCAGATCAAAGATTCTAAGTAAGACCTACCTCACCTGGAAGGTGCAGAAGGTCTTTGGAGCCTTGTCAAGGAAGGCTCACACGGCCGAGCACCGTTTTGTTTGCCTTTGAGTGTAGGCCATTGACATGAAGAAATTGTGTCAGCCTTGCTATATATTGCTAGTGACCTGCAGCTTTGACCTAGTATTCAGTTTCACTGTTTCCCATGCATTTACTGTAATTATTTGATTTAAGAAAATATATCATATGTCTGCTGCTTAGCCCTTTGGGAACTGGCATAGGAGGGATCAGCAGGAGCTGCTGTTCTTCAGTAGCCTCTGTACAATCCTCCAGCTTCAGTTGTTTTCTTGAAACTTGTTCCTCTGATGTGTTGTCATCCTTTCAGCCCTGGTGATTTTAGGGAACAATTATTTACTAAGGTGAATTTCCACAAAGTAGGAAGCAAAATGAGCTGAAAATTGGAAATGATTACGGTTGCCAGGTGCAGACTTTTAGTTCTTTCTTCTTCTTTAGCAAAGAAAGCATTTTCCAAAGCTTGATTAAATCTCTTAAATCACAGTTTAGTCCAGCATAAGAAAAATAAGCTCAAATACCAGATCTGAACTAAGTGACTAAGCCATGTCCCGTTGTGTTGGAATTGAATTGGTTATAGTGCACAATAATCTACTTTATTGTCATCCTGGCCTTAACTGTAGCATAAGATGATTACATTGAATGTGTATAATAATAAGGCTTACACTTTGTATATAGTGCTTTAAATATTTTGGCAGACCATAGAAAGAACCTTTACGTGCAAGGCTTGATTAATCCTTTTCCTCTGTGTATAGAACAAGTAGCTGCCAGAGCTCAAGGGTAAAACCTATTAATAATGTCTCTGGCAGTCCCCGCCCTCCTTCACAGTGTATTCTCTTCTGTTCACACCAAACTCCAGGCTTATTATCATTTTGGTCTCTCTCTTTTGCTTTCCCAGTTTCTATGTAGCAATCAGGGGACTCCAGCAGACTCGAATCTTGTATAAAAGTGTCCACAGAGTATAAAATATTTGCTCGAACTCTGTTTTTCCAGCAGTGGAGAAAGAGAAGAGGGGCAGCAGTGCTGTGGGCAGCCCAGCCCCTGTGTTATTTCCTACAGCTATTCACACTCAGTATGGTAGAGAGGACCCTTAGAACCAGGTTTAGGGAAATGCTTTCACCAGCAGCTGTGTCCAGTGTGTTCCCGGGGGGATGCACGTGCATCCAGCGACGTGGCCGCCCACCCCTCAGGGAGCACTCCTCGGACTTGGGGTGGGTGAGGAATTACTCTCTTTTTCATATGGGGAAGCTGAAGCAGGATGAAGAAAAACATTTTTTATAAGTTCCTGGGATGAGCTCGCTGCACAGCCATTGGCACCCTTGCTAGTCAGCATTGAAGTCAGGAGAGATGTTAAAGTTAAAGCACAGCATTGGTGCCAAGAAAACGACTCTTTCTACAGGGAGGTCACACTGGCTTATTGTAAACCATTACTGACCTTGAGCAAATATTAATCCTGAGTTCTGACTGCTAACCTATACTCCTTATACTTGGGAAAATGATTTAATCTTTGGCTTTCAATGAAAGTTTGTTCCTTTACCAAAAAGTTTTCAGCATGTTTTTGTCAGAAGTAGGTTCATAGTTTGTATTATAGTCTCATGGGTATATTAATAACATAATACAACAAAGAAAAATGGCATGTGGTGAAGGTTTTAAGTGAAAAATATTTATTATTCGGAAGGCTTTCAAGCAACTTAGGTCACTAGATCAATAAAACATTTTCGTTTGGAAAGTACTTCCCATTCCTGGTGCAGTGTCTCTTTAGCTGCAGCAGCTGTGAGGGTGGATGGGATGGATGGTGGGTAGTTACCAGAGCTGCCATGGCCTGTCCTCCCTTGCCAGGTCCTCAAGGGAGGACCAAAGTGCATCTTGTCCTCCTGTCTTTTTAAATGAGGTTGTTACAAAACTGGAGGAAGGGAAGTGGTGAGGGGATGCCTCTGAGCTGGGAAACAGAAGTCAGGTTCACCCCACCCTTGGCACGCTTTGTGAGACACCTCATAGTAGCCTGTGCCACTGAGGTATCCCCCACAGCCAGAATTGAAACAGCTGTTCCACCCAAGAAGCAGCATCCTCTGATTCACCCCTGCTCCTCTGCAGCCAGCGGGTGAGGGGCACGGGGCAGCCCCGGGGGTCCCGGCCAGCGCCTCCACCACCGTGGCTGTTCAGCCCAGAGGTGGCAGCATTTCACCGGTGGGCAAAGGAGGCCCGGCATACAGTGGGGACATTCATTTGGCTAAGTGCTTTGGGATCTTTTTGGCCAAGAGCACTCTGGAAAAAAAAAAAAAATTAAAAAAAAAATTAAGGTCATAAGGTGTCTGGGATTTTTGAAGAGCCAGTGTAACAGTGGTCTTTTATTATTGGTGAGTTTACAGCCAAGAGCTGTCCCGTAAATGAGCAATGCGATTTAGGGATTATTTTTTTTTCCTTTAAAAGCAGGAATGCTTGAGACATTAAAGGTGGTCTGGCAGCTTTTGCTGTGAGACTTCTCTGCGTGTTGATCTGTACACTGGCTTTGTATCAACACGAGAGCACCACATCGGTGCAGACAGGCAGGGGTCAGCACCGTGTGTTTGAACTGGATGGCACTGCTGCTTCACACAGGAATACAGTTCGTAGTGTGAGGGATAGGAAGAATGTGGTAGACTGTTTGGCTGCATGGGCTGTGTGAGCTACATGCCATTAATTAGAAAAGAAACTAGTGTGGAACGCATAGTTTGTACTTAGCATGCTGTTATTTATTTACTTTGGAAGGATGAGGAGGAAGATGAACTAATACCCCATGAGCCCATGGTGGATGTAATTCAGGTATCAGCTCAGGAGCCAGGTTTATAGCAGGTATGATTGGATTTTTATTGTGTCATTGCTTGGATTAGTGTTAGAGTACGGACAGCCTCAGGTCCTTGAGCTTATTTAAAGACCTTCATATTTTCCGTCAACAGCTGTATGAAGTTAAAGGGAAAGAGGCCATGGGATTTCTCTTTCTCAGCTAGTTTATTTGTGAGGTGGTGAGGTTAATGTGGCAATATCCCATGCTTAGTAGAGAGGCTTTTTGGCTTTAAGCATTGTGTGTGCTCCCTTCAGATTTATGATTTTGACCCCAGCCTGGCATTATCACACTGTCAGTGGGAGTACAGGGCTGGTTGGAACCTCCAGCTCTTGGTGGTAATCTCTCTTAATTAGTTTACAGTTGAAACAATTGTCCGACTTTTTGCCTTTAAACAAGGGAAGTTTGCTCTATCAGTGGTTGATTTCCCTGAGGGAGGAAATCCTGAGGGAGGTTATCAGGGAGAGAAAAGCTCCCGGGCTCCACTTTCAAAGCAATGCCATGTATGAAGCATGCATCAATCCTGTTAGTACTGCTTATTATTTCACAATGGCGTGTCAGGAATTACGGGCACAGACCTTTCTAAGGACTGTTGCAGACCTTTATGCACCCTCATCCCGAGTCAGGATTTTGTGGAATTATGTGCTAATAAAAGCTAATTTTACACATTAAATTGCATTCTTTGAAATTGCGCTTTTAATTGCTGATCTTTCCCTGACTTCTCCACAGACCTCTCCTAGGCTCCTCATTGTCGACTTTCTGCCAGGGAGCCCTCCGTGCCTCATCATTAGGACTAAAACCTGCCATCACTTAACATAACACACAGAGCTTACAACTGGGAGCAGCCCCCTCCCTTGCATGGGAGCACACACAATAATAGACACTATAGTGGCAGCACCAACGGGAGCTTTACCATGTATTTTAATGACTTGTGCTTGATTACATTTGCTAGATTGAACCAAAGTTCATTTAGTAATTGGTATGATTCTTAGCGGGTACACATTTGACATTCCTCGCTCATTAAAGGGCCCCAACAATGGCTGTTACAACTTTCATCTCAAGGGTGACCCTCTCAGATACATATCCAGGCTTTTTCTTTTGATAAACCACCCAACCCGGCATTCATTAACACTTAACCATCTGCAGCCAGCCCCTCCTAGTACCTTCTCCCTTGCTTTGATGATATAATTAAAAGCCTTCTGTATTATCTCCCCCGGAGCAGTAAGTCGAGGTGCGTCAGCTCGTGCATTGTTTGTTATTCGATTCTCTCCCTATCGGCTGCTCCTTGCGACGGGGCTCATTTTTCATATGTTGTAAAGATTAGCTGATGGAGTGGGAGATCAGAGGCATGAGAAGGCAGTGTGGCTCTCGATATTAGTAACCAGATGCTCATTTGAAATGGTGATGGAGTTTGCTGTTATCTGTTAGATTATTTGGCTCCTTTGCTTTTACCTGAAGATAAACTGGTTTAAGTACTAGTCAATGAAAATTAGCATTATCTTTAGTGGCTTGTTATGATAGAGTGCTCTTATCAGTCTGGTTTAGTGTGGCTATTCTCTCCTCGAGTCTGGTTTACAGAAATCACAGCTTTGTTTATGCATGTGCCCAAACTTGCCTGTTTGACCTTTGAAGCTGTGATTATAATATTAATCTCTGGGACTATTCTGTTGCAAATCACTTAGGTGGTCTGTATTTCAGAGGATTTCATTGTGGGACCTCCCTCTTGTCCAGCATGATGTTCTGTTATTGTTAGTATATTCTACACTGAAAACTAACTCAGAGTGGCATTTCAGTAAGTCTTGTTGTCTGGCTGCTTTTTGTGGGGGTTTTTTTGTGTGTGATGGAGGAGCTGGAGGACAGCACTGTGCTACTGTTTGTCCACTTCCACTGATTTTGTATAACTTTATAACAAAGTTGCTTAGCTACAGAAAAACTTGGTACAATACTTGCATGCAGATACAAACTTCAGCCTGCAAATCCTCAGTGTCCTGCGGTGTGGCTAAATAGCCTTGTTCCAGTTTGCAGGTGGGGAGACTGCACACAGACACAGCAACAGAACCAGCTTTTACTGGGGGGTTCCTGTTTTATGCCCTTGCTTTGGTGCCTAACCCCTGCAGCCTTCCCCTGCCTGGTGTTTAAGCAGGGTTGTGATAGATCTTGAATAGCAAGAGGAGGAATCTGGCATTCTGGCACTAAAGGAACTTTTGTCATGTTTGTCATCTTCAAGTTAAGAATTGGAGGTTTTTCCTCCCATTTTCCCCTCTCCTTTCCATATTGCATCCATTTCTATATTTTTACATATTTATTGCCTTGTTCCATTGATTTGTTCATTTTCCCAGTAAACTATTATATTCGTTACATAAATACAAGGGAGCCCTTCTCAGAGAAGATGTGAAATTTCTCCCCCTCATAAATACACAAAATGTGGAAACCATTCTCAGGATGCAGGACAGGAGGGAGTCTGCTGACTTCCAACTGCAAGACCTCATTAAAATTAGTGGATTCCCTATCCTCTTTGCATAAGGAACATTGCTATTTGGGCTGACTTCCACAGCAACATCTGGGCCACCGATAACATCAGTACTGGAGCATTGCTAGGTGAGCTCATGTTTTGTTAATGAAGTAATCTACTGAAAGTGCATATATCATTTTTTTTAGTACTACATACTTCACTGCAAAGTGTTGTACTGCTATTATAGGAGCTTTCCTTTGCAAATGGGACTTGAGGAATTTTGTTATAGTCAAAAATATGCCTAGCTTGAATTGTATGGCATGCTTGAGAAATGCCACCTAAGTCATAAAATGTTAAGACTTAAATACTTTGGTAGTTCAATGCATTCATTGAGAAATACACTGAAAAATGGCTTACTAGAACACCTGATATGCTTACAGCTTTGGTGTTACTAAATATTCAGAGTGGTAGTATTGGGTTATATATATAAATATATGTATAAACCAATACTATCACACTGAAAAAAAAATATATATGTATGCCCAATTTGTGAGTGATCCTTCTGCTGGGCTAACTAAATAATAAAAGTGATTATGATCACAAGCATCTGCCTTTAGCGTGTTCTGGATTAAGCAAACAAAGTTGGATAGAATATACTGGTAAGATATGTTCATTCAGACTTCATTATGAAATGCAGGCATCAAAGGAGGAAAAATGGAACCAGAGACAGTTTCAGTTGTGGATTGAAATATCTATCCTTAGTAACCTCTGACCAGAAATGCAGTTACAGGTGTCTTGAACAGCTCAGTGTAGTCTCTGACTGTTGTTGTGGTTTGTCTTTTTTAATCTGCAAGCTAAATATTCTTGTGGCTTTCCTGTCCTCAGAACTAGTGGGGAGTGTTCAGACAGCCAGAACACTCTTAAATAAGGCCACAGGTTTGTGGAATGGAAAATAATATTGGCATAAAATATCTAGCTGCTTTGAGACAGATTCCAAAAAGGGTTTCCATTATCCAAGAGCAGAGAATGCATAAAGAGAAACAATAGAAGTTATCAGTGAGTCTTTGTGATTTAAACTTCATTCTTAAAATACTGAAGCTATGGGAGATTCCTGAGGTTCTGAAATATTAACCTGCCACTGCTCTGAAAGCGAAGACTTCCCTGTTTGCCTTACGATGAGTGGGAGTTTTACTGATCTTTTCCACCTTACTGGGCTGGATAAGCAAATCCTTTGTAATTGAGCTGTGGCAGTCATTTGTAATGTGTAGTGTAGGAAAGGTGAGCAGACCCTATCTCCTTCCCTTATTTCCCTCCAGGAAGTGTTGGAGAAAATACAGTAGTGTTGTTGTGTTTGCTAGCAGAACATGCCCAGCCTTGCATATTAAGGCAGGCACTTCGCCAGAAGCTTTGAATTATTGTACCCTGACATTACCCACTGTAACTTTTAGCACTCTGGGCCCATTACTTTGGCTTCCTGCCCAGTAATGTGCAATTTCCACTTACATGAGAAGATGTAGCAGGAGTAATGACTCCTTGGAGGAGGTGTTTTCTTTCACAGCAAATCAGCCCAGGGCCAGCAGGTGTAAGTTTATAGACACAGCCCAGTAATGGCAGCCTGCACTGTTCTCTTCTGTCAATCCAACAGCAGATGGAAAGGAACAGACCTTTGCACACTTTTTGCTATCCCCTGACCTCATTGCAAAGTCAAGCTCTTATAAGTGGCCATGCAAAACTCCATGATTTTCCCTTTTTTATTCTTTTCCAGGCACCCCAGAATGCACATCAGAACAGGGCTGATGGATGCCCATCTCTACTGTCTGAAGAAATATGTGGTAGACTTTCTGGTAGAAAACAGGTAAGAAACCAAGCAACACACAAAGTAGTAACAGGTGTTTGCACTGATGTTAGGTTTATACCAGAACTTTTAAAGATTTTTTCCCTAAATTAACTAACATAAAATTGAAATGTAAAAGAAACCAGTTTTCAAAATGCTTTAACTACACTAAAAGGAATGCTAAGCCCTACCTGAGTTTCTTATTCAGATATTTTTAAAAAATAATAACAGCATAAGTGAACAACTAACATTTTTGTCTTTTTTCTGCATCCTTTCTTTTTCTAATCTATCCATGCTTTTTGGCTGCTCATTTTACTGGGGCTCCCCCATTGTTAGCCCTGTGAATACATTTCTGACCTTTGATTTCCCCCACCACAGTCTGTTTTGGCCTTTGCAATCACCTTCTCTCTGCCCCTTCACATCCACCACCGCTGCAGGTGGGCTATCTCTGTAGCATCCTATGTTTTTAGCTTGTGATGTTCCTCTGTCAAAACTCTGAGACCACCCACTGAGAGTAAGAAAAACATCCATTTATGGAAGTGGAGAAGGATCTTAGCTATAATATTTCATGAAACAGGCAACACCCCCCCATGTTTATCTTTAAAAAACAAACAAATGAACAACCCCCCTCACAGTAAGTAGTTCAGTTTGGAATAATGTCTTGTTCCTAGACTTTTTATAGCCCTCTCATGCCTATTATATATACTGAATGCTCACTGAGCTCTCAAGAGTTTTCTCCCCTTTTAAGTAAGATGAAAGATACAGGGGCTAAGTGTTGTGTTCATAGTGCATTTTCTTAGCAGATAAACTGACATGTGAAAAAACATTGAGGGTGGGAGATTTATGTTAGTCTTGACCATATACAAATCTTGTGATGCAGCTGGATACATGACTGAAAGAGCTCTTCCAGAATAAGGGTCTGTGGGTTAAAAATAAGTGCAAAATCTGTGTTAACCTCCAGAGCAATTTCTTAACCATGCATAAGAATAAGCCTTATCCAATATTTTGACTGGTACATGAAGGCATTGTACAAGTTATTTTAGTTCACATTCGTCTACAGAAACATGTAGGAAAGATGAGAAAGCTTCAGGAGCAGCAGATGCCTTAAACCTGGAATAAACCATGTATTCAGCATATTTCAGAAAGCTGGTGACGTTTTGGAATTCTTGTGTTTCCTGTGGTAGCATGAAGCAGCACTTAGACTTCTCCTTTGTCATACAATACGTAGGACTCATTTCTTGAAATCCTAGCCATGTAGTTTTGCTGGTATTAGACATTTCTGGAATATTAGACATTTCACACGTTCAGTTATTTTTCCCTGGTAGTTCATTCTGTTTTGAATTTAGATCTGTGGGACAAGGATGGTCTTTGTCAGATATGTCTGAGTAATAGTAGTAACTTCAGATTTCAAGGCTTTATGCTATTTCAGTTGAAACTGGTGAGATCTTTGACTTCGTCAGTCAGGATTTTACCTTTTATTAACCAAAACCAGCAGAGTGAAATCCTGCTTTTAACTCTTCCAGTTTCCCCCAGGTCCCCAAAGAACAAGTCTACTGGATTTTCTGCAAGTATGACCGATCAGAGTTTTTTGTTTGTTTGTTTTCTATAGCGAGGTCGTTCTCTGACTTCACTATTTTTTGAGGCTGTGCTGCTATTCTGTGACACTTCCACGGCAAATAGATATTTACAGCAGCTAGGCAGCATTTCTTAAGACCTGATAGCAACAGGCTTAGTAATGGCAGGTATCTGCTTCATTCCCTTTATTACACAAATGCTGCTTATTCGGTCAATTGAGGGAGTCAATTGCAAGTAATGTGCTTAACTGGCAAATCTGGGGAATGGGACTTTTGCCATGAGGAATAACTTAGGCTTTCAGACTTCTGGCATCAGTGGGCATTTGCAGCTTGTTTTTCTTCTCTGAGGAAGGGGAGGACAGTGCATACCCAGTGATCTTTCCATGTTTGGCAGTAATATGCCAAGACTTTTGAAAGACCCTGTGGATCATTTCTGCCTCAGAAGTACTGACATCTACATAGTTATTTGGGTTTAAGGATTCTTTTTAATACTTTGGTTTTTAGTCTAGAGAGAACCTACAGTAAGATTTTGCCTCTCTGAAATTCCTCACCAGGACTGGAGAAGCTCAGATGCCTTGTTTAAGTTGCGTGTGTTTAAAACTAACAGCAGGGACTGAAGTGAACAGTGAAGCTCTTGTACAGTGCCAGGAAGTACTGACACAGTGTACTTCCTCAATATTACAATATTTACATTGTGTTAATATTTTAACAGCGGGGTTTGATGGCAGGCAGAACACCTTTTTTCATTGTTTGTGGCGCAGTGAAACATTTACATTTTTTCAAATGTTTTTTTGACATACAAAAGCCGAAAAGGTGTTGACCAGTGGTAAAAAAATTCAGATGCTACAACTGGCTTTTGCAGAGGAAAATTATGATTGCTTCCAGGTCAAAGGATTACATGAAAACTCATGTGGTTATCTATGTGGGATCTGTTTCTTCTTCAGTGAGTCCCAGCTTAGCTGCAAAGTGTTCCATCAAGCTCTCCCTGGGTGAATGTAGTTTGTACTGTAGTTTGTAGAATGTAAGAGTAAATTGCAGTCAGATTAATACATGCATTGTATTTGTATTTGTTGTGTGACAGTTTTGGAAAAAGGCTGAATACTCACCTCCAAGGTGAAGTGATACCAAGGTTTTTTTCATCAGCTTGGCCACTGTCTGTGGTACTAGACAGATACCTTGATTTTTCTGTGCACTTGCTTCCTCTTCTGGGTGGGATTGTTTGGAAAATAATCAGTATTTGTTTGGCAGCAGTGAGATTCTATGATGAGGGATGTTAGGAGAGATCAAAATACTGTTTGGTAGCCTATAACTCAGTTTGTAGTCCTTTAATACATTTTTATGAACTATTTTAAAAGGCCTGAATAGTAGATTCTCCTGCCTGAAGTTTTTTATTGCAGTATAGCAAATCAAACTTTTAAAAGGCAGCGCTTGCTAGTGCCTTTGAGTAGAAGTCAGAGGAAATGTTCTGTTTATTAGAACCTCCTCAAATATGTATGTCCAGACAAAAGTAATACGATGCCCCTAATGTTACTTAAACCTGGGGAATTTATTTTTCAGGAATGAAACTTTTTTCTCTTTTCTAGGAGGAAAAAATGCATTTTGTCAGTTAAATCTCTGTTATTCATCCACCAGTTCAGCAGTGGATCCTGGTGAAATCAAGTGTGCAAGGGTCCTACCCTCTCCAAATCTACCAAGGTCAAATGCTTATGGTTCCACAGTGGCTTGGGCAACAGCCTAAGAAATTCTTGTCCACGGCAGTTTATTTCCTACAGCTGGAATTTGTTCCTTCCATTCTTTCCACACTTCTGTGTCACTAGGGTAGGTTGATCAGCTGCAGTGCATTGGCAGCCTCTGCACAGGGGTGCCAGTTCGAGCACTGGGAGCTCTGCCTTCGGATGGACGTCTCCATCCCTGCATCCACAGGGGATACCTGACACTGGTGACTTCTGGGTCTGTTCCCACTAGATTCACAAGAGTCACAGACCATACCCTGCTACCAACTGTATTCATTCTGTCTGAACAGGGACTGTGACCTTAATGTGAAGCACCTCTTGTTTGGGCTGAATTTTCAGCTTGTGGTAGCTGTCCTATCCTTGGTATGTTTTATCAGAGACCTTTGGTTCTTCCCCGGGTTCCTTTCTGCATCAGTGAAGTTAGAGTTGCTGAGGTTGGCCTCGGTAGAGAGTCTGTGGAATTGTATCACACCTCTGCACGGGAGGGAAGTCAGTTAAAAATCTGATCTCCTTGTATTTAGGTGAGAGCTTTCGTTTCCTCGGCATTTCCTTTTCCAGAGTAAGGCCAGCCCGAGGATTCCATGGGTGCTGCGCCTTGTGGCGTGGGAAGGCGGGCAAGCACAGGCCGTGTGTGCTGCTGGAGGTGCTCTGCCAGCACAGGGCAGGGATAGTTGAAGGTGAACACCTGCACTGCACGATGAACTGCACAGTATTGCTTTTCTTAAAGCGGTCGTTCCACGAGCTGAGCCAGCAGCGAGGCAGAAGCAGAGGCTGTAGCTGGCTGGGGGCACGGCTCCACCCCACAGCTGGCGGGCCTCACACCCCTGGGGCCCTGGGGTGGCAGCCAGCACAGTAGCCAGTCCCTTTTTTGGCACTCTCCTGAGTGCTAGGTTGGAATCCTGCCTCGCTGCTGCATTCAGGGCAGATGGAAGAACAGAGTCCTTATTCCCTTTCCCCCGTGAACTTCATGTGTAACGGAGGGCAGGATCTAGGCCTGTGCCGTGTGAGCCCGGCGTGTTGCACAGACATGCACTGATACTTCTTTACTGTGTGCTGACAGTTGGATTGCCAACAATCCCTGCAAAGCTGCTACCAGGAGAAATGTGATCGAAGTGAAATTATGTGGTAGCTTGCGTTCTGCTTTTCCACAATCTTTCTAAAGCTGTAGCCTGGTGAAATAAGATAACTCATTCAGGGGAGGGCGGGAGGGGGGCAGACAGATATAGAGCAACCCCTTTCCCTGTAAAGTTTTAACACGGAAGCTTCAAACTTGCTTTGTAAATTTAAGTCGCTATATACATCCTGTGAATATGCTAGAGAGCATATGTAATATGCATTTATAATATATGTATGCAGGAATGGCATTGTGCCCGCAGTCAGTTGTGCAGGTATAGATGACAACATTTGTAATATGTGTAAGAATTCCACCTCATTGAAGTAGACTGAAAGTCTAAAGCCAGATCAAGGCTGCCTAAAGCAAAGCAGTATGTGATCCTACTTATTAAGTTGCCTCCCCAAAATCACTTTTCACGAATTTCATCAGTGCAGAGCCTGTCAGGAATATGCTAATCAGACCTTAGTTACAGGTTGAGCATACAAAAAGCTACATTTCAAAATACTAACTTTGTAAATATAAGCACTTGGCAGTTAGGAAGTGCCACAGCTGACGCTCCCCGTGCAACTTTTTGCTTTTGTATTTGCCCTATATTATGGTACAGTCTCCAGTTACGTGACTCTGTATGTTGTTTTGAGGGTTTTTTTCCACTCTGTGACCACTGCTTCATTTGTTGCCTGAGATATTTGCTGAAGGAGATACTGTTCAATATTATTTGTAACTTCTATAGTTCAAGTGAAGGCCACCAGCCTTACTCACTGTTTAAACCCTGTTCTGAAGATAAGGTAAATACTTCGCTTTTGGATTCTTGGTGCTCATCACTGGTACTGTAATGCCCTGCACACATTTCATTAACTATCTTTCCAGCACCCCTATTAGCAAAGCAGTGGTTTTTCCCCTTCTGAAAGGGGGAAAGCTGGGTACACAAGAGCTAAAGTTTGAAGCATCTTCATCTTAAGTATGCCATTTTTCAATCCTTAATGTTATACAGAGAGCTCATAATGTTGAAAAAAATCTTTTCCATTGGTGATAGCTGTTACAGGGTGACACTGATAAAATCAAAAGCACACAATCAGTGGCAAACTGCAGAAATTAGATTTACGTTCTGCATTCAGCAGTATCTGTAGTATCCTCTGACAGAAGGGAATTACCAAAAAAATTTTAAAAATCAGTTCTTCAGGCATCATTCATTTGCCTTACATCTTAGCAGTTCTTTTCTCCCCTCGCAGCCCTCTGCCTTGTACATTTAGCACACATGTTCTAACAAATGAGCCAGTCATTCTTCTGCCTCATTACACAACCGTGATTCATCCTCAGGGCATAGTCCATCTTTGCATTGGGGGAAGAAGAGACTGAGACTGGGGAGAGAGGAAAAGTAGGTGTGTTTTTAAGGGTTGTGTCATAATGTACACACATGAGTTCTTAAAAAAGGTATAAGCAACATGCTTATAGCTTTTCTTAATTTGAGTACCCAAACTGTTACCCTGATATTCTTTTAAGTATGTGTATATATATTTTTATATATGACACTTTTAGAATTAATCAGCGAGGCTACTGTGACTCTTGCTAACGAAGTAGCTGTTATCAACATAGATTTATCACTTTCAGGTCAGCTGCCAGAGGGAGATGGGATGCTCTAAGCTTCAAAGAATATCCAGCTCAGCATCTGTAACCTTGGCCTGAAGCATATTCTGTTTCTCTGTGGAGTAGTACATGAACACTGCAGTTACCCTGCAGAAAAGAGAATGGAGCATGCCCAATATAGGAGGACTTATACCTTTTAGAAATAAAAAAAATTAGCTGCAAAATAGGTCTCTTCCAAGCATGTGCAAACAGTGTTTTTTCAGACTTAGCTTGATGTAGTATGGGCACATTTTCTGTTTATAAATGTAACGCCCCAATGAAAAGACAACCCTGTGCCAAATTACAAGCATGGAAGTGCAAGAGCTTTTCAACAGAGCAGATGAAATATTTTACTGTGGTCAAAACAAAGGTTTTTTCCATAATTTTGTTCTTGGAAATAGCTGAGACATTTTTGATGAAGCTATCCAAAAAATAATCAGCTCGAGGCAAACACCTGGCATAGGTAATTTCTGCCAAAATAGTTACACTTTGGCAAAGTTTACAAACAGATGAAGACAGAAACTTACAACAGGAAATGCTGGGCAATGTATCTATAACCACCCCAGTTGCACCACCACTGAACGCTGGTTGTCTCAGATCTGGTGAAGGCAGGTGCCACTGTGTGTTTGCTCAGATGTTCTGGGTTCTCTGTTGCTCATCAGAGTGGCACATGCATTTTCTGACATAAGAAGATCTTTTGACTTCATTTCAAAAGACTGTGTCGGTATATCTAAAACTAAGTTGACAATGCACATCTTCCTCTTATACGTTAGGACATTTCACGTGCTTTTGTGGTGTCCTTCCCTCTTTTTTCCCCACCCCTCTTCCTCCTAACAGCAAGGTAAAATTTTATTGTGTTTAGTAATGTGTTTTGCAAATCAGCATTTTGTCCCGAATTTGACCCTTCTGAACTGCTGGGTGTAGAAAAAGCCACCGTTTCCCTGGTACAGTCACCTGGGAAGTGGGCAGCTCTGCCTGTGGCCAGCAGGAAGATGGGTGGTACTGGAAAGGCAAGAATAATAAACAGCAGCACTGTGGTCACTTCAAAAGGTCTGACTAAGCATTTGCAGCGCCTTGTCCTGGGAATGCTGAGTGCTAATATCTTGCTTGCCACCAGGGAAATCCACTTCCCCTGGGGAGCCCTTCTCTTGGGGTGCATCCCATGAGAGGCTGAGCTAAGAAAACAAATCGGCTCTTCTGCAGTTCTGGAGAGCTGCCTGCCAGAATTTGCCAGTAGAGAAACTTTTCTGAACTGAACAAATTTGCAGTAAACTTTATAGCCAAAGTCAGTATGGTTTGTTTACGAAGTTAAACACTGGATTTTTTTTTTTTTTTTTGAACTGCTGAAATAAATAAGAGCAAATTGTGTGAGGTCATAGCGCTCTGCCGTTCCAAACTGCTTCAGCTGCAATCCCAGAGCACGCTTCTCTGCTCAGCTCCCCTCCACTGTGTCCAGAAAGCTTTCACTAGGAGGGGAGAGCAAAGTTTGCTGTCTCAGTGCTGTGTTCTGAGATCTGTTGCCCTGAAAAGAGCTGCAGTGGAGCTACCCTTCTCCTCCCCGATAAATGGCAGGGCAGTGTGAGATCTTTGGAAACTGGAGGTGTGAGTGACTGGCTCTGGAGCTCCTGCTTGGATGGCTGTGTGCTATGCTGTACACAAAGGCCCCTGCAGGTTTATATTAAGGTGCTGCCCAGACTAAACCAGTGCATTTTTTCTTTTTCCCCTCTAAATGCCTTTTTATCATTCAGGCTGTCACCTGTGTTTCCTGGCAAGGGCTGCTGGCTGGGGGAGGTCTGGCAGAGCTGAACACCCAGCTTTGGTGGTCTTTGTGTGGCTGCCTGAAAGATGGCTTAAAACAGAACCTGCTCTGTGAATACCTGCGAGTTAACATGTGTCAGCCGTGTGGCTGGAAGGTTTCTCTTTTGCTGTAAAGAGAGATTTTATAATGAATACTTTCCTTGTGATTAAAACGGATAAATAAACAAATAGCTCCTACAGGAAGTATACTGTGTGAAGACAGGGCAAATAGATTGTGGTTTCCAAACAAGGAAAAGAAAAAGGGGAGGAGGGGAAGGGAAACAACTAACCTAACCCGAGTTCGTTCTTAGTGTATTTAATCTATTAGAATGTGAAATGGCAATTCATCTTTCCCATTTCCTTTCCTTGTCAAACATATCCAGCTGTTGGAGCTTTCCCTGCTCCCCAGTAGAAATGCCAAGATTTGAAATTTGTTGATGTCCTCCTCCTCCAGGGTATCCTTACTGTTATCATCTTTCCATGGTACCAATCAAGCTCACTCCTGAAACCTCAGGGGAAAAAACCCTAATGATCCTAACTAGATTTAAACACATTACGATTTTCAGCAAATGCCTTCTGTAAGAAATACTATTCCTTTTCCTGTTAGCAACCTGCCTGGGAGCAGACATATCTTTAGATGTGCTGAACTGGAGCTGATCAACTTCCTGAAGAATTGCAAACCTCTCTGTGAGACCATGATATGCCATAGTGGCCATGTGCCTGAGATAGTGGAAGCACACTTGGTTGCAGCACAGCATTCTGTGCGTGCAAGCTGCTCCTAATGAAAATGTTTTCCTGAAGTAAATGTTAAAATGTGTTAATTTTGTTCTCTGACTTTGATTTACAACACTTTGGATTCCCTAAAAAAAGGAATTTAGGGAGGGCATGAAAAAGGTCATTCAGTTATAGGATCGTAGAAATATTTAGACTGGGAGGGATGTATAGCAAGCAGTCTCTAGTCCAACCTCCTACTCAAGTAAGTCTAACTTTTGTGTTGCTCAGGGGGTTTTTTTGCAGTTGAGTTTTGAAAATCTCTGAGGATGAAGACTGGGCCTTGTCCCAGGACTGTACCACTCACTGAAAAGTTGTTTTCTTTATGTCCCAACTGGAATTTCCCTTGTTGCAGCTTGCATTTGTTGCCTCTTGCCCTTTTACTGTGCACCTCTTGGAAAAGTCAGGCTGTCTTCTATATCACTTCACTTGTGGTAGTGGAAAACTGTAATCAGATTCCCCTGCAGCCTTCCCTTCTCCGAACTGAACAAACCCAGCTCCCCCTGCTTCTCCTCCTGCGTCATGTGCTCCTAGCCCTCTTGGTGGCCTCAGCTGGGCTTGTTCTGATCTGATAATAAACATTAAAAATTGTTAACTGTTCTTTCCACTGTTTGATGCAGTTTCAGTTTCCTTGGGTAGCCTTCAGTCAAGTTGACTTTTGCCTTCTTACAAGATGTGGATTTGGAACCAAGGAGAAATGATGAATCTTTGACCGATCTTTGTGTACTTTTTTCCCTCCTTTTTTTTCCCCTTTAATGATCACCACTTGGACAGTATTCTTTTGCATTCTTTTATTGGTGCAGTGCGTTTTCTCCACCCAGCAGTACTTGCATGTAAGATAATACTTTGGGTGAAGTTACTATCTTACCTTGCTGGACATCTCCCTGTGAGGATACAATATTATAATATCACAAAAATTTCTCTTGCAGTGGAAAACATTATTCCCTTGTATTTTCTACTCAGATTATCTGAATATACAATTTTCAAGAATTTTTAAGATAATCTTTTCCTTTCTTCCCCTCTCTGTTTTGCTTCTAAAAATCTCTTCTTCCACACCGCCTCAGTCACTGACTCATCCTTCTGAAATGCTGAGTCCCCTTTTACTGACAGGTTGAACTTTTGGTAAAGAGAGAAAACAATAATTGTTTTCCTAGTATTCCACGTCTCTCATAGTTTTTGTATTCTAGGTGTAGGTTCAGTGTTAAATTTCATTGTGCCTTAGCCAGTCAAATGAAACATGAACAATAATAAAGATGTCTGTAACACTGTTGCTGACTTTATTATTGCATTGAATTATCATGATATTTTAACTTCATAGAGAAGTTAGAATAGAAGGGAGAATAAATGCTACCAATGATGATAGGGCACACATGCATGAATGGAGTAGCTAAGAACTATCTTCTTTAAGTCAGTAAACTGTCATTCAGTCAGTAGTGGTATTCTGAGTTCCATTTTGAATGTGATAAATAGCTGGAGTGTGAGGTAAGGGCTGATCTTAGAGCAGTCTTGAATCAAAGAAGAGCAACTGCAAATTTCTTAAAGGGAAAAAATAAGAAAGGGAGTATAACATTTTAAATAGTCTATGGGAAATGCCGAGTGCTGTCTAGCTAAGTTACTGATTTTGAAGAAGTTCAAGACCTGAATGGAGAGAAGGAGGGACATTTCCCTAAATCAAAGATGCAGAGATGAACTATAGCCCACACACCATTTTACACCAAACTTTTATGGATTAATACCATCTGGAAAGAACATTATGAATAAAAGCAGGCTTGTGAAAAAGAGGAGATGGGATTCATTGGCCAAAAAACTTTCTCTTAAAGTTCTTCAAGAAAGGATAAAGTAAAGACCGAAAAAAAGTTTAGTCTTATCACAGGCAGAAGATCATGTTGCAAATGCCACGGTAAAAAGAACAGAAGAGTTGTCCTGCAGGGAGAAGTGAAGCAAGGATTAGTAATCAATGGAGAGGATAGGAATTTGTTAAGGTAGAATGATTGCTGTGGAGAAGGGTGTAGAAATGGTACTTGTACAGGTGGAAGCAGGACTAAATTACACACCAGAGCTTCCTCTTTATCTCCCAGAAGTTTTTAAATCAAACCAAGAATAGGTCCATTTGATTGCAGTCCCCCAAACGCTGTACCTGCATGGAGAAACAGCAAAGTGATGTGGACAGCTACAGTGCCTTTAATGCAGTCTCAGTGGAGTGGGGTGAAAGAGGTTGCCCATGTGAAGCTACACCCATGTCTGTATTTTCTGACATGTCTTATACAGACAAGTCTGAAGTGTTTGTCAATTTATCTAAATATATAATTACCCACCTTAAGTTTACGTAATTCATGGGTTTATGGATATGTGTCAACAAATGCATTGTATAGCGTGTTTGTTTAGGCATATTATCAGAATGCCTCTGTTTCTCTTTCAGAAAAGGAGCCTGATTTCTAAGGCACTGAGAAAAAAGTTGGTAACTCAGACACAGATGGCTGCAAAGGCGGAGGTGGGAGAGAATGGGGAAAGATGAGTTCTGGCAAGGAATCACGTTTGTTGCAGGTGCGCTTGTTTTAGAAGAATGGGATGCTGTCTGGGAATGAATGAGATCCATTCCTCAGCAGCGTGCACAACCTGCCAAACACCCTGGGTGGCCTCCGACGGCCTCAGAGACTTTTTGGTCAGAGAGAAGTTCTAAAAATGTCTAAACTTGCTGGCATTCCCATGCAAAAGCTGTATTAGTTGGGAGCTGTGGGGTGTTCCTGGCTGTTTGGCAAGAGGGCAGAGTTAAGGTTACTTAGATGACCTGAGCTGAGTGTGTGCACGCTTTCAAAGGATTTGAGTATGTAATTGAGGAGTTTTAATTTCTGTGGTCAATTTTTCAGAAAGCTGCCTTGTTTCCCAAAGGGCTTTTTGGCAGAAGTGGAAGTTAGATCCCTGCTCCTTTAACTGCATCCAGACTTGGTGGAACTTGAGAACAGCTTTTCATGTGGTTTGCATCCATACCATCCCTTTCATACTTTGATCTGGATCCTCTCCGTGTTGCCGTGTCTGCGACTGCCACTTTCGTGTCTTCTGCTTTTCCTCCGTCATCCCGAACGCGGGGTTTTGGTGGTGATTCTGCAGTTTTGGGAAGTCATTCATAAACTCGAGCCTGCAAAGCAAAGCTGTGCAGTTTTACTGGCTTGCAGTGTAATGGCTTTTGAATGAGTCACACACGCTCTTATGAGCGTTGGGACTGTGTTGCTGTCAGACTTGAACGCTGTAGTTAGAAAATAGCATGGAAAGACAAACGAAGCACAACTGCAGTCATGTGGAATTACCTTTTAGCAGAACATTTCTCAAAGTTTCCTTGTCTTCTCCATAGGCTTTTAGCTCCAAAAATAAAAAGCGACACTGACAAATAATTAATTGCTGTGAAATTGAGGGGCGGGTAGAAATATATTTACTCTTTTTGTGATAGAAATTTTGAGAGTAGAACAGGACGAATAAAACATAGCAAGATATAACAGATGTCTGATGGTATGATGGGTGTTGCAGGTTATTGAATTAGGCACAAGTAACTGCCTGGTAGTTTATTAGCTTTCCTGGTTGCTTTGGAGTTTTCCTGTATTATAATTGGTCTTGGGTACACCAAACAAAGGCAAAAGGATTATTGCAAGATATAACAGCAGAATTAACCTTCTGCAGGGATGTGGCACACACCCTATAAATTTATCATTTGATTTTTTTCCTTTTGTATGTAGCCCTTCCGTGCTTTCTCCACATTCTTAGCATGTCTCAGAAATTCCAGCATTTTCAGTAGTGAATCAGTGAGAAGAAGGGGAAAAGGCCTGTAATTGCTTTTTCCATCGAGCTTGTTAAAACCACGTTGTGGGAAATGGACCCAAACACTGTCTTTTAAGTGGTGTTGAGTCTGAGGCAGGTGGTATTAACTCAGAACTGCATTAACTCTTTTCAAATCTCTTTCCTGTTTCCTTGAGGAAACATGCCTGGTGTATATGTGTGGCAAGGGCTGTTTGCCTGCCTCTTGCATTGACATTTTAATTTGGTCCATGATATAAATATCATTTCCCTAATCCCCCTTGCCCTGACCCTGTTTTGTCTTTTCTTCAAAGTGAGTTGACTTTTTTTTCTTTAAGGAGGGGGGAGGAGATGGGAATGGTGGCTAGCTGCTCTAGTTTGGAGCATTAAATGCTCGGGGGGAAAAAATCTCAGAGTAACTGTTGTTTCTTTCTTTGTATTCACATGGAAATTTTTAATCTCCATCAAAGGATCAGGAGAAAATAACGTTGAGATTCAACAAGAGAGCTCCCAGCTTACATGGAATTTTTAAATGTTATTTGGCTTTATCCTTTAAGCGATGAGAACCATGAACTATGTACCTACAGGGTTCAGAATTAACTTTTCTCTTTCTTCCAACACACCCTCTTTTTTTTTTTTCCTTCCTCCCTCCCTTTTTCTTACATCTTTATTGTTCTGCATAAACATGCAACTTCTTTCTGGCCAAAACTGTAATTTGCCTTAGGATTTGTTTAGTTGTATTTATGTATACATTTCTAACATTAATTATGAGCACCAGTCTGAAATACAGCCTCATGTTCTCCTTTTGATGTGATCTGAAGAATCTCTGTTGAAGGCCATGGAGCTAAAATCAGAACCCAACCCAGTGTACGCTTGCATAGCTGTACAAGAGCTAACATTTGCCTGTTAAAAAATAAAAAAAAAAAGGCAAAAGTAGGTATAAAAGGGCTAATGATCTGCTTGTTTGTAGTGGGGAATCACAAACACACTCTGCACCTGTAGGTGTAGATGATTGTGCTAAGGATGGTAGCAGGGGACCCCCTGCAACTCTCCGTGGAGGGTAACAGCAGATTTCACAGGTGGGTGTTGGCAGCAGTGGTAGATTTCATGCTTCATCACAGATTAATAAAACAGGGAGGATATTAAAATGCTAATACTCATTAATACTATTTTATGGTGTTTAACATTAAACATGGAAAATGAAAATGAATGACAGCCGGTAAATGGAACTGACACTTGTGTTCAGGGTGTCCAAAGCTGGTGAGAACTAGCTGCAGGAAGTAAAAGCTGTGGATGCTCCCTTTCCTGCTGTGGGCCAAACCAAACAGCACCTACTGGTACCTAGACCTGTGCAAGCTCACCTAAATTTAGACTTAAATAGACTCTTCTATTATTATAAAATATTTTACGAAATTTTTCCCTTTACCAGGTTTGGTCAGAACCATTATTTTCTGTGTCATATGACAGACAGTCTCCAGTAATATATATGTCTAAGAGCAGAAATCACAGCCCATCGAAGCATAATTGGGGAATACGTTTTGCTTTTTTTAAGTGGTCAGTATTAGGTTTTTTCCCCAAAACTCTTCTTGTGTTTCAGTTGGCTACACTGTTCTTCATTTCTTGCTGAAGTTTCAATAAGCTTCCCTTCATCCCAGAGGCAGTTGCATTTCAGCAACAAGTAAAAGTTGGCCCTCTGTGGGCCATAATGTAATGTAATATAATATAATATACATAGATACAAACTTAATTCTGCCATATCATGGACGATTGTAAGTTTATTTATGGTTAAAAGTCACTGAAAGCCTCTGCATAGCTGTGTTTAAATATGAAACTTAAAGATCTAGCGTGTTTTCACCTAATGTTCTTCACAAGTAAAACTTTTAGTTTAGCATGAGCCTTATCTCTGCCTTTTCTGAGATGTAAAAATCCCAGAAACACTGAGAATACATAGCAGTGCACAGAGACCAGGGGTAAAGGGATTCTAAAGGTTTAGTTATGTCTCTCTATTAATAACAGTACTTGGTAAAATTATAGTTGTCTGTCCAAATATCCATTTTTGTACCTTAATGTTTTAGGTTTTAAATAAAATCAACCTTGAATATTCTAGGTTTATAATGCCTGGGTCTGAGTCTATAATCTACATAGCTGACTCCAAGTGACTGATGTGTGCTCTGAGCTCTTAGGTACATTTAATATAGACTTTTCCAGAAGGTTCTTTTGCTTTTAAAAAAATCTTCTCTTGAACTCCCAGCTTTTTCTTGTGCTTGCACCATGAATTTCAACTGCCCAGTTGTCTTCATTTCCCCCACTTATGCACCGTCTCTTGCCAACACCCCCTGTCTGTGACCTGCTGGGTGAACGGCAGATTCCACCCCAGAGATACTTCTTTTTACGTGCTTAAAATGTGATCAGTATCAACCCCTTTCAAAATTGCTGCCATCTCCTCTTGTTCTCAGAGGGCAGAAGCCACATAAAGTGCATGTCCCTCCCTTTGTTTACAAGCAGCCATTTAATGCCACTCTCCATCTTTGGTGGTTTAACTGAAAACCCGCGACTTTCTGTTGAGGTGAAAACAGAACTTCGAAAATCAGAGTTTAGGGAATGAAAGATCATGGAAAAGGGCTTGTTGCTTGGGCTAGATTTTATGAAAACATATTTATTTTGGCAAGTGTTTCTCAAAAGCAGGTTCATGTTTATGCTCTCTACCGTCTGGATTTTGTGGTGAGGTGTCAAGAGCATGCTTACTCCAAGTTGGCTTAGAATTGGATTTCTGCCAAAATTTTGTGTGCCCTCCTCTCCTTCCACCCACCCCTCTACTTTCTTTCTCCAGGTTATACAAGATTTCTCCTTATGTTGATCTCAGCGGGTATTTCATTTCCAAATCTTGGTGCTAAAGAAAACAACAAGCTTTAGAAAAAGGGGGATCCAAGTTTTAAAACCTGAAGAGAATAAAAAAGGTTGCTTTCTTCACCCTATGCACTCTTATGCTCATTTCTTTTTAATATAGGTATGTGAAGTTCAGGATTTGATTGCAAGAATTTTTAGCACACTAGGCCAGAACCTTTTTGATTTGTTGTCTCCTGTATCTAGATTACAGGCCAGTTGGTTCTTCCAAACTCTGCTAATTTTTTTCTCTCTTGATGGAGGGTCTTCAGTCCTGTGCCTCCTTTGATTTAAATTTCCTTCCTAGTCCCAGCCAGATGTTTGGTTTCCCCCACTGTTGACAGTCAGATAATAGTCTCACTCTATCGCTTCATATATCTACATTTGCAAGATCCGTTACGAAAAATTCCCAAATTTTTCTCACAGAGGGCCTTACTGTGTATTTTTAATATTTTCCAAAGGCAAATTCCTTTAATGTTGCATATAAATTGCTTAAACAGCAAGCAAAGGCGAACCTTCCTGTTTTTCCTTTTCCAGTAAGAAGGGTGTGTTTCTGAGCCACATCTTATGGATGACCCAGAGATTTGCTCCACCTTTGGCAAAGGAATGTGGCTAGCACTTCAGAGAATTACAGGAAAGCTTCAGGAGTTTGTCTAAGAAAGATTAGACCATCAAAAACCAGGCAAAACTTTGTCTTTCCCCCTTTCCACTGCTTTCATTTCCTACCGTGTTGTGTTGTCCTCTGCATCAGACTGTTTAAGACTGCCAAATACTTGGGTATTTTATAGGTAATATATCTTATAAATGCCATAGCCAGCCTCTGAGGGAAACAGAGGATTGTCGGTTTTGGATGAAGTATAAAACCCAAGCAGGAAATCATTGCTGAATGGCACAGCTGCAGGCAAACATTGTGAGCTAGTAAACTGCCCATCTGCACAGCCACACGTGTGTGGGAGCGCGGGGCCGGGGCGGCCGGGGCAGAGCGCGCCTGTAAGTGGTTAGCAGGGAGAAATTTGGTGATTAAAGAACGAAGTGTTTTGCTTCATTAGTTCCTGAAATTCAGCTATCTGAAGGTGATTATAATCTTGTTTTCAAGAAGGAGGAGAGGCTGAAGACGTAGGGCTTTTTCCTTGCCTGTAATAAAAAATAAAAGCAGAATTTCGGAGCCGGGGGTGGGCTTGATCATCCCACTGCAGGACGGAGGATGTGGCACAACCTGCCGTTGAGGACTGAAGGAAAAGTTTGTCAGGAAAAAGGAACACACTGTATTTGTTCACAGGGCTGAGCTGGCAATCACATCTGAATCTTCCCTTCAAAGTTAGAGGCGAGAAAGACTGCTTTGGTCCTTAGGGTTTGCTTCACTATTGTTGACCTGAACAGGAGCCTGGGTGGTTTTTGAACTGGATGTTTCTTAAAGTTTGAACTGTGTAAGGTCCCCCTTCGCTGGAGATTTTGCCAACCAAAATAATTTTCATGATACTCATTCTAGTACTTTCCTTTTGTAATGTAACCTATTAGTTAGTTCCTAGTTTTGCTGTTTTCCATTCTAAATAACTCCTCTTTCTTTGTGGGTTATTGTTTGTTGAGTTCCTCTAGCCAAGCTCGGTGTGTTAGTTCTCCCAGTCCTTCCTCTGAAGTTTAGCACTTCCTCTTACACATGCCAAGTTTGAGTTCATTTTCCGCATGATTTTCCCAAGTACTACTTTAAATAATCCACAATTCAGTAACTAAATGGAGATTGTTAAAATAATGAAACAACAACGATAAAGCTCTTTTAAGACTGCACTCCAACTGTAAAAGCTGTTGATTTGGGTTTTTTTCCCAAATACTTTATTGAAAAATAAAATTATCTTCTCGTAGTCAAAATTGAATTAACAGGGTTATAATCCCATTGTACAATAGACCGTCTACGCTGATATTTGTCATTTAGGAGAGTTTTTTCTTGATTCATTGCAATGTATAAGTCAATGCAAGAGTAAAGATAATGTAGAGATCGGGGTCCTTGTTTAAGGCATATGTAACTTGGGTTAAAACTCCTTGTGTTTTCTCTCCCTCCTCGTATTGGAATGCCAGAATGGGTATAATAAAAGTTGAAATTTGTATTGCCAGCTGAAGCCTTTGGAAGCTTTCTATTCACTGATGTGTTTTGCATCAGAACACCTAAAGAGCATCAAAGTCTTAGGACCTAAACTAGTTAAAACGTGCTGATTTCTCATGGTAAAAGGACTGAGTCTTTAAAATGTTCTGAAAGTTTCATGTGAACAAGAATACCGTTAATGTATGCATCATAAATTTAAGGATCTGATATTTCATATATCCTTGAGCATTTCCATGTTTTTATCACAAAGAAAAGGAGCTGCTTTAGTTTTTCCTCTATACACTCTTTATTCTCTCTTTTTATGTCAATTGATGTAGTTTTTTAAGCCACATAAGGAGAATTTCAGTTGTTGTCATTATAATGTTGGTACTTTCTGCATTCCATCTGCATGCAAGTATGAATTGCAGTGTGATGCTATAATAAATTATAGGTATCTCTGTTAAAGTATAGGGGAATTAGTTCTAAAGATGAAGTTTTTTCCTTATTTTCTATCTTTCTTTATATTTTAATGCATTAAGGAAGCATGTAACTAGTGGACATTGCCTTAGTGTCTTGCAATACCTGGCATTTTGATTTATCCTCATGAAAAATGTGCAAAATGTCTGATAATGTTATGCAAAGAAAAAAAAAACATGGAAGTTTTAGCATTCATGAACTTCATGTGTGCATCTCCTTCCCCAGGACAATCACATCTCTCCGGAGTGAACTGATTCCACATCTGGTTAGGAAACAGTTCTCTTCTCCCACATCATTGCAACAAGGACTAGATAACAAAGAAGAGGACCAAAAGAAAAGAGAACAAGCATCCCTAGGTCAGTACAAGTATCAAAAATTTGGGTATGTGAAAGTTTTAAAGTCCATATGCTGCAGCTGAGTTATTGAGTAAAGTACAGAATTAGCCTGCAACGCTAGTTTGGAGATCTGGGGTTTTTTTCTCATGATAAGAAAGATTCTAGCAGATTTCTTTTTCAAACAGTATTATGCATTATATAAATTATTTTGTCATTCCTTATTTTGATGTAAATCATAAACAAGTCAGCTAGGGGCTCTGTATTTTTTCTTCCAGAGTACAGGATATATAAATGCATTTTTGAAAATGTAATTTTAGGAGGGAGTTCCTAAAATTGCATAGGACAACAGGCTAAGCCTTAACCACCCTGCACTGGGAACTGGACAGGATCTCAGATCTTGGAACCTATTTTTAACATTTCCGCTGTCTCCTTGTGTGACCTTGGGCAAAACATTGCATCTGCCCTGATTCCTTGATTCACACCTGCAGAATAAAAATAAGCACTTACTCACTACATGTGATAAAATCTGTTAATGATTGCTAAGTATCCAGCCATTGAGATGAGGTGAGGCAAAGATTTCCCTTCACCAACACTATTTTAATGGTATTCCTCTTCAGAAAGTATTTCATTAAGTCCTGTCTTAACTTCATGCCATGTGTGTGTTCTCCAGACATTTATAGTTTCATAAAGGAAGATAATAGCTTGCTGAAACCTGCTCCAGATAACTCGTGTTGGAATGATCACAGAGGAGATATGACTGAAACTCTCCACGAAGGAAAAGTGCGCTGCTACGTCCATATAATGAAAGAGGGGCTGTGCTACCGAGTGAACACTCTTGGGCTGTATATTGAAGCAAACAGACAGGTGAGGAAAATACAGAGCTGCCTCCTGGGAATACAGCAGTAGTTTATGGCACATTTTACCCTCCAGGAGTGGCTCCCTGCGATACAGCTGAGGAGTATGTGGGAATTGAACCACTGCCATCTTATCTAGGCACATCGCCCTACTGCTTGCTGGATAGGGATGTGAGGCCAGGAAACAGGTCTGTCACTAATTTACTCCATGGCTTTGATTTAGCTAAGAAAACCTTCACCCCACACACTCCTGTGTGTTTGAGGGGCTGGGGCAAGATGTGCAGCCAAAGAGCCAAGAAGTGTGGAAAATAAGGATGGAAGTAGCTTTGGTAGCTTATCTAATCAATGTCCTCCATGTCCTAAAGGCAAGATCAGTTCTGACTGGACTCTTCCTAGTAGATGTTTGTCAGTGATAATGACAAAGGTTATTAGCAATTTGCTGGAAGACTTAAACTACCCTTACATTTAAATTGCCTAATGATTTCCATAATGAAAGAATTATTTTATGAAAAGGTTTCACTACAGTGGTACTTTGGGTAAACACAGAGGTGAAAGGTTGATCTGTTGCAGCATCTGTTGCAGCTTTCACTTTCACACTACTGAGAATTCATAAAATAAAAAAATCACTGGGGAGGATTAGAGAAATCCTGTACTACCTAATGAGCTGCTGAATAAAAGCTCTTAATATGTTTGTGGGGTGGAGATTTAGGTCTTTTGGGGGGGTTTTACTACACTGGCTGATGCAATGTACAAGTTCTCACTTTGCTCTGCTAGTGATGAACTTCATTGCTATCAGGAGTGGACAGCTTCCTCTAGTTTTGAAAGACTTAGGAGTGCAATAAGGAAAGACTCAGGATTTCTGGAAGTGGGGTTGGGAGAGCAATAATGTTGTATTGGGAATCCTGGAAGTGGTCACTGCCTTGCATTTGCTCTCAGATTGAGCTGATTTTGTTTAAATAACATGAATGGATTAATTCATGCAAATCAGAATTGCAGCATGGCAGCGTGAGTTTACACACTGGAGCTCTTTGTCCTTGGTGCCTGTAGAGGAACACAGAAATAAAATTATTTGCTTTGTGGCTGGAGACATGAGGAAGAGAGGCAGCATTGCTGCCTGTCAGAAGGAGAAAACTTTCCCCAAGAATAGCAGGAACAAGTGTGCCCAAAGGGTTAAAGGTGAACACCGCTTGCTAGGGGAAGTGTGCGTGTACATTTGGCAGCAGCCACTTCAGTAAAAAGTTATTGACTTAAGCCAGTCAGACTCCATGTGGGCTTTTTTGTGTTGGTTTTTTGTTTTTTGGTTGGTTTTAGTTTTTTTTTTAACCTAAATATTCTACATTTTGGTCAGTTCAGGAAATATGTTTGCTCCTGGGTGGTACAAAGAATTAGTGTTTTGAAATCACATTGGGGCCTTCAACTTTGTAAAGGATTTTCTTTGAATTTTTACCTTTTTCAGGATGGTAAAATTTTGAAGGAAACTATGTTGAGATAAAATGTAAAATGGACCTTAATGAGGAGTTGTGAGAAAGGAGTTCCTTTTTTCAGTGCCACCACATTTTGTTTGCTAATCCTCATAAAAGATACACAATTAATTTGATCTGCTTTTTTTACCTGTTTTGTTGGTCATTAAGGAAGACTTTTGGTATCTTGTTTGCCCTTGTCTTGGTCTTCACGGACCAGATTCTGATTCCCTTGCTGCAAAGCCAGGACCTGTAACACTGAGGTCCAAAAAGACAGGGTTATGGAGCAGTAGCAGTCCAGTCCAGTAGCTGCAGGAAGGAATGGCATCCTAACCCTCACCCTTCTGGTGAGGAAACAGTTTGCTCACATCATTTCACTTCCAGCTGGTTTTCTGGATGCCTGCAGCCTGTGTGTGGGCAGGTGGGTTCAGGAGGGAGTTATCTTCAATAGCAGGAAATAGTTTCTTTGTAAGATGAATTAAATCCAAACACATCTTAAACCTTGCTTTGACCCAGGCACTCCCTCTGACTCCTGCCCCCAGTCTAACCTTCCTTTTCAGAGTAAAATGCTTGAGCTGGTAGCTTTCTTGGGTTACCCCTCAGGCTGCACTACCATTGACTGATTCTAATAAGGTCTTTGCTCTGACCAGTAAAATCCTTTATTTATTTCACCACACACCTTTCCACTGAGGAGGGCAAGAGCCTTTCTTCATGTCTTTCCCTTCCCATAGATCAACAGTGGATAGCAGGAATCTTTCCAGCCTGTGCTGTAGGTATTCTTTGGTGTGTGTTCCTTGCTTGGATCTGTGTGTCAGGTGAGGACAACGTCCCTTCACCCAGCCAGCATCATCTGGGTGGATTGGCCAAGTTTGTGTGTTCTGGTAAGCTGATGGTTTTCTCTAGTGCCTGCACCTTGGACTGAAGGATCCAATCTACTCTTATTTTTTAAAAAATAAACAAAACACAAATCCAGTGGGAAGGACCAACTACAAGATGTAAAGAGCTACAGATGTGAAAATGTCTACTGGGGACAACAGCCAAATAGAAATGATACCTCAGATGTGTGAGTTCATCTGAGCTCACCTCACTCATCTGGATGAAGCATTAATTGTGAAAATTCTTACTGTGTGAAAACCAGCACTATTTATCCATCCTTGCATACTGGAAGGGAAAGAGGCTGGTCATATTATAAATATCCAAATAATTTCCTGCAACTATCATCTCATTTGAGATCTTGAGATGTATTTTCTGATCTGATCCCATCTTCTTCAGATCTGTGGGATTTGCTTCTTGAGGTTCACTCCCTAACCATCAGCCCTTGTTATCCCAGCTTTCTAAGGAGGTCGTTTTACACAGTTGTACTGTATGGCAGTTCCTTCATAGCAACTTTGGAAATTGCTGGCAACATTCAGCCAAATTCAACAGAGCAATAAAGATCTCAAAGATAAACTTTTCTAAGAGTTTTGTAAAAGTAGGTGCCTGTGTAAAGAAAAGAGAGACTTAATGAGTGCTACTCCCTCCCTTTAGGCAAAGCCAGTTGCACCATCACTGTGCTGAGACTCCAGCTGACCTCCCAGATGGACAGTCCGTGCACACATCCTGGCTGGCCAAACAGCATGTGGGGAGCTCCTCAGCAGCCCAACACACACTGCCTCTCTCTCAGGAGTTCAGTTTGCTGTGGCACACGGACCTCTTAGCCCTCATGCATCACTTTGCCACCTTCTGAGTCCCCTGTGTTTCTTTGACTGCCATCTCTGTCCTACCGAGACACATCATACATTGCATCACTCCTGCCAGTAACTGCAGCACCGTGTCTGTGCACTGCTGCAAGGCTCCCACCTCCCCTGAACTCCCCATCTGGGCTGTCATCACCTCCTCTGTGGTGTGTGACCTTGGCCCCAGCCTGACGCCAGGAGATGCAGAATGCCTCAGGCTGCTCTTTCACCCACAAAAGGAGGAATGATGGAGTGATATCCCATCCTCCTGCAACGCAGGCTCCTCTTTCTTTTCAGGAGCCAGTTCAGAATTGCTCTCCATGGATTTGTTCTTGGCTACCTCGCGGGCTGTGTCTCTCTCTATTACCATCTCTGCTTTGCCTGCTTATCTAACACCTGCCTTCTCCCTGTCAAGAGCCTTTTCTTGTGCAGCTTTCTACCATCTGGAATAGCCACTTGATCAACTTTAGTTTCTTTCTGCTTAAACACCTGAAATACAATTTTGTTGCCTCTACCTCAGTGTGCTACCTTGTGGAGTGGGTTTAACATAGTCATCTTTTTAAGCCAGTTTACAGATTTATATTTGGTATTACTTGCTTCCCTCCCTTGCTTTACTGGACAGCGTAAAACACACTGAGCAGCAATTGCAGTGGCAGATGCCAGGTATTGTAGTAACGTGCAGGATGTCACTGTGTTCAGCTGGAGCCAACCTGCTGCTGCTGATCCACTGCTTCTCCACAGGTGGGAAGCCAAATTGAGAGGAGACACGCAGTGCACTGCAGTGGCGGTGTGTACCTGTCTCCTTTACAAAAGTGGAAGATAATAAATCACACTTGGTGGACATTTAAAATGCAGTAACCTACCTTTTCCTGTAAATTAAAATGTTTATGACAGATGCAGTAGTGCAATAGAAACCAAAACCATCTTTGAGCTGTTTATGTAATGTGTGGGTACAGCACTGTCATGTTAACTTGTGATGTGGGTTTTTCCATCCAGGTTCCCAAGCTATTGCTTAATCTGGGTCTGGAAGAGCCACTGGTTCATGGGTCTGCACAGATCACTGACAGAGGCATGGTAAGTGTTCCCTTTTTCCATCTCTGCTCTTTCAATACAATTTGCACACACTTTGCTTCAAAAATTGCTTGCTAAAATTCAGTTCCATCGTTGGAAGTGAAGCTGAGTTCTGAAGTGTGGAATGGCAGTACAGGTGATCCAACCCAGAATCTCCTGTAGACTCACTCATGGGTTCCTGCCTTTTAATCTCTGTCTTTTAAAATGTTTGGTAAAAATTCTTTCTTACACCCAAGACCCCACTGCAGTCTCTTGTTCCCTGATGGCAGTTCCTAGTAGTTGACCAGTTTGCCTCCCAAAGGACACCAAACCCAGAAGGGGTCAGTATTTTAGATTTGCTTCTCCCTAAAGCATTTTGGTTGAAGACCAGCTTCAAGCTTCCCTTTGACAGGTCTCACTGGGCAAATCGGAGTGAAACCAGTGAGTACCAGCAGGACTGTTCTTACCTTACTGCATGAGACCTACAGAGCCAGACCTGCTAATGGAGTTTGACCAAGCTAATGGACCTTGAGAAGACTGTCCAACTGCCCAAATTTCTGGGTCTTTCCTCTGCCAAGGATCCCTCAGGGTAGAGCATGGTAAACTTCGTTGATGAGTGCTTGAGACACACTGTTTAGGCGAGGTGTATGGAGAACACATATTGGAGAAATCCTTGTGCTTTTGCTAGTTTCTGTTGTTTTCTTCCCCAGGTGGGATCAGACAGTATCATTGGGTCATCCACACAAATCGGGGAGAAGACATCCATTAAACACTCCATCATCGGCAGCATGTGTACCATAAAGGACAAAGTTAAGATAACAAACTGCATCATCATGAATTCTGTTACAATTGAGGAAGGGTACGTTACCTTTTTGTACCTTGGTTCCCTAAATTTGCAGTTTCTTTTTCTAGATAGGTCCTGAGTCAGTCATTTTTGTCCTGTAAAGAATTCTCAGCTGGAAGAGATGATACCAGACGGTGTGTTTCTAAAGACTGAGTCAGAAATAAGTCTCTATAACCAGTCTAGTAGTGCACAAGTGAAATGAATAAATGAGAGGACTGCAGTCTTGGAACATAAATTTCTTCTTTTTACAGTAGGTCCTGTCATCTTCAGAATGTGTAGGTAAGTCAAGTGGATGTATGAGTCTGTATGAGCTTGTGTGCTGTTCTTCCAAGCTTTATTTCAGTGGCTGGGTCTGTGAGTAGACCTAAAATAGAGGCACAAAACATATTTTGAAGTGGTACACTTACCAACTACAAATGTTCTTCTTGTGTCTGAACATTACAGCTTCACCTAAAAATGTCATTTTCTTTGGCCCTTTTCTGTTGTCCTGCAGCTTTACTTTACCATTGCCTATGCTGAGTAATAGAATGAATGAATAAACTTTTCAAAGAGAAAATCTGCCAGCTAGCAGAGGTTTCTTGTGCACTAAAGACACTGACTAAATAGTTAGCCTTGAGCTGTACATTTCCAAATGTGGGAAAAGTGGCCTATCTGTAATTGTTGATGTCTGCATGCCCCCATCTTTCCATACGTGCTGGCTTCCTGTGGATGTCAGTGGAAAGGAAACTGCTGATTGAGTCTGTGCAGACCTGTATAAATTCCCTGCTCCTTCATGGCTTGAGGTTTTCTTAGGGCCTCAGGAAAAAGGCCAAGCTCTTAAAAAATGCCAAGTTGGCTCTGAAAGTTGCATATCTGAAAAACATAAAACCCCAAAGGATGTGGGGTCTATGGAGGATACTACTGTTACATAACTAAATTACAGGTAAGTATGGTACCTTACCACAAAGTGTTTGTCTTTAATAGAAATCCACAGTAATTTCAAGCACATCATAAATCAGAATTCCATTGAGTATAGAAAATAGCTGGTTTCCAGTTCAATCACAGATGGATCCAGTATAGCTGTATCACAAGCACTGCTGTCATAAAAAGTGGAAGAACCTCTCTCATTTGATCATAAGATGCTCTGTCACTTTGATTAATGAATTGATGCCACAGTCATAATGATATGGTTTTGCATATGAGGTCAGCAGCTTTACCATTAAATCACAGAGGCAGCTGGGTGTATAAATACTGCTATTTTTATGAAGAGTCCCAAATCACCTTGTGTTTGTCTGCATTGGTATATAGCAGTATTCTAAATCTTAAATCGAGCCCAGAGTCATTATGTTAAGCATTTCACAAAGTTCCACAAGCATCGTAAAGTTGGTGATATATTATTTTTTTAAGAGGGATAAACTGACTTTTGGGGTAGCATTTTTTTGAATTTCTAGAAAACAATGTCATCCCCAGTCACTCTCACTGAAAACAGTGTAGCCACCAAAGAGTGAAAAACCTCCTAGTCCCAGGGATTTACCCCCTTTAGCTGCCCTATGGTTACTGCACACTGATGCACTGGAGTCTAATTTGTAATTATTCCTCTACAGCCAGAATTAAGACTACAGACCCTGGATCTTTATTTCAAAGCATACTGTAATCAATATTGTGTAGAACTGCACAGATACTGAGCTGATAAAGTATTTCTTATGGTATCATGGTAAGTCTTAAGATTAGAGGAGCATGAAATTATGCATACACAGGTAGTGAGAAACAGAAATATTCTAGCTGCTGAGTTTTGTTGAAAGAAGCCTTGCATGTAGTGAAGGATTTGTATGTATTTTTTTCCTATGTATTTTGACTCTTTCATTACTTTGGTTAAATCTGATATATTTTTGGTAAAATGTTAACGATTGTTACACGTGTTGATGGATCCATTTGCAACAGGTGTATAAATTGTATGTGGTTTGGCTTTAAACTGCCCACAGTGGACAACTCCTTATGAACACCTCTCCTCCCAGGTGTCCCTAAAATAGCTCAGGCTTTATCTAATCACCAACTTCAGAAAACATCTTCGTCTTTAATTGGAAAGTCATTATGTGTTGACTGATATGCATCAAAATGAGCATAATAAAGTGACAGATCTAATTAATTTTTTTTGTTACACAGCAGATGTCCTACAAGTAAGCCAGTTTTACCATCTAAGGTACTGTATATTAGAAACTTCTGGAATTGCACTGAGAAGTGACAAAAAGTGTGTCATTTAAAGAATATACATTTTAATGCTGACTTGAATAGCTCAACCACACTAATGGACTACTATATTAGTGCCTGAGTCAAATGTGAGTGGTAACTGAAGGTCATTCCCAGCAGTGTTCATTGCACATATTATGGAAAAGACAAAGATGCTTAGATAACTCAGAGAAGAAAGATCTGGTAAATCTTTTCTGAAAGTTGGGATACTGGGAACAACTAAATGCAAAAATTACTCTGCATTCTAAGTTCAGTTATCAAGAGAGACGTGGCACTGCCTTGGTATTACCCTTGCCACTTACATCGTCTCCAGCTTCTCTAGGTTGAATCTTACGTTCTTTTTTTTTTCCCATCTCAGCTGAAAAAGTGATCAGCAGCTTCAATTCACTATGTCAATATAGAAAAACCAAAAAAAACCCAAAAAAACCAAACCAACAACCACCTCCCAACCCCCTCCCCCCCAAAAAAAAACCCCAATGTAAAATGTTTATCTCTTGATAGTTTTCCTGTTATGTTATTTGGGGATCCTGTGCCATAGTTCCTGCAGCTTCAAGATGCAGGATACCTCCAAACCAGAAAAAGGTTTTGAATAGCCTCACCATATTTTATACCAGCTTCTGAAATGGATAAATAGAATCTTGCTATGCAGGTGGGAAACACCACAAGGTGCTTAGAACAAAACCAGATTCCTATTTTTAGGCTGTGGTTGGTTCATTATTGGACTAGGTTATGGACTAGGTGGTGATGACCTTCCCAACTGAATGGATCAAGGAACTGGGGTTAGCTTGGACAGTGCCATTGCACAGTGTTTGCAAATTATGATCTGTTCACCAGCAATGGCTGGTGCATTTGGTACTCTGGAGGATCAGTAGCAGGGTTTTTTGTTTTCCCTGGTGTGTAGGGCTTCTGTTACATTATATATGTCTCCTGTGAAGTGATTTGAGTAGATATGAATCCCCCCTTAGAAGAGATTACAGGGGATTAAAGAAGTTAGTAACAGGGCAAAATAATTGGTAGTCCTTTCTTAATGTGTTTCCCACTGTGCAGCTAATTCTTCCATCAATGAGACAATAAAATAGTGAAGATTACATATGTGCTGAATGATGGACATCCTTGACCAAGCTGGGAGGGATGTAATTTATACAGCAGCACAAGTGCTGAGAGATGCTGACTGCCCAGGTGACAGGCTGCAGCGGGGAAACGGTTCTTGTTTCCCTCTGGATGGCTCCCCAGAGCTCAGTGACAAATGACTGCACTGAGTTACATAGTTGGAGAAAATCTACTAATCGAGCTGAAATTATAGGTCACTTGAAAAAACTTTGTCTATCTGAATGCTCCTGCAGTAGCTGTGTGTGTCCTTAGTCTCTGCAGTGGCTTGGGACTGCCCTTCTGTTTGTTCTGTTTGCATCAGAGATGGAGCAGCACAACAGGATCCCTGGATTGATGCATCTTTTGTGCAGGAGTCCCTTCATTACATCTCAATTGCAAAGGGGCAATGTGTAACACCCACAGACTGACTGAAGCTGGTTACCATTTGCAAATGAAAAGTGATGTAGATATGCCCCTCTAATAAGCAAGGCTGGGAAACTGGTCACAAGAGACAAGGGAAAGGCTGAGGTACTCAGCCCCTTTTTTGCCTTATTCTTCACTAGCAGTCTCTCTTCCCACACTTCTCAAGTTGAATGGACCACAAGACAGGGACTGATCAGAGGGCTGGAGCATCTGTCCTGTGAAGACAGACTGAGAGAGCTGGGGTTGGTCAGCCTGGAGAAGAGAAGGCTCTGGCGAGACTTCATTGTGGCCTCTCAGTACTTAAAGGGGGCTTATAAAAGTGATGGGTACAAACTTTTCAGCCCTGTTGCAATAGGACAAGGCCTGATGGTTTTTAAGTAAAAGAATGTAGATTTAGACTAGATATAAGGAAGAAATTCTTTGCTGTGAGGATTGTGAGGCACTGGCGCAGGTTGCCCAGAGAAGTTGTGGCTGCCCCTGGAAGTGCTCAAGGCCAGGCTGGATGGGACCCTGATCAACCTGGTCTAGTTGAAGAGGTCCCTGCTTATTTAAGGGGGTGAGGACTACACAGGCTTTAAAGGTCCCTTGCAACCCAAATGACTCTGTGACTCTATAACTGTGTTTCATTTGGTATACTTGGGCACACTTGGCTATTTTGAAATGAAACCGAGATATGAATGGATTAATTTAGTTTCAGGTTCCTGTTCTGACTTTTGTTTTGGCAGTTAGTGGTTGGTTTGTTGGGGGGTTTATCAAACATTGGCTTTATTTTTACCAGTTTTGTTGTTTTACTTGGTTTGCTTGCTTCTGGCAGGAAGAACATCTAATTGCTCTGGTCATACAGGACCTTGTGCCGAAGTGCTCCGAGCATTACAAATAATATTAACAGGAAAAACATGTTGAATCCTTTATTCCATCTCTGCATATAAATATTTCGAAATCTCTTGTTTGTTAGTAAAACTATCCCAGTGTATACACTTACTGGAAAGAGCTTGGCCATTTTGTTATGTGCACAGTATGTCCTTCTTCCTTGGTCATGGAAAATGAACAGAAAAATTCAGGAGATGGGACTATAGTAGGGAAAAACCCACAATCTGTGGAACTACTTAGAGGTTAGTTGAAGAAGCAAGCCTGGAAAGCTCAGATAAATATCAAGTCCATAGTAAGGCATGCTTTGAAATGGTCTTGTTGACATGCTGGTAGTCAGTACCCCAGGGACTCTGTGCTAGATTTAGTGTCTGAAATGAAGTATTTTGCTGTTTTTCTTTTCTCAAGGAAGTACAAGAGAGCATTCTGCTTCAAATTATTTTTTTATGGAAATCATAAATAGGCTGGTCTGATTATCAGAGGGGACAAATGGCACAAGATTTGCATCAAGATTTCACCTCCACAGCTAGAAAGTACCAGATCCTCCCAGAGTAACCAAAAAAGTTAAACCTGTCTCACCTATAATTTTGTCAGAAAAATGCTCATGGGGAATGATTTGGTTTGGATGATGGAAAAGATAAATGAAATGTCTAGTCAGATGCCTGGCACAGGCCAGAGAATTTTAGGCAGTACCTCCTGTTCAACTCGGCAGCTGTTGACTTAGAAGATGGTGGTCTTCATTTGAAAATCAGGAACAATTTGAGGTCTATTGACCAACTCAGGAAGCTGTTCCAATGTTCCTTTTAGTCTCCTTATTTGCACTTGTAATGTATAGAGACACATCTCTGTTCCTGAGTGGTTTACAGTGGTCTGTGGTCAAAGATGCTGTGTGTGGCACAGGGGCTTGCTAGCACAGGTATAATTTGTGGGATGTAGAATCGCAGGCTCTGACGGGCAGATATTCCTTCCTCTGGTATTTATGTTTTTGATACTTAACAGTTCTCTGTCTGGAGTTCTGCAAGGTTGCCCCTTTAATTATACAGTGGTGTCTTTGTCCTGGTGTCCATCCTGTGGATATATTTTGATGTGATGTCTCAAAAGATTCTTCACCACTAAACTCCTCAAGCTGCATCCCAAACTGGAAGTAGCAGTGGAAGAAGGAGACAATTCCTTCCAGAAAGGAGTTTGCAGCAGACAGTTGCTGGATAGCCTGATGCAGTGGGCTATCAATTGAGGGATTGGGACTGCAGATGTGACTGAGATTATTGTGTGGAGGGGCAGGAATCACTGAACAATAGCCTGACTCTTTGTTTGTAAAGCTTACAGCATGTCGTTGGAACCACATAAAAACACATTACCCAGAAAGAACTGCTGAAATTCCCCATGTGACACACTACTAAGGTCACCTTTTGGAAAGGGAAGGGGTTAAAAAGACAGGCAGATACGATTTGGGTCAGGCTGCACATGATGGCAGCAAACTGCAGTGTTGCAGCATCAGGGAACTTGGAATGCAAGTGAGGTGACACCAAAGCTTCAGGTTACAAACTGCAGGGAGGTGATGTGAATGTTGAGGACAGAGGGAAAGCTGAGTCCCGCAGGGAGATGTGGTGAACCTTGGGGAGTTCTGACTCCCTGGGCAGAAAGATTAGGCTGGATTAAAAATTTGTATGAAGGACCAAAGTACCCAGATTTGTTGAGGAAGAACTGGCACCGAAAATGTTACGTCAGCCAAAACTAGCATCTTCTTTCTTGAGTCATGTGAAGAGAGTAAGTTATGCACTGGATTTTGTTTAAGGTGTTTGGGCTACCTGTGTGAAAGTAGATGGCACAAATGCCGTAATGTTACTCAGTGAGGGGACTGGAGAGAGACCACGTGTGACTGGTTAAAGGCTACTCTAGTTTACCACATGTCTTCAATTTATTTCTACTTTCTATGAGAAAATGTACAAAGGAAGAAAACAACAAGCAAGGCGAGCTAGATTGACTACTAACTGCAGATTGATTGTGAAGTTTATTGGTTGTTTCCTCAATAGTGCCAAATCAGCACCTGATGTAGAAACAGTCAGCAGTTTGAAGAAAGTTCTAATTAAAACCAGGATGGAATTGAGCCTTTATAGGGGTTCAGTGCCTAAGTAGTCTTTTTCCCCTTGGACAATGGCAGTACAAAGGAATGATCCTATTGCCAAGGCAACATATTTTACAGTATGTAACCTCGTGAAAGGGAATGAGGAGATGAGGTTGTTTCCAGCACCACAGCTTGCGAAGCTGGAGATAAAGATTTGCTTATGCTGGAATTCCCAAACATTTTGTATCATGAATCATTTTTTAAGATGGTTTTTGTCTTCTGGACACTTTGTCTCATGCCATCAATTGCCCCCCTGCCATATGCTAGCCCTGGAAAGAAGAATGAGTTTAGAATAGATATCACAGAAAGCACAAGAAAAGTGAGAACCTAATTCAGAAAAAGCACATGCTCAACTTAAATATATGGATAAAGTATATCATGGATATGTATAAACAAGGAATACATGAAGAAAGCTATGTATAGTTCTTGCCTGTAAAAAGGGCTCTTATTTCTCTTGATTATGTATCAATTCTGTCCTTTCTGTCACACTTTTTGGCTTTAAACTAAACATTTTTGGTCAGGAACCATAATTTTCATTCTTCTGTTTAATTCACTGCACATGCTATAGAAGATAGTGAATAGAGAACTTCTGGCCAGCAGAGTTTGCAGGAAGATAAATTGAGGAAGAGAGAGCAAAGTAGGAAACTAGTGAGCAGGAAGTGGTGGAGCTACTTGCAGGACTGGTTTTCAGTTACTTTCAACTAAAGTAATATTCTGCTGTACCTAATGTATTTAGGAAATTTCTCATATAATACCTGTTATCTTGTGAATGTCTGAAACATTATTACTAGCAGCCCCTCAAAACATTTTTTTCTTCTGGCTAGCTTCCTGGTACATCAATCTGTCTTAAATAAATCACCTGTTCTTTAATCTCAGATGCAGATGTCTCCCTGATAGCGCAGGGAGCTCTTCCCAATTTTCCAAACATCTTGTACATCAAATGTTGAACTTAAAGCACAGATGAGCTCTGAAAAGTGGCATTTTAAAATATCTCCTCTCATTCTGCTTCTTCAGGTGGCCAGGGTTATGTCTGACTTCAGAGCTATAAATAAGCTCGTGCCTCCTGCTAGCCACATGGGTCTAATCGAAGAGTGTGGAGATTTTTCACAAGCTGCTGATTGCTGTTGGGTTTTGGTGGGAATCTGGGTGTGTCTCTGATTCTCTTTAAAATCTTCCCCCACTTGGGTAATGGAAAAGGAAGAAATTATCATGTTGTGCCAGAATTGTGTCTCTTAAATTCCTAAGGGGACGATGGAGTTGAACGAGTTCAGCTTGGATCTAAGAGGCCAGCTTCAGTTTGTAAGGGTGACATTTAAAAAAGCCTTTTCAGTGTCAACCTAGCCCATATGATATGGAAACTGATTTAACCAATAATGCCTTATAAAGGGCACAGCTCTCAACCCAGAATTGCACTTGAAAAACTCAAGAGAAAGTGTCTTTTTACTGTGCCTGTTACCTCGCTCGATCTGACTGTGCCAGATAGTGAGAAAGTAAGGCAAACCCAGAGATGAGAGTGAATATGTTTTTCTGCTTTCTTTCCTTCACATAGACATCAGTAGCTTTTCCTAGCCATCAGCAGAGTGTCTGTAAAATCGTGCAGGACATGGCCCTTCTACTTTGCAAAGGAGAACCCAGAGGGAGATCAGTTTTCCTGCGTGTGGGGTTTCCTGGTGTAAACTCCTCGCAGCGTACTTTTGCTGAAGTGTGCAGTCCCGAGCTTGCAGCTACATAAAAGGCCACCAATTGGTTTGTTCCAAGATCAGCTGGATTTAACTGAAGTTTCAGAGGTGAGGCACAACCTTCCAGGCGACCTCCCCCGGCAGCCTTAGTTTCACTTAATAAAACACATTAAGGTAGGTTTGAGGCAATCCTTTAAGGTCAGTTGAACTTTCGTTGGAAAATACGAGTGCTGGCAAGTATATACAATCTGTAATGCAAAATGTTTAGGGTGTGGGGAAGAAGTGTAAAGGAGCCATACCACAGTGATGAGCTTGGCTAGAAAAGAGACACGAAACAAGTTCCTTAGTGAAAACACCCTCAGAGACGGGTGAAGAATTCAGGGGGGTTGGTAGAATGATTTTGTTACCCCCAAGGGGAAAAACAGGAGATCAAAGCCCAAATTCACTTAAGAATGCTTGCTTTGAAATGTATCTATAAATTATAGCACGTACTGCTGGCATCTATTGTAGTCTTTGGTATTTACTTGAGTGTTTAACATGGGATTCACAGTTCCCTGAGTTCTCATTTGTGTGTAAAAGCATGTTGCTGCAAAAATGTATTGGTGTGTAAAGTATGATGGTGACAGGAACATTTGGGGTTCCCAAGTTCCCTCGTAGTGTTTTTGCTTTTTCCCTGTTTTCCTGTGGTCTTTGTGCCTCACCCCTGTGATCATGAGTCCCAGCTACCGACTCACTAGCTAACAGAGGATTCCTCGAGGGGTTGCTGGTAGGTTTTAGAGCTCTACCTGTCTCCTTGCCACCTCTCAGGGTTAATAAGATGCCTGTTGTGGCTGTTATCTTCTTGGTGAGGGCAGAATGGGATGTTGCTCCCAGGGGAATCCACATCTGTTACCCCTCAGTCAGCAAAGTAGCTGCCGAGGCATGTCACCCATTGCTTTTAACTCCTGCGTCAGTCTCTCCTTTTCATAGCTCATCTGAAGGAGCAAGACACCCGACTTCTTGGCATGGCAGAGCAGTACCAACAGGCTGTCCTCAGCTTTGTGCTCCAGGCTCTTTCTTTCTCGTGAGTCTATAGTTTTAAGCATTGCATTTTAGACACCTCATTTGCTTTGCTGCCCAACAGAGATTATGTCGGGGTTTTGGCACAATTGGATTAAAGTACCAGACCTGGATAAGTTCCATTGGCATTTCAGGAGATTTGCTGTAAGGCAAACCTGTGACATTCATACCTTCCTAAGCTTGCACAACCAGGGCGAGAGCTGCAGTTGGGGTCTTGACCTCAGTTACTTAAGCCCCTTTCTCCCAGGAGCGTTCATCACTTTAATCACAGAGTCCTAAATAATCAGTGGGTAGCCTGTAATTAGGGGGTTGTGTCTTGGACTCCTGCTGCCTGCTCCCGGTGTGCTGAGCACTGCGAATTTTGATTTCCCGTTCCCCCAAAGGATGTTTGATCTCAGATTTACACTTTAGAAAATGAAGAAGGGTACGGCACCTCAGTCCCCTGGCAATCTTCCTGCTTTCAGTGGTAGGTGCCTTTCTTTTCCCAAGTATCGCAGCGCTGCAGCGATTGACACACTTGATTTAAGAGTTTGATTTACAGACCGATACTCGGGCTGAAAGTCAGCAGTTCCAGGGCTGCATAAATCAGCCTGTCTCTGGGACTAATACTTCCTTATTTATAATTTCGACAGGAGATGGAATTCTTTCTCAATTCTTTACATTTCTTTCAGATGTAATCGACCACCCTGTCCTTTGGTTTAAAGCTATGTGACTTTGCCACAAATAGAGGGAGGGGAAAGTAAGCCGAGTCGAGGAATTGCTGTGCTATAAAAGCTCCATATTGTGTGCTCTTGGACTTTGCTTTCTCCCAGCTTCCTTCAAGCCCACACAAGAGATGGACTTGAGGTTTTTTTGGCTTTCTTCCCCTCCCCCCTCCCTCCATACATACGCTGACCTTTTAGAAAAATAAATAAAAGATAAAGAAGGACCTGGAATGTTGCAGAATGTGTGTACATTTTGCTCTCTGTTGTTTTCTGCTGGGATTACTTGTTTACAATGGGGGAGAGAGGGAGGGCAGAGGAAGGGAGGTCTGTGGCCTTAACTGAAATTAGTGGCATTTCAGAGTGATCTTGTTAGGTGGTCTGCAGTTTAAAGACCTAAATCCTTGTAATCCCCCCATGCCTCCTTGGCCACTACTCCTTTTGCTCTTGTTCTCTCACTTTCAAAAAAAACCCACCCCAAAGTCAGCCTCTCTGTCTCACAGATACAGGCGCTCAGCGTACACACAGACACAGACGTACCCGCACACTCTCTCTCACATGCTCCCATTTGCACGTTGTACCTGTATAACAAATTAATGCTTGAGCTACATCTGTTCCCACTACAGGACTGGGCTTGTAAAATGCTCTCTCTAGAATGCAGACGCACACTGAATATTTTTATTTATTTTCTGAAAAACACCCAGCTGCCAGACTTTCAGTTTGTGATTACACTTAAAACAAATTCAAATTGAAATTTCAGCCATAAATCAAATGCCCCAAATTAGTTCCTCTTGTGGGTTTGAACATGCTCTTTGGATTTTAAGGTCAGAAGATATCCGTTTTCACCGTGCTGAAAAGTTTAAAAATATACTACATTTTCAGGGGAAAAAATAAATATGGTTTGCATTATAAAGCAGTACATCAATGTGCGCGTATGCGCACACACACCAGAGCTGAGGAAGCTGGACGCTGTCAGAGCACCTTTGAGGGCTAATAGCACCTAATTGTTAAGCAAGGCAGGAACCGTGGTGGCAGTTTAGCCAAGGAGACTACACAGCAGAGTGCCCTGAGATGTGATATTTACCCTGTGAGAGAATAAAAGTTTATTCCTTAGTCTTCAACTTGAAAAAATAGTAAAAATTAAATAAATACACAAAATACTTCTCTTGGCAGACTTTATAACTTTTTTTTTTTTAAAAAAAGAGGCATTTACAAGTGGTTTCAAAATGGCTGTGTTACATCTGTCAGCGGGTGAAGGGAACACCCACAAATTGTGTTTTTATCTCTTGAAGTTTTGTTCCACTTGAGCAATAAAAGCCGGATTTGCTGCTGGTTTGTGTGATTGGGGTAATCTGAGCATTGAGTATGGTTTTAAAACTTCTGCAGTTGGTTGGGTTTATAAGTTTTAAGAAACTCCTGGGGTGGTGGAGCTCTTGGGTTTTGTTTTACCCTGGCACTGGGGTAGGGTTGATTTGCGAACACCTGGCACAGGCAAGTTCATCTTGGTTCCCTGGCCTGTCCCTCCCAACAAATGGTTTGGCAGGAACCCCCCTTATCTTTGATGTTAATGTCATCAGCAGTTTCTTGGTTACAATGCTATTCTTTCTCTGGGAGTTGAAAGACTATCGTCAAGTAGTCTCTGAACACACATGCAGTGTTCTCCAGCCTGGACTCCACACCGACAGCTTAAATCCCCTCTCTTTTGGGGAATATCCTCCTGCATGAGGGTAATGCTGAAAGGTGTAGTGCACTCACAGCTGCTCTCATGCTCAGGAGAAGTGATAGATGGTGGGAACCTAAAAGTTTGCAGGGGAAAGCTTTCATCTGACTGGCTCGAAGCAATGGAGGAGGAGGTATTCCGGAGTGCGCGTTTTGGATGGGAGCCATTTCAGTGGGAAATGAGCAACTTCTCCCATTCCCTTCACTAGTCCTGTTGAAAGCCAAGTCAGGATGGCAGCGGTGGGCAGTCCTCCCTCCACTGCTCCCTTTCCTAGCTTGGCTGCAAATGCTGAGTTGCTCTTGCTCTCAGTAACTGCTGTTGCACAAGACGAGGGCCTGAGCGGCTGAGCCGGCACACGAGGCTATTGGAGAGGAAGCAGATCGTGACAGTGTGAGAGCAAAGGCAGGCAGGGGTCTGCTGTGTATCTTTGCCGCTTTTTATCTTATTAACATGTTAGTAAAAACCTTGCCAAGGCAACCTGAGCTGGTTGCCTGTAGAATAATTGCTCGTATTGCCTCCTTATAGGTCAGAGAAGGGGGAGTTTAAGTGAGTTAAAAGAATAATTGTTCAGAGGGGATAGTCTGTTCAAGGGGGGTCGTAACTGCAAACCACTGCGACTGAGGTCCAGTTTTATTGCTTTTACTCCTGCAGAATTCATGCTGGTTTTGTGGGGCAGATGGTTTCTGGTCAGACTCACATAAGCCACACAATTGCAATATATTTAATGACAAATTCTGTGTACTAGATAATAGTGATGTGTAAGCAGGAAGATGCTATAAGTTAATTTTGGGATCGGCAGTCTGGAGTGAGGACTGATGTTTCTCTTTTCTCCTAAGGAATCACAACTGGCTAGCTCTCCATTCAGTACAGAATTGAGGCTCAGGGCTTTGACCTGATACCAAGATCCCTCTGTGTTGTTAGATGACTGGGGTAACAGTTCTGTCCATGAGCCAGCCGGATGGTGCACTGCAGCCGTGTTTCACTAGTGCAGTGAATAGTGGTGCTGCCTGTGACCAAGGTGGGGAATGGTTGCAGGTCATTAAACTCTGCAACTCACCATGCAGAAAGTCACTGAACCTAAAAACTTCAGTTTTTGACAGAAATCAGCTGTTGGACTGAGGATAGGAAAGATATTCACAATTATTGTAATTAATATTAGCAGAAATACTGGGGAGCAGATATGAAATGCTTTGGTTCACAGTAGCACTAATATGGGAGAGCAGATTACCTGCATCTCTCTGGGATTATAGATCTTGCTTATACCTTCTTCCCAGTCAGCTGGTTTTGATGTGTGTTAGAGTTAGGATTTTTAGACACTTCTTATATGTGTTTCCAGTCTTTCAATGACTTCTACCTATCTTTGCACATGTGAAGACAAGGAAAGAAATAATTTGCATCATACCTATTTTCTTCTCTGTGGCTCTGAAAGAAATGACATTTAATGCCATTTAACACTACTTATGATGCTGAGTGAACAGTGTTTCAGGACACACCACAGATACTAGTAAAGATTTACAAGTTCCATTTTACTGGATGGAGGGACTCAGAGCAATGCAGAACTCACTCAGGCATCTCTCAGCAGAGCAGTTACAAAGCCAGCACTTGGGACTCAGAACTCCTTTTCTATCTGGACAATCAGATGGGCAGATCTGAAAGCTGCTTATTCCAGATTAAAATACATTTTGGAATAAGGTGATTTTTGCTACGGTTCCATCCTGTGTAGCATTTTAGACTTTGTGGTGTCAAAGGCAACATGAGTGTGAAGATATCCAGGGCAGGTAGAGCAGGTCTAGTGTGGGTTTCATTGGTTTAGTACTGCAGAGTAATCATGTTTGAGTACTTGAATGTAATATGAACAAAGCCAACCAGCTGAAGTATTGATCTGCCACTTCTCTTCACCCTTTCTTAGTATCTGGCAAGCTGGAACACTTAAAACTTCTCAGCAAAATTTGCAGGGAAGGACTGGGCTGCTGCTCCTCTTTTTAACTGGGAAACTGAGCAGAGAAGCCACCCCCGCAGTTACCCAGACTGTCTGTGGAAAATACAGGACTTGATCCAGGTCCCAAGTCTTTATTTATTCAGTTAAGTATTTATTCGGCTGAGGAAATGTAGAGGAAAGCTGTTCTAACAGGAGGTAAAACGGCAAACTCTTTTTTGCAAACCCATTCTGACACCTGGCATTTAAGTTTTTCCAGCAACTGAGCGTGAGGATCAGCAGAAGAATGGAGTTTTTGAGAAAAGAGCAGAACTGAACCTACTCACAGGATCATGTCACAGAGTCATTAGATATTTCAGTGGATACCTTCATTTTGTACTTGTCATTTGAATTGCTTTCTTGGTTTGTGTTTATGTTGTAGGTGCTGTCTTCAGGGCAGTGTTATTTGTCACAATGCCGTTATAGAGAAGGGTGCTGACATCAAGGACTGTTTGATTGGAAGCGATCAGAGGCTGGAAACCAAAGGTAAGTGCAGAAGCTGTATTTACTGTGCATTTGTAATCATTTTCAGAACTTTTTCTGTGAGATTTTACTCCTGCCTCTTCATGAAGTGCCAGTAAACAGTGACAGTTCTGCAGTGGAGTGTCCTATAATATCAGGATTTGTTTTTCATGGAAAGTACAGCTTCTTGGCATGAGAATAGTTCAGAGACTTGATCCTCTGAAGTTGGCAGCAAAGCTCTGTTGTTCTTGTTATAAAGAACAAGATTGGGTGCTGAGACAGTCTTTTCCCAGAGACCACAATTGGATCAGCTTGAGGTTGTCCTCAGCAGAAGGAGCCATTATTTTGACTAGTAATCTTTGTCAGTGTCAGGAGCAAAGCAGTCAAATTACTGATCACACAGACATCCTTCTCTGTGCATGCTGTCAGCCCACGGTGCCAGTATGTTCCCATTCACCTTGCTCCAAGCAAAAGCTCAAGGTGGAGCATCGAACTAGGAGCTGCTGTTCTCCATACTAAAGACAAGGGCAGCTGTATTCAGATCTTTACTGCTATGAAGTGCTATTTTGGGGCTTCAGAAAGGATACAACTACGTGGCCCTCATTTAGGCAAAGTTCAGCCATCCAGTGGAAGTGTTGGTGGTGAGGGCTCGGTGGTAACCGCCTGAGTGGAACTGTTGATTTCCTGCCCTAAGAGATAATGGGCAGGAAATGGCTGTCTCAGTGACTGCATCCCAAGCAGAGGCTTTTTAATGAATATTTATGGTTAGGGTTTGGCAGATCCCTGCTCTCGTGTGTGGACTGAGGACAAAAGTGAGTTCCTTTGCAGGCTCCATGTAGAGTTATTTAGTCAGATCAAGATTTATTTCCTTGCTTTGTCTTCGTGGGTGGATTCCCAATTGGTGATACAGAGCAGGGTTTGCACTTAACGTAGTATAGCGTAACCTATTGTCAGCTTTGCATATGACAAATTTTCCTTTAAATTGAAACTAAAAGTAAAAAGGGCTCATGAAAACAAAGTATTGATCTTGCAGTTGCAAGTCTCAGATACTGGAGGTAACACACACAGAGTGTTCTGTGCACTGTGGTCTTGGGCCCTGTGTGGCTCTGTGTCTACTCATAAGCTTTACCCATCACATCAGTCTGAATCAGTGTCCCCTGTGGGGTTCATTGCCCCCTGTCACTGAAGATTTGCACTGTTCATGATGCTCCATTTGTGTCCTCCCCTGAGCACAGAACCATAGAATCATTTAGGTTGGAAGAGTCCTTTAAGATCATCAGCTCCACCCACAAACCTAACACTGCCAAGTCCACCCCTAAACCATGTCCCTAAGTGCCACATCTACATATCTGCATGAATCATCAGGAGAGGTGAATCGGGTCACATTTGGTTGTTAACCTGCAGTGGGAACTGTGAGGACACAGGGTGCAGACTTAGCTAATATTTTAGGAAATAGGAGTATGTTTGATTTCTTTAGTAGATCATACCAAACAGAAATATGACCCTTTGACCTTGCTCACATCTGCTTCAGAAGTCTCTTCCAGGGTGCAGATCCTATTCTTGTTGATTGTAGTATGGAAACTGTTCTTTCTTCTTGTTTGTCCTTGTCATCCTTGTCTGAATATTTTTCAGGGTCTGTAGATGTATTTGCAGGGAGAGTAATGGAGCTGTAACCCGTGGTTCATTTGCCTGTTCTTGTAGAGTCTATTGCTCACCTCCCCAAAGCTGAAACCCACTTCTTAATGAGTCTGGGGGCCCTCAAGTTAAACTATTCAGAAACGTATGATTGACGTTAGCAAAGACATATTCAGTCGATTATAAATACACCATTATGCTGAGCAAGAAAAAATAATAAAGCCTCAGTTCATTTCCCTGCCTCAGTTTCCTAAGCATTCTAGAATTTCTTTGGGCTGGGGGTCAGGTTTGCCTCGGTGGTCTGGGATCTGTCTGCGAAGTTCATGACTTATTTCCTGAACTGTGGAGCCTTTCCAGCCCAACATGTCTCTTCTGACCTCAGCTGGTCCCGTAGTAAACTGGGTCTTCTCTTTTTTGCTGTGAAAGCATGCCATGACTTCCTTTCCCCTGCCCAAGAGTTCCTGTATCCTGTGCCAAGCTTTTGGTGTGGCCCTCTAAGTCTGTTTCCATATTGCCCCTTTCATCAAAACTTCGGCTGTGTTGTTCTGTTTGGTAACTTTTCCTTCTTCAAACTCGAGCCTCCATGGCCAGGTTAGGAAAAAACCTAGTTCTCTTGGGTAGGAGCCACCTTTTCTTGCAAGCTGATCACCCTTCAGCAGATGTAAGCAGTAGCAGCTGGCTGCTGACCCCAGTCTGTGCAGCAAAACTGCACACACCTTCCCAGAAACATTAAAAAAATAAAAATACAGCAGTCCCTTATTCCAAAGCATCAGCCAGGATTCATCAAAGGTAGAAATATCCCTGAATCATCCTACACAGCCCCAGGCAGATCCCACAGTTGGCTTTGCTGCAGAACTGGCTGTATGCTCCCTGCTCTACCATATGAGTCCTGGCCACACTGTCCAGGCAGCTCGGGGTACAAGAGCTCTTTGAGCCAGTGGTGCACTGACCTCTCACAAAATGAATTCCAGTCCCATGCAAGGAGGATGGCAGGAGAACAGCTACCACAAATGACAGGCAAACGTAACTCAAACCAGCTCTCAACCTTCTCCTTCTACAGAGTAATATGGGCATATTTAGGGTGGTCCAAATGGTACAGCTGGGAGTAATGGGATTGAATTAAACACAATTTAGGTTGGCCATCTAGAGCATTTTCCTAATGATGTGGTCTGGTAGGCTGTGGGATAATCTCCCTGGGGACATGGTGGGAGACCTCATCACTTAATAATGGGCTTGGCAAATCTCTGGACACCGAAACAGAGGGAACACTTCAACACTGGTTACTGGGGTAGATGAGATGCAGCCTAGTACTTTCAAACTAAAAATAAAGTTGGAGGCACAGGAGGGAGCAGGTAACTGTCAGCAATGATGTCCCAGTCCTGCGTTGACTTCAGCCCTGTCACAGCGCTGGCCAGAGATGGTATTTTTAAGTGTCTCTGTTAAAGTCAAGGTATGGCAGTTTATTTAACTTCTGGATTTGCAAGCCGTGCCTCCTGAGAGCCACACTATTTTCTTCCTACTGCTTTTATTACCATGCCTAGGAAGCGTCCACTTTCCTTCCTCTTTGATACTTTAATTTTAGGAATTTGCTAACAGAGAATTAACAGATGGGCCTTGTGAAAGCTACCTCACTGGGTAGCACTTTGAAAAACATGTTGGTACCTTAGAAAAAGGCAGTAATTATTGAAGGGATGGGAAATGGCAGACAGCATTCCAAAGGACCGTAATTGCTCAGAGCATTCAATCACTGTTTCGAAGGCAGTTATTAGGATCATTCTGCAGCCTTTTTGATAAACCTATTTTTAAAGAGGAGCTCAAAAGCAGCATGCACTCATTGAAGTAGGACTAGGGAGAGGGAGTGCTGGGGATGGGCCAGTCATGGAGTCAGATAAGCCCTAGAGTCAGTAAGTACAGCTCCCAAAGGAGTGTTCAGGCCGATTCAGCAGGGAGTACATTGTACATCTGGTACAGGTTAGCCAGGAAGGAGCATATATAGTAAAGTGGCCTAACCTTTCTTGAAAGCAACACCAGGAGCAGAGACAGTAAACACACACACAAAGGACGGAACTGGCAAAATGGATACAAAACTCACCACCTTATCCCTCAGCTTCATCTCTGTTGTTGTTGGGGCAGGGGGGATTTATTTGCATTGGGAGTTACGGAGCCAAGTATTGTTTAGGGACAACTTGAATCACTGCACACCCAGGAAGTGCATTACAGTCTTGTAGTTGCCACAAAGCATACATTCAGAAAGGGAAAAAATACCAGCATTCAGGACACTGATGTAATCCTAGCTTGGGGTAGCAGCATTGCCTCCTTTACGCTGCACACTAAAATTTGTTCCTGTTTTTTATTCCACCATATATTTTCATTTTCCTTGGTGCCCCGACATAGTCAACAGCCAGAATGAGTGGTGCTTGCTGAATGTTGCTGAATATGAGGGGGTCTCCATATTCCTCATTTTCCTTTTTTCAGTTTCTGTCTGAAACCTTCATTACTGTACCCTATGCAAGAGACACAGTCCCTCCTTTCTATGGCTTTTCTGCAGCATTTGTCATCTTAATGCTTCACAACTGTTAACAGCCTCATTTTCACCTCCTCAGTATGAACATGGTTGGGTTTTCCTCCTGTTTTACCTCTCTTATTTTAGCCCTCAGCATTTTCTTTGTAAATGTTGGGAGGGAAGGTTTAGTCCATCGAAAAAAAAAACAGTTTTATTTCACATGATGATGTTGACCCTTGCATGGACCATTAGCAGTGTCAGAAACTTGTACTCATTGTGCAGCTTTCTGCTGCTTCAGCTGATGGGAACTGATAGTAGTGGGTCTTCTTCTTTAAGGGGAGATAGATCTGCAGTGGAACAAGAGAAACTCTTTGCCAGGAGGTTTCACAAATGTCCATGGGCACCAGCAGCCCTGAGATCCACTCCTGGTGCTGGCAGGCGAAGGCTGTTGTTACTGTAGGATTTACTGCTCCTGCCCCCAGCATCAGCCATGGGGCCCCAACTACATCACCCATGTCCTACCTGATCCCGACTCCTGCTTCACAGCTCTCCACTGCAGCTTTGTCCCAGGACCAGGCTCATCCCATTCCTAGCCTTCTCTTTGGTTTTTCCGCTCATCTTTCTCCCATGGAGACTTCTGTTTTTCTCTCTTACTCCATTATCCCCAGACACCCACCTGACTCCTCCTCTGGTATGACCATAGCTGCTATTTCCAGTCCCCTTGCCTAGCAGCTCCATTTTCCATCTGGCACTCCTCAGCTGGACTGCATCCCTTTCCGTACTGCGGTCGTGCCCGGGCAGGCTTGTACCGGGTACAGGAGGGAAGTGGTTCTGTGCAGAGTGCTGCACTGGTCCATACAGCATGAAGGAAGCCCTGCCTTCCTCCTGCACTTCCATGGTCAAGTGTGCTCACTGCAGACAGTCTCTGGAGCTTTTAGCTGCCCTCCTGAGAACACGTGCAAACTGAGATCTTTTTTTCCAAAGGCTTATCACGTAGCCAGAACTGTGTGGTTTCTCACAAGAAGAGAAAAAGGCACATATCCAGTGAGGACTGGCTCCCGTTTCCAATCACTTTCCAAGTCTTGTTCCAAGCTTGGAGTCCTAGGACTTCTCAATGAAACAGAGTAAGATTGTTTTATTTTAATGAGGGCCAAAGAGCACATTTTTCTCTAATGTCATCCTCTGAAGGCAGGTACAGTTCCCTCCACATGTGAATGGGTGACTGCTTGTGAGGAGGTTTCACCCGAGCCAAGATTTAGCAGGATAGGGACAGGAAGGGACTGAGAGACTTTCTGATGCTCTTGCTGCATTCAAGTATCATCTTGCATCAAGAGCATCTGCTCTTGCAAGATGCTGAGTACCTCCTGGTGCAGTCTTCAGGAACTGAAAACACTTAGCACGACACAGGGTCGGGATCAGAAAGCATGCTGCAGTGCAGATGGGAGTTATGAAAGCTCATGAAGAACAGACACAGACTAAACAGTGCACACATGTATATTGTGCACGGGGGTGCAAAATGAGCTGGAGGTGATGTAGGAATGGTGTGAATTTATAGCAAAGCTGAGAGATCCACAAGATTTCTCCATAAAGTAGTTTAACTACTGAATGTCCATGGCAAAGATATTGTTGGCAGTTAAAACAGGCATCTCTTAAATAGTTGACATTTTTGTTTCAGCGACTATGCAGTGACTACATTTCTAACTAATCCTAATAAGCCTCTTTTCCAAGTTGTATAAAAATGGTTTATGAGTTCTGGCCTTAGCAGTGGCATGAAACTTCCCTAGAATATCCATCCAGCAATGCTTTGTCCTCCCCTCTGCCGCTGGGGACTGTCCCACTTGTGCGTACTGTCATTCCCGGCCAGAGAAGTTCAGGCTTCCCAAGTGAGTGGGTTAAACGAGCTGCCACATTCACAGCATGCTGATTGTGAAGTCTACCCATAAGGCAGCAGTTCATAACCTTGTGGAAATATTTTTACATGCTCCACGCAGAGAAAATAACCACTTGTGCTCTGCTAGAGCTTAGCCACATGAAAGAGCCAGGAAGAACACCCCAATGGACGCTGAGAAAGGAAAGGGACCTCTACTGGTGTCCAGTGCAGCAGGCAAATATGGCACCTCTGCCGTCTTAGCAGGAAGCGTGGACAGTCTTCAGACTGTTGTTTCTGAGATCCCTGCTTGCATTTGCTTGAGGTGGTGATATCCCAGGGGAGCACACTGATCAGTATAATCCATCCCTTTCTTAAACGCTTTGCTGGGGCTCTGCCCCAGTACGAGGACTTCAAGTGCATCCGCCTCCCCAAGGAGCTTTCTATCTTAGGCATATCCCCAGCTCTTGGTCTTCTTCTTCCTTTACTAAACTTTCTTCTAAGACCCTGACTGATCACTTTTCCATATACCTCTCTTTCTAGTTCCTTCACTCCCCCATCCATCTGCTCCAAGCCACAGTAAATTCATCTCTCATCTGGCACTGAATTCAGTGTTACCTTTACGCTCGCAAGTCACATCTATCCCCCAGAAGGGTGTGAGAACAAAGGGGTTAATACTGGTTAGACCTCACCTGAACCAGGTGAGCACCAGCACTGAGCACTGGTGGTTGCTGGGGATGGGTATAAGGCAGGAGGGAGATCTCTACTGCCAGCCTGTTCTGTGGGCTGGAAGCTCCCCAGCTGTGGGCCAAAGCTGATCTGCCTGAAGCTACCACCAGCCCCATTCCCAGTGCCCCTGGAGTGACCTGCACATCCCACCCTGGGAGCAGCTGAAGCACTCAGCTCATGGGCAGCATCACTGCTGGAGACCCACAGGCTGGGCTGATGGCATCGCAGCGGGGCTGGCCTGGGACTTGGGAGAAATTGTGAGACACTCCTGGCCTTTGGGGCCACAGTGTGGTCACCCTGGTCTCCAGTGATCACGTAAGTAAAGCCTAGCTGGGAAGAGAGCAGGCCTTAACTGGAAAGTCCCAGTGCTCTGTAAACACAAACAAATCAGCCCCCATCACCTGCTTCCCTTCTTTATCTGTACATGTAATTTAAAACACCCTCCAGCCTCCCAAAGTCAAGCTTCAGCTGCTTCCCATCCCCTTAAGCCCCTTTAGTTCCTCTCCCCCCCCTAACCTGGCTGCTTTTCCAGGGCCAACCATCACTGCAGAGACAAGTTGCTCTTCTCTCCCACTCTCTGATCCTTTCTGTCCTGGGTGAATGTGGTGGGAACCACCCACAGCGTGTTTTCGTGCATGCGTTTCTGCAGCCACCCCTCCCCCCCGCCTAGTTTTTTAAGTTAAACTATCTCTTGCTTTAAAGAGAGCAAATACACAGCAGTGGCTTTCATCACTGCTGTATAATAGAGCAGTAATTCCGTGCCAGGGACTGTTTTCTATTTTATTTTAAAGGGTTTATAAAACAGTGTATGTAATTGAGTGAGTAAACTGAACGTTTTCTGGAGCCCCTGAGGGCTGAAACTTCGTGGTGGTCCTGGGCCTAGGCCCTAACCCTTTTTTTTTTCCTCTCTTTTTTTTTTTTCCCTCCCTTTCCCCTCCTTCCCCTCCTCCTTTACAACCCAGCGTTGCCACCAGCAGCAGCAGCAGCAATCTGTCTGGGGCTAATTGAGCAAACAACAAGGAGATGCTTTCACATGGCTTTTAAAGGAATGCTCCGGCATCCCCTTTCTGTGAGCAGCTTGGCAGGAACCTGCCAGGAAGGCTGGGGAGCGCTGGGTCCCCGGCCCCCGGCCTGCTGGTGGGGTTAGTGCTGGGCTCTGCAGTCATTTCCGCCCCTCTGTTTATTTGCATTACAATTTGTTTTTAGCCAAGCACCAAAAGCTGCTCTGCTCTCTAGCTCGGCTTGTGCGTATGTTTTTAAGGGGCTAGTGTACAGTATGTGTAAACAAATGTCTTCCCAAGCAGGAACGCATATATAACGAGTGACAGGTTTTTGATTTACACTCAGTAAAATCTCCGTGGACACTCGGTTCAAGCACCCAGGCTGACTTCAGGCTGGGCTGCGTCAGCAAGTTAAAGCAAAGTGCTAATCAGGAAGGTTGAATGTGTTGATCAGCTCTGGATTTGCTTAGCACCAGATGCTCCCAATCTGAGAAGATCTAGTTGAACATGATTTAAGGTTGCAGAGTCCAACTCTTAAGGCTTTCTGAAAGTCCTTTCTCTAATCCTTCTTCTTTCTCTGTGGGCTGAATGCATCTGTAACCCTGCCAGTGTCAGATAAAAGGCAGCCTGGTAAGAAATCCCTAATGGGGGAGCTAGGGAAGGAGAAAGGGAGCTGAACAGCGAAGCATGTGAGGTACTTCTCCCTCCTCCCCCAGAGTTTCAGGCAGAGTTTCTGCAGGAACTGAGCTTGCTGGTACCAGCCAGAGCCACTGGCAACTGGCAACCACGTCTGATAATGAAACGCTATCCACAGCTCAGTTCTCTGGCACACACACACTGGAGTCTGAATTCCCTTCTCTCCACAAGGAGGGCTTTGGGAAGGGAAGAGGGAAGCAGGGTGAATCCTTATCTGCCTATCGCATCCCCTCAGGGTGCGGAATAGGGCTTTGTTTCTAGCAAAGCCATTCCCCTTATCGCTTAAAAACGTTCTCGCGGATTTTAGACAGGCAGATTCATGTGTTTCCTTTAAGCCTGTACAATAAGAAATGAGTTTGGTGATTTCATGTGAGTCTGAGGTAGCAGTGACATACCGGGCAGGCCATGTGTGCCTGCTTTGGGGAATCTGGGCCACACGGATCAAGGAGGAGATGAAACAGGCAGAGGGATGGGAGATGAGGGAATGCGTGCTCTGATTGCCCATGTGGCTTTGGCTGCTTAAGCTCCCTAAACTCATTGCTGCCTCGGTTTCCCCATCTGTAAAACAGGAATGCTCTTACTCGCCCACTCTTGAAGAGCATTTTGAACTCATCAGGTGTAAAATACAAGATACCATAAGGCAGCTACAAGCATGTCAGTGCAAAATGCGAATAGTTGGTACCACCTCTGCAGCAAGGTATGTGACAGGACCCATCCCAGCTCTGCATATTTAGGACCATGGAGGATGCTGTCTGCAGTGAAGCAAGAAGTTCCTTATTAAAAAGTATTGCTACAGATAACCTATATATAGAACCATAAATTGACATGGCTCTTTATAAGCCTAGATGAAGGCATGTTTAATCTGCAGAGGCATAACGTAATTACTCTCACTGGATGGTAGCCAGGGTCTTATTCACATCATAGAAATCAACATGATAGGTAGTCTGCTTGGAGGAGGTTCAGGAATGGAGTCACAGGAGTTGCTACAGGGCCTGTTTGAGATATATTGGGAAAGCTGTTGGGGATGAGGAATGTTATAGCAAGAAGTGCTGCAGGTTGGATTTGAGGTACCTTGGCAAAGCTGTGTGGGGTCCGGGACGGGAGGAGAGAGGCGCTGAAGGCTGGACTTGGGGCTATTGGCAGAGCTGTGCTGGAGAGGTTGTGTGGTGCTACCTACATCATGCTTGCACCTGGCACTTGTACAGTCAGCCCCTCATTTTCCTGAGCGCTGTATCCACCTCTGCTCATCCTGCCCAAAGTGCTGGAGATTGAGCTCCAAGATGTCAGCATGAGTCTCCAGGATTAATTATCAGTTGTCACTAAATACCCCAGAGCTAAATGTCTCGATCAGATGCTGAAGGTGAGAAGCAGCTCCTTGCTTTCCTTATTTTTGCCTTCACAAAGGATCTCTGAAAGGGCACTTGTGTAGCTCACCCACTCTGTCTCTCAGGCTAAGGAGACTGCATATGATCCATACAACTGTGGGATTGAGAGTATAGTGGGAAATTGTCTTGCCACAGTCCAAAACTCCTTGAAGTTTATAGAGCAGAATTTGATCAAACCTTCAGAGCAATGGTTTGCGTGGTGCAAAGGTTATGTCTTGAATTTTAAACCAAGAGAAGCATCATGTTGGCCTGGCCACTTTGGGGATTGCCAGTAATTTCTTCATTTAGCCAAAGGTGGTATGTTTGTTGTTTTGCAGCAGTCTTGCAAAATCCACTTCCCTGAGGGGAGGAGTTTTAGATGGGTAAATAAACCACAAGTCATTATTTCCATCGTCCTTGGCTATCTACCCCAACTGCTGTGTAAGGTGTGGGAGACACCACAGCCTCCATTGGTGTATCCCAGCACCTCACAGGCCTTGACCCTTTATCCCAGGCTCCAGAGCCAATTGTTTTTCCTCGTGTGCAGGAGGTAAGATGAAGAGCCTAGGGGCATGGGTCACACCACCTGAGCTCCACCTGAATAGGTGTCCAGCTCCCAGAGAGCAATTTAGATTCACTCCTCCCACACAGTACACTGAGGACACCCACTTTGAGCACACCAGCTTTGTGTCATGCTCTGAGGCCACAGGCTTGGGTTTTTTAGGCACTGGGCTTTCAGTTGCGTGGTTTTATTATTTTGGCTTTATATCCCTTATTTGCAGTCCTTCCCTGACAAGCTGCTTTTGCATTTTAAAGGGAAGGCTCTTTCAGTACAGTGCATTAACAGTGCTGGGGCAGGGACTGGCACGTTAATGTGCCCACTGGGGCTCTGCAGAGCTCCTAGGAACAGGCAAAGGAGTGACCCTGCAGAAATTGCCCCTCCAATAAAAGGAGTCTGAGGAGGGCTGTTCACCAGTACCTTCACAAATGATAACTGTGCACAGAGAACTTGCTTCACACAGATACTTTTGGACAGGCTCCATCCAAAAGGGAGATTTAAATTTAAAAAAAAAAAAAATTTTTTTTTTTGAGCTGACAGGGCTGAGTTGGGATTGCTGAGAGGATCTCACACTGCCTCGGTGATGGCCCCCCAGTGCTGAGCAGCCCCTCTGCTCCCCAACCTCCAAGCAGTTTGAGAGCACACAGTGCTCTTTAGAGCCAGGAGGGGTTACTTATTGTTAATTTTATGTCAGATCTCCATGTTGGGTGTTGGTTCCTTGCCTTAGCCTAGGTGTACACCTGTCAGTAGCAGCTGTGACTTCCGTAGGGCCTCTCTTGTTTATTAGTGACACATACATGTGAAAACTCTCATTAGAGAAACCTCCTAATGTTTAGTCAGTTGTTTAGGCTTTCACCATGTGTGTGGGATACTGTCAGAGAGAAGCTGGAGTCCAGCGAATCTGTGCTTGAGTTCCCCAGAATCTGCTTTTCTCATTTGTTTTAAAGTTGCAGATTTGAAAAATGCAAGGTCTGAAGCTCTGCTGCAAAACTCAATTCCTCTTCTTTTCCTCCCTCTCTCTTTTCAGCCAAACATGTTAATGAAGTCATTGTGGGCACCGAACAGCTGATGGAGATATAACCCAAGTAGGTTTTAAAGATGATTTTATGGAAGCCAGCAGCAGAACCAGATGTTCAAGCGTCGTAAGATCATCCGTACAGATCAGTACTGGCACAGCTTACCCTGTCATTGCTCCTTTCCTGTTCAGCTTTATATTTATGTCTTAATAAAGAAGTATTTACAGAGCGGTGTGTCCGTCAGCCCCTCCCCCCTCATTGGGATGCGCGCGGGTTGGTGCCGGGTTATATCGGTTCCTGCGCGCCCGGCCAACGCACTGTACTTTTCCAGCAGAAGGGAGAGCGGGGACCACACAGACTGTGCCCACTCCAAAGAATGACTTAGCCGCCCTCCCTGTGGTGTAAACCACGTCCCTGCAGTCCTGCACCACCATCCCGAGCCTGGGAGAAACTTCTCAGGATGCTGCTTTTGCATCTCATCAACGCAGCAGGCGGACAGCGGGAACAGCGGCAGTGCGGGCTGCTCTCTGCACCCCGTCGGCTTTGCCAGCCTTCTCCTCCTCCTCCTCCTCCTCCTCCTGTCTCTCTCTCATGGTGCTGCCCCACAGCACAGAAGTGTTTCATCTGTGCCTCTTCCCCTCTGTAATGCAGTAGAGAGTTTGGCACCTATTTCCATCAGGGCTGAGTTTGATCTGATACTTTGAAATCCCGCCCAAGAGCGAATATGTGAGGGCTGGGGGAGGATGGAGGGGGTGTGGGGTGTAAGCAGCGGGTACTCCCTGCCTTATTTTGATGGTTCTTCAGCTTGTCAGTCCGCTGTTCCTGATCCCAGACCAGAGGCCCTCCCCACATTTGGATGATCCGTGGATGACTGTACCGATGTCTGTGAGATGAGTCGTGCGTGCTAAAGTGAAACGCACAGTGTTGTGGTCAGGGCTTGTGCCAGGATTGTAAAGCACCTGGATGGAATTGAAACACGAGCTGTTCTTTAATGTTTATAAATTGGACACAAGTTCCTACCTAAAAGCTGTTTATTAGAATGTAGGATTGAACAGGGCATTTATCTGCCCCTGGCAGTTTGACATCCAGAGGTGCTCACAGCAACCGGCGGGGCTGGTATTTCATTAACTGAAGTGATAAATGTAAAATGTGTGCTTCGTGGGCACTGGTGACCCCTGAGGAGAACTACCATTTCCTACTTAATTTGACAGGAGAGAGATTATAATCCAGACATTCCCTGAGTTTCATAAACAAAATCCTTCCTCTGAAGGACCAGACTGGAATGGAAACTATGGGTAAGGATGAGTTTCAAGGCCCGTGACAAGCTGCAGAGAGAAGAAACGCGCTGCAGTTCAGCTCCAGCTTTCTGCTGGAGGTTTTGCCTTGTGTATGTGCGCAAACATGTTCCCAAAGGAACGAAGCCTTTTTCATCCAAGGATCTCAGAGGCTTTACAAAGGTTAATTAAAGAAAGTTCTTGTCTCTGTGTGCTGCAAGGGAGCGAGGCTCCATTTTGGGTGTGTAGAAACAGAAGCAGAGTGGAGTGTAATTACCTGGCTTTGCATTTTAACATAAGGCTGGCAAAGCCAAGAGAGGTCTGCAGGGACTTTGACTCACAGTGCTTTTGCTTAAATACAAAGCCTTCTCCCTCTCTGTTTTCGGGATACATCTTAACTTCTGAAAAGTCCACATCCCCTTATTTAACAGCTACAGCTTTACCTCCTTGTGCCTTAATTATATGTTAAAGTCTCAGTCCTTTTGTTTAGCTAATTTAAGAACAGGGTGGGGGGCTCTTTACTGTGTCGGTTAGAGTTTAGCATTAATTTAGTGTTCTCTGACACTTGAAAACCTGTCCGGGATTTGAGGCATTTTCTTTTCCTTTTTGCCTTTTACGACCTGCAGGTGTTTGGTGTGAGATAAAAGTAGATCCCAAAGTGAGATTTCACAGCACAAATTATCAAAGTGAAGATTCACTCTTGATGTAGTCTTCGTGTGTGGCAGTAATTATGAAAAATAGTTCGGGATAATAGGACCTTCAGGAATCCCAAGGCGGGCACTGGGAGGTTAACCCTTCCTCATCTAACCTGGCCTCCATACTGCTGTCATCATCAGGTGAGCAGATGATGGGTTGGGTCAGGCAACTTTACAACCTGAGTGATGTTACAGTCGTCAAGAAAATCGAGGAGGTGACTGAAGACATGAAGTTCTGTTCCCAGGTAGGTTTGATGTGACTGTGTCTGGATACAGACCTTCAGGAAGGTGTTACTGCTGCAGGCTGCTCACCAGCTTTGAGGAGTGGGGCACCTCTCAGACACGAGTAAGCTGCTCACTGTGCTGCTCTGTCACACCCAGGCAGCTGAGCGTTACAACCCGTGCCCATCACGGTGCTACTGGCACCAAAGTGGTGCTTTGTAGGCGACACTTCTCTGAAAGAGATGGAAGTTCCCAGCTCTGTCAGTGCTGGCTCTTTCTAGGAAGACTTGTCCTGGGCATTTCTTTGGCAGATGTACAGCCAGGGTTGCTGTGAGAAGGTTCTTGCAGGGGCTTGTCACGTGCTGCATCTGCATGGGGTAGAGCAGAGGTTTGCAGTGATGCCCAGCGAGGTACCCAGCCGGCAGCACTGCTGGCCTGTAGTTTTCCCTGAGTGGTGTCCTGCCAGCAGCTCCCAAAAGGGCAGCAGGGTCGGTGTGGTGCAGAGCCCAGGAGCAGTGGGTGTGCACACCTGGCCACACTTCTTCCCGTGCGTCCTGCACCCAGAGCACACCATGACATGAAGACCTGAAACTCTGCCCCCTCACCCTGGCTCCCATGACAGCTGGGTATCTCCAGCAGCAGCTCTGCAGCCAGGTCCTTGCCAGGATGTTTGCAGCCAAGTCTATTTACAAGACAGAGATTTGGGAAGAGCGTTTGTTGGGCACTTACAGACACCCAGAGCTGTGGCTCACCTCCCTCGGCCGTTCATGTTTGCTTTTGTAGGTGACTGTTGGGATCTCTCAGGAAGCAGCAGCTCATCTGATCCCTTCTGCAGTCAAAGTGAAGCGGATGGCTCCCATCTTCCTGGCAGTCTTGGAGCGGAGCCACGCAAGGCGAAAGCAAACAGCCAGCCATTCCCAGGGACAGTGGGCTTCCCACCCCAGTGGTGTTCAAAGGGACACAGAACCTTTGCACCCAGCTCTGATCTCACTTTTAGGACAATTTTTTGGCTTGTGGGCAGGAAAGAGAGAGCAGCACCAGCCTGAGTGGTCATATGGCTCCAGGTGTGCAGGTCTGGCTCCCCCATCCCCTATCCATCTGAGGCTGTGTGTGCAGCCCTAGCAGTAGAACTCTTCTGAACCTCTTGGAGCTGGGATCACGAGGACTCACCAGTCTTTTACTGCCTCTGGTCTCCAAGGTTGATCGTGCAGAGCCCTGTTGCTCCTGCTGGCTTCCTTGCTGGCTTCTGCACCCCACCATCCTTCCTCTGGCTGACTGGAAAGTGCTTTTCACTGTGCCCCTGCCCATCCTTTGGACTTGGCTGGTCCAGAGACCAGACTTTTCCTAATAAAACCCCAGAGGTCTGGGGAGGTAAGTGTGTTCAGGAAGTACCTTGCTGCCTCCACACTGGCCCAAGTGCCCAGTGAGGGCCAGTGGCTGCTCTGGCCCCTGCCCCAGTGTCTTACAAGGGGCAGAGTGATCAAGCCCCACGTGGGGCTCGCAGGGAATCACCTGTGCAGGCAGCAGTGGTGTGACAGCCACACGTTGCACAGTGCACGGTGTAACCCAGTCCCAGGACACTGCAGTGCCACCCTCCCCTCACACACAGCCATTCCTGCGGCCTTTGGTCACCCGTTCGAAAGGACTGATTATTGCAGCAGGCAATTGGGGTCGGGTCCCTTGACACTGCAGGCTGCCCACCATGCCCCAACCCAGCCCCTCCTGGTGCCATGGGCGAGCACAGAGCACAGAGCCCTTCTCACTGGCAACCTGCAGACTTAATTTGGGGATGGGGAGGTTCCCTCACCGGCATCCAGCACCCAGCACACCCACCAGCACCTCTGCAGCAGCCTGCCCACCAAGGCTTGCTCCCTCTCAGCCAGGGAGCTGATTTCTGGATCCTGTCGGTTTTCACTCCATCTCCCAGGAGCCAAGGTCCACAGCCGTGCCTGTGCCTCCCAGACGGGCCAGCAGACGGGAACTTCCTTCCAGGCCCTATAGACAGACATTTTATATACGTTAAAATACATATGTATATAAATATGGAAAGCAAGAGCTTGGGAGAGCTCGAGTCTAAATAAACTTGTATGTTTTAGGCTTTTAAAATGCTAATGTTGAATTTCAGGGCAGGGGGGATGCAAGGGGATTGTTGGACTGAGGACCAAGACAGCTGATGAGCTTGGATCAGTGCCTTTACAATTCAAGGCAAAATGGGATAGTTTGGGAAGGAAAAAGGGATTTTCTTGTTTTTGTTTTTAGTAGAAAATAAAAGAAGCTGCCTTCTTATTTGCCTCCCTCCCCCAGCGCTGGAGCAGCGAGCGACTGGTGTTGTATGCATAAGCTATTCCTTTGTGCAACATCTAAATGGTTAATTGTGTTTGAGGAAGATGTACGGGCGAATGGAGGGACCACCCAGCAAGAGACAGACAAGAAAGAGCGATCTCTGAAATGTTTAACCAGAGAGAGAGCAAAGTTGTTTAAAAATATTTAATTTACAACATTCCACACTGCTGATTATAAATTGGCCGTCCAAAAACACTGCTGCGTGCGGGGAGGGATCCAGGCAGCATGAAACAAATTCTTGTGATTGTTTTTCCTATCTTACTCCCTCCTTTCCTTGGGGAGTTTAACCCCGTGGCAGGATGCGGGTTGCCCCAGGCAGGGAAGGTGGCAGCGACCAACCACTGTTCCCCAGGACCATGGTCTCTGGTGCGAACACCTGCACCCAGGCCCGGGATGCAGCTGCCTCCCAGCACTGGGAGAATTGGAGGGGACAGTGAGGAACAACCAACCAGCAGTGCTTATGGCAGTGACAGGCACATCTGAGATGGTCAGTGGGTAACAGCCCCACAGCCCCTTCCCTCTGATTTCCACCCCAGCACCAGGATTCCCCAGCAGTGCTCCCAGGCAAGGAAAGCTGTGAGTCTCCCAGTGATGGATTGGGAGACTCGAGGAGCCAAACTTGTCCGGCCTGTGCACCCATGAGAGCTCCCTCACCACAGTGATGATGGTGCCTGTCCTTTGGGTCAGCAACGCTCAGCCACGTCACCCAGCCATTCCCAGCGATGCCGGGAAGGAGCCGGGACCTGGGCCCTCACATGGTCATTGAGCAACAGCAACATCTTCCCCACTTGGGCCTTTCTGCAAAGGGGGCGGTTGGTGCCGGATGCTGGGAAGAAGGGATTTGGCTGCACTCTGCTCGCAGCCACCACTGATCCACAGCTGGCTTTGACGCACCCGGCCGCCCCAGCCCTGCTTCCGCCGCACAAGGGGCTGGGACTGTTCTGCAAGGAGGGGTGGTCTGCTCAGGATGGTGGCCAGACCATCTACCCCATCACCGGGGGATCAGTCCTGCTCCCACCACAATGTCCTTTCCAACCTTCATAGCCCATGTGGCAAGAGAGGTCTGGGAGAGGAGGCTCCTGGGAATGCCCCTGGGAGACCGGGCAGGTGAAGGATGCATATGGTGGGAGTCAGCCCCTTGTTCCCCAGCCACCTGTCATCATCCGTTCTCACGGATGTTCCCTGTTGGGTTGGAGAGCCACTATGCCTGGAGGGTGCTGGGAAAGGAAGGAGAGGTACAGCCCCTGGCTGGTGGCCCCACTCTGCAGAAGGTACCTGAGCGGAGCTGAGGGACAGGAGGGATGCAAGAGGAGCCAGGACTCAAAAGCAGCAGCTGTGCTCGCTACAGATCCCTCCTTGGCACCATCTTGCAGATCCCACCTTGGAGAGCAAGTGCCAGAGTGCTCTCACACCCCTGCTGCCCCAGGACCCTGGCCATGCAGCTGGGGAGCCCAGTCAGTGGGGAAGGCAGGGGTCTCGCCCATTCCTGCAAGCTCTCCTGGCAAGGAAGGGGCACGGGGAGGGCTGCCGGGCTCTTCGCCGGAGATTGCCGCACGTTTCCTAATCCCTAATCAACCAGGAAGCCCCGCCGGCCACCTGGACGCTTCCTCGCGTGCAGGGAAGGCCTGTGACAGCCCGAGGAGCCGGGGTGGGTTTGGCTGCTTGCCCCGGTGGCGAGCTCGGCTCTCAGTGGCTGCACCGCTCCGGGCCCTGCCAGCCCCAGCCGGTGCCGGGAGCGAGAGCGGAGACAAAAGATCTTGTGTCCGCCTGCCAGCAGCCGGCCCCGCCGAGCGGCCGCCCGCCCAATTAAACCGTGCCCGCTTCCCATGCGGCAGGGGCGCCCGGCGGGCTCGCTGGCCCCCTCCCACCACCCACCGGCCCCGGGGGACCACCACCCTGTGGGGCCTCCCCTGCCTCCCTGCAGGCGCCAGCGCTTCCGCAGCCCTTGTCCAGCATGAATACGCTCCCTTGGTCCCCCAGCGAGGGCACCTCCACCGGCTCGTGCTGGGGATGGCTCGCCCCGTCCCCAGGCATCTCCTGTTCCCCCGCCCCGCTTTTCTCGCACCCCGGGGCTCACAGCACCCGCCAGTGCAGGAAACAGGGAACTGAGCATCCCTCCCTGTTCCTGCTGCCCGCAAGGGCTGGATCAGGATGAGATCTGGCAGCAGCAAACTCTGCCGCGGCGGGAGCATCCCCACACCCCGTCCCGACCCGCGGGGCCGGTGTCACATCCACTTAGTTGGCTCCGAAAATCCCTTGCCCTGACACCTTGTTAAATACCCACCAGGGGTCACAGTTCCTGGGATTCTTTTTCCTGCTTTTCCTTTACCCCGCTGAGACGTTTCGGTTGGCAGGAGCTCTCCCCCCGCTATTAGGTATCTTTCGGGGAACAAGAAACCTAGATCACTTACAAATTAATTTGGAGTTAAACCTACAGAAAATGAGAAACATGCTGCTTTGCAGGAGAGAGCGCTTGGCCAGCGATCAAGAAAAATACATCCAAACCGCCCGATGCGGCGCGCTCGGCCGCGGCCGGGGATGGGGGCTGCGCGCTCAAGGTAGCCGGCAGCCGTATTCGGGTGCATCTTAGCGGACCTGCGGCCCTTCCTCCCAGTTAAAAGGGTGAAAAAGGGAGTATCTGCTTCCCAGCACGCGGGGGGACGTGGGTAAAGCTGATGTGAGGGGCAACACTGCAGCACAGGGGGTCTGCCTGTTCCAGCGCCTTTGCCAGCGGGATGGGGACCGGCCATCCCGTGGCACGTGGACACCTTTCCACCAGCATTTCCCCGTCGCTACATCCCTGGTGCCACGGCAGCTCGTGCCAGGACTGGTTCCCCAGCGGGGGGACGGTGTTTCTTTGTGCCAACCCTCCGGCCAACAAGGTGCCGTGGGACGAGGGAATGCGGGGTGATGCAGAGGATCCCGAGCCCCTTGGCGGGCGGGTGGGAGCAGCCCCCTGTGCCAGGCGCTCCCGGAGGGTCACGGGTGCGGGTTTGGCCGCGCATTGTGTCTGCGGCGCGAGCGGCTGTGCCGGGAGGGGGCCGTGCGGGGGAGGCCGGGGCGGCGGAAGAGCAGTGATAAGATAAAAGGTCTGCTTTCCCATGCCGAGGAGCCGGGGCGGGGAGGCGGGGGGACGCGGGGCGAGCGGCGAGGCCACCCAGGTTTCAAGCACTCGGCCTCGGCGCCTGACCCCGGCACATTCAGAGAGCACTTCCTAAATTTGTCTCCTGTGTTCCTGACTCACAAGCAATTTCCTCACCCATAAAACGGCGTCAGCATGAAAGGACTAGCCGGGACACCAATTACTTGTCACCGTTTTACCACCCCGCTGCTCACTAGTTTGCAGCCCCCCGGCAGTGCCTGGCCAGGATCTGCCCCCTCCTCATAGAGCCCTTGTATCTTGCACAGCCAGGGAGACATGGCAGTCAGGGCCCCCTGTGGCTTGGGGAAGGTACAGTGGAGCAGAGGGATCTCCAGTGCCTGGCACCTGGCAATGCCCCCAGGCAGACCATCCAGTGTCCCCGGTGCTCCTGGGCATCCTGAAAGAATCACCCAGCCCAATCTGCAATCAGTGGGACACTGACCATCCCCAGGCCCCTCAGCCCTGTGCTGGTGTGGTCCCTGTGCTGGCGTTGTCCCCGTGGTATTAAAGATGCTCCTACGTGTCTGCACGGGAGGAAGCAAGGCTCCATCATCCCCACCCTGGTGGCACTGGGCTCATTGCTGGTCACAGCCAATATCCTGCTACGAAGCCCATGGACCCACGGTGGCACAGGGCATTGCCATCTGGGTGTCTCCATGCCCTGCCTTGTCCCTGCTCTCTGTGCCTCTGTGCCACCTCATCTGTCTGCCCCTGGTCCCCAGTGCCATGCCCGGTGCTGTGGCATCCCCAGCTGCTCCCATGCTCACGGGATGCAGTGGAGGACAGGCTGGTGCAGAAGGGCACAGAGTCCTGGGGGTTTTGGGAGGATCTGAGCACAGCCAGGACTCTGAGGAAGCCCCCATCCACCTCCTGGGAGCGGGGAGATGCTGTGCAGCTGCGGCTGTGGCCCGACCTTCCCCAGCGCAGTTACCCACTCTCCCTGCGGCAAATCGCTGCTGGCAGCGGGCGAGGTTTGCCCAGGGCCTGGTGAGCACCACGGCGGCTGCTAAACGGGTTTTATGGTGGGATTTAGGGACTTTTCTGCTGGGTAATTGATTTGCCCAGGCAGTAAAAGATCAAGGCAGGGGCTCAGCCGGTGGCTCCTAGCATCTGCCCACCAAGCAGGCCAGGGCACGGGTGGCTCAGGGCATGGCCAGGGCCAGTGGTCTGCGGTGCCACAATGCACAGCATGGGGTGCCACAGCCCCACAGCCATGGGGCAAGTGCTATAGTTCTGTCCAGGAGCTCCCGTGCAGCACACCCCCACTCCTGCATCCTCGCATCCCCCTCCCCAACCCCACCACAAAACAGCCCCCAAAGGAGACAAAAGGGGCTGTTTGGGGACCTGCCACCTGCTAGTCCCCATCCTACAATACCGCAGTAAAGAGGCACCAAACAAAGGCCTTAAAATCCTAAAGGGGCCCATTCATTAGGGTGACAAAGGGGGAAAGAACTACATTATCATAATTAATCCCGGTGCTGGCGGTGGGTGGCAGGGCTCTCTGTCTTCCAAGGTGGTGTGGGGACGGCCGGTGTCACCACGTCCACACGCTATTGTGCGCTGTGGCCTTGCGGGGCTTAGGCTGGTTTTAAGCTCTGTAAACACCACAGGACCCCCGCCATGGCTACCGGGGATGCCATCCTTCCCCCCAGCCCCTCCCCAGCCCCGGCTGTTTGTCTTCTTGCTGCAGACCCCCCCAGAATCCCAGGGCTGGGATGGGTCCACTGTGCCCTCTCAGTGCACCTGCCCCCAAGATTGCTGGGGAGTGGAGAAGAGCCCAGACCCCCAGGTCCTGCTGGTTGTGCTGGGATAGAGGCTCGCTGTCCGTATCCTGTTCGCATTTTCCATGGAGAGTTACCCCAGGTGTGACATGACAGGGACTGTTTAGGCTTTCCCTGGCCTCCAAGATGGGGCTTTATCCCTCCTCTGCTATCTCATCCCTATCTAGGGGGACGAGGTGGAGTCTGACTTGGGGACCAGCTATTGGTTGTTCCCTGCTGTTAGAAAGGCACAGGGAAACTGAGGTACAGTGTGGCACACAAGAGATGGGGGGGGGGTTGAAGGGATGTTAATGCCCTATCTCTAATCCCCTCTGGTGGATGCTGCCTCTCTTCATCTCCTGGGACATAGCATTCCTTGGGAAGCACCCAGTACTGGCTGAGGAAGCAATGGGGCAGGGGACACATCGACACTGCCTGTCCCTCTGTGGGACCCTCCAGGCACCCCCAGCTCTCCAGCCAACCCAATGGGGTCTCAGCACGGGGTGCTGTGCAGCTCTGGGGTCCCTGAGAGCCTGTGCCTGGCTCCAGGCCGTGGCCAGCGGGCTGTGCCGGTGGTTGGAGAACACCATCTGGTTTCCAACTAACGCCCGGCGCTGGCTCCCGGCAGAGGAGTTGCTGCTGCGGCGGCGGCTGTTTACAACGTGCAGAGGCTCTGGCATGTCCCTGCCAAGTCCCCTCTGCTTCTCCCCCCGGCCATGGGGCTCTGGGGCTGCATGGTGGCCGTGCAAAGCCCAGTTCCACGCCCCAGCCCCTGCCCAGTCTCTGCTTGCCCAGAGGATGCCTCTGCCCACCGAGGCCGTTGTCCTGGGCTGCCCTTCCTGAGGAGTGCCCGCTGTGGCAGGGCTCCTGCCGCGGGGATTTTCCCATCCCCTTTGCTCTACGGGGTGGGACGTGCAGTGTGGGGACAGGGTGGACTCCCTGGACACGCCATCCTCTCTGTGGGTTCTCTGTGGGTGCGGTGCCCTGTGCTTCCCGGCTCCCACTGCATCCCGCCAGTTCACCCCAGCATCTCCCTGTGGTGGGGACAAGGGGCAAGGGTGGGCAGAGCCCCAGGGTGGCCCGGGTATGGGGCTCCCACCTCGCACCCACGGCTCCCGCAGCCACCAGTGCCACAGAGACACTGCGCAGGGTGGGGGCTGCGCGGAGCCATTTGCCTTTAATTGAATTTATTTGTTACAACCCCAAACAATGTAAAGCAGGCTTCTCCCAGGCTCCAGCTGCCTGCCTGCCCATTAAAATACCATCTAGAACAGCAAATCCCCCCTCCCGCCTTGATATAAAACAGCCGGTCAGCAAGAAGCAGCAAACGAAGTCTCCCTGCGTGCGAGATGATCCCCTGCTCCCCATCCTGCTCCCCCAAAGCCAGTGGCCTTCAGGGCTTCCAGTCCCCTTCAAGTGGCTCCAAGGGAAATAAGTGCCCTGCAGGGAGACCCAAAGCCCATCTCTGTGGCGTCAAGTCAGGGCAGGCTGAGCCCCATCCTGCCCACAGGCATTTTCCAGCTGGATTTTCAATCCTTGTTGGCGTGGCAGGATCTGGCCCTGTCACTGGTATTTCACCCCCCTCCGCAAAGCTTGGGATCCCCAAACTGGCTGCCTTCCTGCCAAGCCCTACAGCCTCTCACTTGGGGTGCAGGTCACCGTGCCGTGACAGTGCCAGGGCAGCAGGTCCTGGGGTCCAGCTGGTCCCTGGGGACCACGGAGGCAGTGGGTGGGCAGAGGAACAGGGGTGCACGGTGCAGAGCAGGCGGGGGTGCCAGGGGTGATCCTGTCCTGTGTGGTGCTCCTTTGGCACAGGAGCCTGGTGCCAGCATGAGTGAGCCAGGATGTGGTCGTGGAAGCTGGTCCTGCAGCACCGGGAACCCAGGTCCCAGGCAAGCCCTTGTTGCTCTGGGATGGGGCAAATCCAGCTCATCCCCAGGCCCTGTCAGACACTGAGCGGGTCTCCGTGGTCCATCCTATGAGCTTTCTGAGGACATTGATGACATTTCCCGGTCTGCAGGGCAGTAGTGGGAGAGCCCCAGGTGGAAACAAATGATGACAGATAGGGAGCTGATGGAGAATGTGGGTAGGGGGAACCAGCAGTGCTGGAGAGGAGGACAACAACTTACTTTTAAAAATTGAGTTGATAAAAAGCCGCAGCTGCCCAGCAGTAGTGTGGGTCCACCGGGAAAGGGAATGGTGGAGCTGTTAATAGCAATCAGGCAGCAGAAGTGCTGAATAGCCGTTTCCCTTCTGTATTTGGGGACACGCCAGATGCTACAGGCCTATCGCTGGACGAGGGAGAAACCCTTTACGTTCCGCTAAGGCCCAGGAGAGCTCGGCAGCAGCAGGCCTGGCTGGTGGGGGCTGTGGCCAGGGGACATGGAGGAACTGACCCACGTTTATTTACCAGTGTTTTCCCCCATTTTTGGCCAGTAAGGAGACACCAGGGTGAGCATTATCGTTGCTCCAAAGGAGTGAGGTGGGCAGTGCGGATGGGGATGCACATGGGGTGGTTGCTGCTCCATATGGGTTTACTGGCTTCCCTGGATGCCTTCAGCAGCAACTTGGGGTGCTATTCCTGGTGGGAGCGGCACCAGGTCTGTCCAACAAAGACCTGAAAAGGGTGTGAAATGAGCAGAGAAACAATTCCAGAAATTGTCAGTGGCATTTACGCCTTGCCCTTTTGCCCAACCTCTGCCCCGTGAATGGGATTTCTGTGCCCCCTCTGCCTCCACCTCTGGATTGTTGGGCTTGGCTCCCCATGGCAGGGGATGGGGCAGTGCTTGTGGGCACACCCAAAGAGTGGGGTGTCTTCCTACCCCCCCCATGGCCCTGGGGGAAAATCTGGCCTTTGGGGAGGGCAGCCGGCAGGGGCGGGTGAACACCCTGCTCATGGTGAGAGGGTGATTTGTTCTTGGGAAAAGGCATTGGTGGGGATACCTGGTCCTTTGTGGAAGGACATCCAGCCCTTGAAGGAGGGATACCCATCCCTTGGAATGGCTTATAGGGGAGATGCACAGACTCTGGGAGGGTGTTGCCTATCTCGTGGAATGTCTATGTGGAGGCTGCCGAGCCCTTGGGTGGTGGACACAGTGGGATATCCATCCTTTAGGAGGGATGCCCTATCCTTGAGGAAGTAGCTTTGGGAAGATGCCTGGCTCTGGAGGGGATACCTGGCCCTTGGGGTGGTTATAGGAGGCAGTCTGCCCCACACTGGGGTGAGGGAGTCATGGGGGAATGCCTGGACAAAGGAGGGTGGCTGTGAGGGGTGCCCATCCTCGGGGACAGGCTATGGGCGCAACACCCTACTTGGGCCATCCTTGGGAGGGATGCCCATCCCTTGGGGCTTGCCCAGCTCCAGAAGGCTGCCTACCCTTGCAGGGTAGCTGTGGGAGTTGGACGGCACTTGTGGGGGTGCCCATCCTTGTGGGAAAACCTGTGGAGTGGCTGCCTACCCTTGGGGACGCTTAGAGGGGGACGCCCATCCCCGGGGGTGTCTGTGGAGGGCCGCCGGTGGCGGGGCTGAGGTGGGGGGGGCGGCGCGGGCTGTGCCGGTGCCCCCGGTGCCGCCGCCGCCGCGCTCCCCCCCGCGGCGGGGCCGGTGCGGTGCGGGGCGGTGCGGGGGGGAGCGCGGTGTGTGGCCGCCGGCGGCGGGCGCGCCGTTGCTTAGCAGCGGCGATGGGCGCTGCCGCGGCGGCGGCGGCCAATGGGAGCGGCGGCGGCGGCGCGGCCCCGGCGCCCCCCGCCCCCGCCTCCCCTTTAGAGGCGCGGCGGGCGGCCGGCGGCGCACACACAGCCCTCCATCCGCACCGGCACCGGCACCGGCACCGGCACCGGCACGGCCCCGCCGCGCGCATGGGGGCCGCCGCCGCGCTCGGCCCCACATAACGGGGGGTGCCCAGCCCCGCCAGCCGCCCCGCCATGCCGGCCGAGCCCCCCCGCGCCGCGCCGCCGCCGCCGCTCCGCGCCGCCCGCCGCAAGCCGCTGCCCGAGGTGAGTGAGGGGCGAGCATCGCCCGCTCTCGCGGGGGCTCCGGGCCGGGGAGGGGAGTTCGGGGAGCGCGGAGGAGCCCGGGGAGGACTGGGCGGCTGCGGGAACCCCCTTGTCCCCCGGCTCGGGGAGCTCCGGCTCTCGCGGTCCCGCTCCGCGGCCGACGGAGCGCGGCCGGCGCGGGCATCCCGGCCCGCCGCGGGTCCCCTTGCCCGGGCAGGGGCTCCCCGTCTCCTCTGCCGGGCTGACCCGATCTCGCCCCCTCCGCAGGGCAGGGCCGTGGGCCAGAGGACTCCGCTGTGGCTGCGGGCCCGCTTTCAGGCGCTGCTCTTCGCCCTGGGCTGCCGGATCCAGCGGCACTGCGGGAAGGTGCTCTTCGTGGGGCTGCTGGTGTTCGGGGCGCTGGCCGTGGGACTACGGGTGGCCTCCATCGAGACCGACATCGAGCACCTCTGGGTGGAAGGTAAGCGAGGCCCCGCGGGCTCGGCCGCCCGTGGGAACGGTCCCGGTCCGGCTCCCGGCCGCGGCTTTGTCCCCCACGCGCAGCGCGGAGGTGCGGGGCCGGCCGGGAGGCAGGTGACAGCGCGGGAGCGGGGCGGGAGGAGGAGGAGGATGAGGATGCCGCCGCCGGGCGTCCCGCCAGCGGGGCCGCGGAGCGCGGGGCCGTGGGTGCCCACGAACGGGGTCCCGTCCGCCCGGGCGCTCGGGCTGTGCCTTGCGCGGGTACGCGGTGCTGAGTTGCAGAGGGACCCCCACGCGTGTCCCGACGGGAGTCCCCGCGCGAAGGGGCGGACACGTGCGGCGGGGATGGTGCGTGAACACCCCCTTCCCGGTGGGAAGAACCCTCGGGGGTGACCGCAGCCCCGCACCGGGGCAGAGCCGGCGCCGCGGAGCCGCCAGTCCCGGCCCGGGACCCCTGCCCGGGGGGGACGCAGGCGCGGGCAGGGTCAGGCAGGAGCAAATCCCCGTTTCCGAGTGGAAGCGGCTGATCCCCCTCCTTTGTTATTAATAACTCCAGCGTGGATTTTCTCTCCCCGATCCCTGCAGCCCCGCTTCACGGGTCTGGGATTTGCTTTTCCTGCACCTCCCTTCGGCTTCGGGGGGGCCCCCGGGGGGGCAGCACCCCGAATCGCACCCCCCGTCCCCGCGGCCGGGCGCGGCGGGGGCCCCCCGGGCGGGGGTCCCCGCGGGGTGCTGTGCAGGGGCAGATGTTGCTCAGCGGAGGGGTGTCAGCCATCTTTGTGCGGGAGCGCTGCCTCCTCCCCCACGCCCCGCTCCCTGTGTGGTCCTCAGCTACTCTTGGATTTGGTTCAACAATAGAAGCAACTTTGCTCTCCCACCCCCTTTTTTTTTTTTCTTTTTTTTTTTCTTTTTTTTTTTTTAATTTAAAAAAAAGGGCTCTGCGCTCCCTGGCTGCTTGCACACAGATGCACGCACGCACCCTTGCCCAGGAATGCCCGGCTCTCCCACCTGCTCCCCACTCCCCAGGGGTGTTTGTACCCCCTCCCCAGATCTCGTCTCCATCACCCCTTTCCTCTGCAACACGTAGCAGAGAAATCCAGTGATACCTCCCGGTCCAGCCAGAGCCTGAGCAGTGGCTGCTGAAGGAGGGACACACTCCCTCCGTGGTTCCCTTACTCTGGGTCGTGGCTCCAGCTCATCGAATTTTTATTGTGCTTTTGGGGTAGCAGGGAGTCAGCGTTTCGTGAAACTGTGGCCAGGAAAGCGGCTGTGGTTGTTCCTGTTAGGGGGAATGGGACTTGCGGCACACTGGGGTGGAGAGCAGGATGGGGAAGGGGCCAAGCCTGGGGACAGCTGGAAGCGCCCAGAAACCCAGCTTTTCCTGTGCCCCACCGTGCTTCCCTGCTCGCGTGGGTATGGCCAGGAGCGACTGCGGCTGCTTTTGGGGGATTTCCCCCACACTGCGGTCTGGCTGTAATGTGGGTGCCGGGGGCCTCTCTCAGGAACCTTCCCTTTCTCATGGCTTCTCATCTTCTTCAGTGTCAGGAGCTGGATTTAATTTATTTTTTTTTTCTTTACTGCACGGTGAAACACCAAGGACCTGGCGTGTCCTGCCCCTTCCCGGGCGATGGGTGTGCTGGGGTCTGCGTGCAGCCCCTGCTCTGTATCTGTGCTGCCTGGGTGAGGATGGCGTGCCCTGCTGAGAGTGCTACTCAGGGCCCCGCCTTGTCCTTCCTGGGAGGGCTCTTCCCCCGGGAGTGTGCACTTGGGGCAGACCCCTCCGTGCCTTGCTCCTGGGTGGCACAGCCCCAGCGTCCTCAGGCGTTGGCACAACCTGCGACCACCAAGGACGATGTGACTGAGGTGGCTTTAGTCCCGCGGGGTCCTTGGCAAGCATGCATGGGTCAGGATGTGGAAGGAAGGTTTGCAGTGGCACTTTCAGTCTTGTGTATCAACTGTGGGGCTGCCTCCTTTCCCCATAATTATCCCTGGGTCCTTACCTCGCCGCTGGCCTCGGCTTACGCGTTTTCTGGCAAGATCAAAGCATCCCCTGAGTATACTCAGCCCTGCTCACTGCACCCCATCCTGCTGGTGTGGGGTTGGGCATTACTGGGGGACAGATGGGCCTGGGCTGCCCCTGGAGAGCAGGACACAGTTTCCCAGGCTATGGTTGGATCCAGAGTACTTGAAGTTGATTTGGGATTTTCTCAGCTACTACTTTCTCATGTTCCCACGTGTGTGGCAGGGTGGTTGCTGTGTGTGTCCCTCTGCAGTGAGCCTGGTACCGTTGTGCCAGGCTGAAGCAGCACAGTTCTTGCTCCTCGACTGGCAAAGTTGGTGCCCCATCAGCTTGGTTTCAAAGCTTTGGGAACCCCAGAGTGCTGGGGACCCTAGCTCTTGCCCTCTCTGGGTGTGTGAGTTGATGTTTGTAGGAACGTGGTCCATCTCAGCCCCAAGGCAGCGCCGTGGGGTGTCTAAGGGATTGGGTACGTGTGCAGGGAACACTGGGCCCAGCGTCCTAGCTCAGTAGGTCCCAGCTCAGAGGCAGGGTGGTTTAGGGTTCCATGAAGCCTCTGCCTGGCCTGGCTGAGGGATGTGGAGTGGTGATGCTCCAACCCCAACCATCTCACCCACATTGAGGTCCCAGCACCGCAGGAGCAGAGTGTGACCCTGTTCTGGGCTGTCCCCACTGCAGGCTGAGCTCAGCCCTCTGAGAGCTGGGCTCCCAGTGAGTAAGGGAAGGAAGGGAGCTGCTTCCCGTGGGGGAATGGCACTGCTGTCCCATCTCCCTCCTCCCCAAACACGGGAATAGGGTGGACAGCCCTGCTTTGGCCCCATGGCTGGGGTCAGCATTGGGGCCATGCTGACAGTATGAGCCTGGGCTGTGACCCTGGCCACTGTAGGAAAGCATGGGGTCCCCTATCCCAATTCCGGGAATGTCCTTAGCTCTAGGGGCTGCCTGGGGGGGTTCTTGCAGTGTTCTGGGGTTATGCCTGACCTGCATCCCTATTTGGGAGATGGAAGGAGGCCGTGTCACCCCATAAATTGGGCTCGACTGTGGAAATGTTCAATTAGGCTCCTCCGAAGCAATTAGCCACTTGGAGGCTTTGAAACCCCGGCTAGCGGTGAGTGTTGAGTTACCTCTAGACACCTGGCAGCTGTTCCCAGCTCTCCCAGGGCGTCTTTAGGGCCAAGGGGCCGGGGCAGTGAGCTCTGGGCAGGCAGAGCCCTGGGTGGTGAATGGGTCTGCCTGATTTATAGCGCTGAGGGCTGGTTCAAAGGAAGGCCGGGTTAATTCCTAACCGGAACAGCCGAGCGCCCCGCACAGCCGTCGCGCTCTCAAAGAGCTGCCGAGTCTCCCTGGAGAAGGCCCTGTCCCTTTCCTGGAGGGGTCAGGGACACCCCGAATGTGCTGGTGGGATGAAATAGGATGTATTTTATGGAGGTGAGGGGAATTTGCTGCCTTGTTCCCAGCTTGGGGCATGAATCTGAGACACCCCCAACCCCCTTGATGGTAGCTTTTGCCCTTCCTTGATCTCTGCAGTAGTACCTGGCACAGGGTATCCCCTCCCTGGCACCCGGGACAGGGCTAGGATGCAGCTTGGGGGTCCCCACATGGCAGGGCAAATGGGAGAGGAGACCCTGACTGACTCTTTGCAGAGAGAGGGGCATAGAGGGTGGGAAAGCCCAACAGGAAGCCAAGGGTGGGGATTGAACGCCCTCCCCACCATCTGTGTGGCCCCTCTTCCCAGCCCCTGTCCCCACTGTGCATGGTGGGTCCCATGGAGGGGTGTGGGGCAGCAGCAGTGTGGGTGAGTGGGATGCCATGGCCGTTCCTGGGTGGGCACACAGAGAGGTGGGTGGTCTCGTTGCTGCCAGCGGGTGGGTTTGTGGGGTGGAATGTTTGTGCAGGGGCTGATAAAGAAGCGGGTGAATCTGGGGAGCTGCGTGGGGCTAGTGCAAACAGTATGGGGGGCTCTGATGGCAGCTTGTTCCTGTGTCCAGGGCAACAAGATGCCTGCTGGGATCCAGCTGGAGCCAGCCTCACTCCTGAGGGGCGGCTCCTGGACTGCCACGTCCCTGCTCTGTCCCTAGATGGGTGTCCTGGGGAGACGGGGTCCCTGCTTCTCTCGGGCTGTGGTGACACAGGTATTGCTTCATGGAAAGGGAAGGGACAACCCAGTGTCCCTGGGGACACTCTTGCCTGGCCTGGTGGGATTTTTCCTTCAGGACCCTGCTGTCCTTTCTGTTTGCAGGGTTTGTGTGTCCTTGGGGATCCTGTGCCCCCATCCCCTGGGGGCTTGGAGGAGTGAGGGGCAGCTGGGGCGTTGCTGCCATGAAGTGCTGAGGTCCCTGTTATCCTGAAAACCTGCCTGCCTGGCTCTCCCCTTTGCTCCAAAGTCCCCTCTGGCTCTGAAAGAACCTTTCTTCTTGGGGAAGGGGGGTAGGAAGGAGGGGAAGGGGGGGCTTTTGGGTGAGGCTGAAGGTGGGGTACAGGCAGTTCACCTTTATTTATTTATCTTTGGGAGGTGAGTGAGAAACCTCTTGCTCTTCCTTTTCCCTTCTTTGACAGCTTGGTCAGCTTTTCTGGGCTGGAAAATTTTGCTAATTAACCCAAAGAGACTGGAAGACTCTTTACAGATGGCTGTGGCTTATCTACCCCTATCCATTTTGCTTTGCTTTTCAACTTATATATTTTTTTTTATTTCCTAGAAAGTGGGTTTTTTCTTTTTCTTTTTTTTTTTTTTCCAACTTGGACATATCTACGGACTTAGGGAAGGGGCTCTTTTTTTTTTTTTTTTTGTGTTTTAAATGTTATTTGGCGGCTGGGAGGGGGCAGCGCCAGGGCCCAAGAAGAGGGTTTTATTATCTGCCTCTCCCTCGGGCCTGGAAAAGTGGTCTGAGTTCAAAAAATTCATTTCTTGCCTGAATGAAGCCAGCAATGTGGAAAAATTTCACCATTCAGAGGGGGATGAATGTATGTTTCAACCACACATTAAGTGACATTAGCAAGCAGTGGAGTGCCTAATGTGGCCATTTTTCACAGCAGCCAACAGAGGGGGTGATTAGCATAATTAGTACAGGCAGCCCTATACATATGGAAATGGCAAATGCCTAAATGCCAACACCAGTGGAAATTTATGTCAATGCTGACAGGAGTCTTAGCGGTGAATAGTTCCCAACTGAATCCCTCTCCCCCCCCCTTTTTTTTTTTTTCCCCCCTCTCTCTTTTTCGGGGGTCGTGCTGTCCCCTCGGAGCTGGCCGGGGCGGTGCGAGCTCCCGGCGTCCCCCCTCCCCGCGCTGGGAACCGCCGCCCCGCGATTTGGGGTAATAAAGACATTAATTTAGCTTTGCCGTTAAACAAAAGAGTTTGGCCGGGGCCGGCGGCTGGGGAGCTGGCCCCAAACGGGCCCTTTCAGCCGCTGGCTTTTTGAAGGCATCCCCCTCTTCTGCCGCCCCTCTTGACTTAGCTGGGAGCCCCTTTGGTGGGGATGGGTTTAGTTAGAGGTGCCGGGGCAGGGCTGAGCCCTTGTTCATCCCTCAGTGCTGCTGGGGACACCCATCTGCCACCCAGCTGCCCCCCTTCCCGGGACCAGCCGTGGGGTGAATGGGGCCGGGAGGACGTGTTTTGACAGGACGGGGCCGCCGGGCTTTTGGCGAGGCCGGCGGTAGCGGCCGGGACAGGTAAAAATGGCTCTTTCAGCGTGCCCTGGGCGAGACTTCCTCCAGAGCAGCATGGGTCCTTTCACTGCCTCCCTAATCCAGCTAATCCGCCCCACAACACTTTGAAGGTGGCCTCCGGCTTGCACGCCGCTCAGCACGGGAAGCTGCTGCCGAGGGATGCTTGGGGCCGTGCCTCGGGACCCCCTCCCACCGGGATGCGGGATAGTGCTTGAGTTGCAGGGTGGTGCTGGCATCTCTCTGATGCCCCTGGGGCTCTAATCACCCAGGGTGGACACATCCGCCAGCGGGATGCGCTCACTCTGTGCCGAGGGATTGCTCACAGGCCGGTGTTTGCCCCTGCGGGTGCCCCTTGTAGCAGTGGGGGTGCTGCAGGGTGGGGTCCCCATGGGGATGGCTTTTCCCAGGGGCTCAGCTGCGCACTTGAGAGGTGGTTTCCAACTCTAGCACTGGGATATTGTGCTGTGGAAAGGGGGCTGCTCACCAAGGGACCTCCCCGATATTGCCCCCATCTCTTCCCTTGCACAGCTGGAGCTGGGGTCAGGGCTGCGGCACCCCCTGAGCATCAGCTGCATCTGGGACTCACCACGTTAGTTGCCACATCCTGTAGCCCCAGTACAGTAGGCAGGACAGGGCCTGATTTTTGGGGGCCAAATGAGGATGTGTACCCAGGGGTGTTCTCTTCCTCCCATCCTGTCCCACCCAGGTCACCCAAGCAGTGGTGACAGCTGCTGGCAGTGCTTGGGTCCCATCTGCAGTGTGGTGGCAGTGCTGTTGACTGTAGCCTGCACACACCCTGGGGGAACAGAGTGGCCCTTGCAGCAGCGTGCACCTCCTGGGGGCACACCAGTGCCTCTCTGTGGCCCTCAGCACCTCCCACATCCCTCCCTTGTCTTCACCCTTGCCAGGCAGGGAGGGCTCCGTGTGGGGCTGGCAGCCTGCCCCGACCCACTGCCCTCCCACTGCCACCCAGACACGCTGTCCTGGCACGCTCAGCATGCTGCCCCCCACCCTTGGGTGCTTGGAGACAGGGCACCACGGGCTTTGCCCACCTACTGCCCTGGGAAAGCATGGTGGGATGTGCCCTCGTGGTCATTGACAGGTGGGGGGGCTGCATGGGGACCAACCCTGTGCTGGGGGGCTTTGCAGCTGCGCTGCAGGCAGCAGGACCTAGCATGGGCTCATCTGACCCCAGACCCTCTGAGTTGAGTCTGGGAGCTTCTGGCAGGCCCTGGGAGGATGTGGGGTGAGCTGGGGTCAGACCTCTTCTTGGGCAGGGGGGGGCAGCACAGAGGCTGGGGATCTGTCTTGGCTGGAGCAGCCGAGGGCACAAGCCAGTCCCACTGGGTGAGGGTGAGCTGGCTGTAGTGCCGTAGCTGTGGGTCCTGTGCCAGGAGGGTTTGGGGAGCAGTGGCAGGGGGATGGCTCAGGCAGGGTGGCCGGGAAGGGGGCAGGGAGGCTCCTGCCCTGCTCTATAATTTTGTGGCGGATGCTGTAATTATGGGGAGAGCTCCCCCGGCACGACCCGCAGAGGGAGGCAGCCGCACACGCAGCCATCCTCACTGCCAGGGACCCTGTCCCCTCCTTGGCACCCGTACCCTCCCTGCTTGGGCATGGCAGGAGCCTGCTCTTGCACCCCTGGTGTTTGGAGTGCAAGTGGGCATCGGGGTGCCAATCCACCCTCCAGCCCACACTGCTGTGAGCCTGCACCCCACAACACCCCAGCATGAACCCCCCAGCCAGTGGCACCCAGGAGCGGTGCCCACCCTGGAGAGGATGCTCATGCAAAGCATGACTGCTTTGAGGGACTGTCCCCCGGCCCTACTGTGAGATTTTGGGGTGATGTGGGGGTCCAGGGGGGGAGAAGCCAAACCCTGCCGGGGAGCAGAGCAGGCTGTTAGTAAGAAGGACCCGGACTCCTGATTGGAACCAGAGAGCCCTTCTCATGAAAAAGCCGAGGGCTCCCTTTGTTAATTGGAATTAAAAAAAAAAAATAAAATCCAAAACCAAACAACAACAACAACAAAAAAAAAAAGAAGGAAGAATTTACATACAGTTCCTCATTAACGTGCTCATTGTTGGTATCGGGGTGCCCCCCCAGCCTCCTCCCCGGCCGGGGGGCTGCGTGCGGCGTGGGGCGTCTCGCCCCGCTCCCGGGCTGGCCGGCCGGCGGGCGCGCGCCCGTTTGAAGTGTCCTTGGCAGCCCTGTGTGCGCTGCCTTGTCTTTTCATGTTGCTCTTTGGTTAATTAGGGTGTTGGAATTTGAGGCTTCCTCACGGCCTTTGAAGCTTGCTGACGGCTTGCAGTGCCCTGTTCCAAATTAACACTAATTACAAGGGACGGCTTTTGATTTTCTCTCTCTCTTTTTTTTTTTTTTTTTTTCTCTCTTTAATTTTTCGGGGGGCTCCCCTGCCCTCCCCCCCCTCCCCACTTGCAGATGTGTGGCTCCTCCCGCAGCCGTGCTGGGCGGAGATGCCGGCAGGGCGCAGCAGGATGCATCCCCTGGGAGCGAGGCCGGGCACCCCCCCATCGCTGTGTCCCACCTCCCGCCTGGGTTCGGTGTGGGTGGCATGGCTGAGATCAGAGCAGCTTGGCACACCTCCTGCCCAACCTCCCAGCCTGCTGGGAATGGGATGGGTGTCCTGTTTTCCCCCCTGTGACACCCACCCTCCCTGTGTCCTTGTCCCCTTGCCCTGGGTGCTGCTATCCCCTCTGACACACACACAAAAGCCAGGGCCATGTCCCCCCCTCCCTGTCCCTGGCACAACCTCCATCCCAACTGGCATCTGATGGACACCAGCTGCTCCCTGGCCCAGCCAGAAACAATAAAGATGCTTTGCCCTCCCCGTTCCCAAAAAGCAGGGAAAAAAAACCCCAAAACACCAACCCATATAATAAGTCATTAAAAGGGAAGATTCTGCTCCTTATTTGTGGTCTCGCTCCGGCCTCCTCAGTGCTGGCTGGGGGCCAGGCCCGCCGGGGCCCCCGCCTCTTGCTGAGGGAGCGTCCTGGTGCAGATGAATCCTGACCCCCCCTGCTTCCCTGGGGCTGGGCAGGAGCTGGCCTCACCCCTGCCAGCAGCACTGCCTTGGGGTGCACCCGATGCTGGGCACCCTGGGGTACCCCTGGTGGGTGGCACTGGGATGGGGGCTACACACAGCATCCCTCCCGGCCTGGGCAGGGGCTTGGGAGCAGGGCAGCTAAGTGCTGCGCTTGGGGGGTGCCTCAGGAACCGCTTCCCACCCTCCTCCAGGCTGTGTCATCCCCCCCTTTGCTGTGCCAGGGGGGATGGGAGCCTCTCATTCAAAGGGGATGGGGACAACTGTCCCGGGATGGTGCTCAGCCACGCGAAAGACCATGCAGGGTTTGGTCCCAGCCCCAGCCACGCTGGCTGGGAGGGGATTCCTCTTCCACGCCGAGGCAGCCGCAAATGAAGTCGGCGGCTTCTCCCGGAAACCTTGGCCCTGCTGTGCTTGGAGCTCTCCTGCTGCCATCAAGGGACAGATCCCAGAGCCTTGGCAGGGAAGAGTGATGTCCCCAGCACCATCTCCCTCCCCTGTCCCCAAACCCCTTTAGGGACAGCCTACACCTGGCAGGGACTTGGGGGTGCCTGCCTCTCCCTACACCCATTCCCTGGTCAAAACGCTGCCTGTCTTGGAGTGCCAGGGAGCAGCTGGGATGGGATGGGGTGTCCCCAGTTTCACTTGCTGTGTCAGGGACAGGTTTGGGGCATCTGCAGCACCCACAACAGTGCACAGGTGGGCATCCCCTCCGCTTCACCAACCGTCTGTCTGTGGGGTTTTTCTGGGGAAAGTAAAGCCAACCAGCTGTTCTGGGGCTGAAAACAGCCATGTTGGTGGGAAGAAGGATGCCTGGTCCAGTGTGTTCTGAGGTGCTCCCTGTTTGGGAGCACCCAGAGGATGCAGCAGTTGGGAAACCCCACACCAACGTGGCACCATCTGATGTTGCAGTGCCTTGCTCCTGTCCATCCCATTCCCTAGGCATCCTGATGGGCAGGACAAATTGGTGGGATGGGGGTTCTGTTAGCCCTGGCACTGACAGGCCACATCATGGTCCCCTCCACAGCGGGCAGCCGGGTGAGCCAGGAGCTGCGCTACACCAAGGAGAAGCTGGGCGAGGAGTCTGTCTACACCTCCCAGATGTTGATCCAGACCCCGAAGAGGGATGGGGACAATATCCTGACGCAGGAGGCCCTGCAGCTCCACCTCGAGGCGGCCCTGGCAGCCAGCAAGGTCCAAGTCTCGCTGTATGGAAAGTGAGTCCAGCTCCAGATGGGGGACAGGGATCCCCGCTGTGCCCTGCACGTCCCACCAGCCCTTGCCATGTCCCCTATGGGATTCTGCCTGTTCTCAGCTCCTCCTTCTGCCTTTCCAGATCGTGGGATTTGAACAAGATTTGCTACAAGTCAGGTGTCCCCATCATTGAGAATGGCATGATAGAGAGGGTAAGTGCTGGTCATGGCGTGGCCCCCTGGGAGCCCCCCACGGAAGATCAGTCCCTCAGAGAATGGCAGTGGATGGGCTGTGGTGGGGACAGGGCAGGTGCTGCAAAAGCACTGGTGGCTGCATGTGGGAAGGCGCAGGTTTAGGAAGCTCAGCAGGGCTGGGGGAGATTGAGAGGTCTAATCCATCCCTGCTGACCCCTCGCATCTCCTTCTCCCACAGATGATAGAGAAGCTGTTCCCCTGTGTGATCCTGACACCACTGGACTGCTTCTGGGAAGGCTCCAAGCTGCAGGGAGGCTCAGCCTATCTCCCGTGAGTTTGTGTGGGGGACTGTCCTGGGCGTGGGTGGCCACGGGTGAGAGCAGGAGCTGGGGGTGCTGCCAAGGGGCTGTCCTTGACCTTCCTTTGTAGCTTGGCCGTGTCTGCTCCAAGGTGCCACAGTGCTGCTGCAGCTTGTCCTGCTCAGCCCCAGGAGGGTCCCACCAACATTGCTGTCCTGCTGGGTCAACACCCTGGGGACGGGTCCCTGTTCTTGCCTGCCTGGCCTCGGTGGCAGGGCAGGGCTGCACCACCACAGCAGGGGGGCTGCAGCCCACAGGCAGGAACTGACCTGTCCCTGCCATGCCGTGCTGTCCCCCCAGCCAGGGATGGGGACTCGGGGACAGTAACTGTGCTGCAGGCAGGTCCTTGAGGCTGCTCCACCCCCCACACCCCTTCGTAGGTGCCACGGTGGTGAGGAGGCACCCACACTCCTGAGCTGTGCCAATGGGCACGGAGGATGCAGAGTCCCCGGGTGGGTGGCAGGTGACTCCCAGCCAGCTCCTCACACCACGGTGGTGGGGCTGGGGACCCCGGGCTGGGCTGGGGGAGCCCCCCCCACATTCCTTCTGTTTATGCGTGTGTTTGTCCGGGAGAGCTGGGGCGGCTTGTGCATTGTCAGCAAACGCAGCCCCGTGCTTTCTCATGCTAATGTTGCTCTGAAAGCTGCCCCTTGCCAAACAGATGAAATAGTGGCCTTATTCAGGCTACTCCGGATGGGAGGAGGGGGAAGGGGCCGCAGCATCCCCAGCCAGGACTAGGGGGCTGGTTTTGGCCCCCCCAGGACCTCAGGTTCTCCCCATCCCAGCCTGGGGAACTGCTGGGAGCAGGAGTGAGTGGGACTGGAGCGGCTGTGTCAAGCAGGATGCTGGTGGCATCACCTGCCAGCGTGGGCAGTGTCCTCCTGGGGCTGGGGTACACGGCAGGCAGGGTGGCACCCGCAGCAGCGGTGGGACTCATCTCCCCTCGCAGCTGAGTGAGTGGGTGCCCGGGCAGGCACCCCGGCTGAGCGCCGGCCAGGCCAGCCCATGGGGACTCGTCCCCTTTTTTAACGCTGAGGGGTGAGCGGGGCGGGAGCTGGGAGAACAAAGAGCAGCAATCTATGGAAAGACAAAAGGATTTGCCCTGGCTCAGTGAAGCAAGCGAAAGCAGATAAAAGGGGCTCTCTTTGGAAGCAGCAGCAGCTCCGGTTGGTATGTGGGAATCTCGAGCGGCCAGCTCTGGCCCAGCCAGCCTTCATGAATTATTAGGCTGTGTTTCTCCCCAGAGCCCACACTTGCTTGGGGCTTTTTCTTCCCCTCTTTGGAGCGCTGGGCTGGGTTATTGGCTTTTTTGTGTGTCCTTTCTGTCTTAAAAAAGAAGCTGAGTGAGGCTGGAAGCTGGCCCCCAGCTCCCCGGGCTGGGGTGGAGGGAGCAGAGCATCTGCAGGCAATGGGAAAAACCCTTTTCCTGGGTACCCAAGTCCCATGGGGTCCTGCTGGACCTCCAAGGACCTGGTCCATGCCCAGCTCCCAGCAGTGTCCTGAGCCTCCAGAACCTCTGCTGAGCCCCAAACTCTCCAGCTTGGGGGGAGATGGCAGGAAGGGCTGTAGGGTATGCTGGGAGCTCTTGCCTGCCTGCTCCCCTCTATCAAGATGTTAGCCCACGGGCAGTAATTGTCCTGACTGCTCACACAAAGCGGGGCCAGGCAGCAGGGCCGGCTCCCCCCGCTTTGTCCCGGACTAACAGGATCAGGCACGCTACTTGACTCAGGGCATGGCCCGCTGCGCCGCACAGGGCACGGGGGATGCCGCAGGCGGCCCCCGGAGGGGGTAAGAGATGTGCTGGGGACTGAGGCTGCTCCTCTGTATCCTCGCACCCTGCCTTTGAGGGCACCCCCAGGACCCATGGGATGGGTTGGCAGTGGTGGTGGTGGTGGTACTGCATGTGGGTTTTGGCATCCCACATCACCCCAGTCCTGCTCTCTGCCCAGGGGCCGCCCTGACATCCAGTGGAGCAACCTCGACCCTCTGCAGCTGATGGAGGAGCTGGGGCAGTTCACATCCCTGGAAGGCTTCAAAGAGCTGCTGGACAAGGCAGAGGTTGGGCAGGCTTACATGGAGCGGCCCTGTCTGGACCCCCGGGACCCCCAATGCCCCCCCAGTGCCCCCAACAAGCAGAGCCAGCAGGTGGGTCACAGTACATGAGAATCAGGAAGGGTGTGGGGGGGTTACTGCTCTCCTGCCTGCCTCACGATCCTAACACCTCCCTTCACCTGCAGAGCCCTGACATCCCAGCTGAACTCTCAGGGGGCTGCCATGGCTTCTCCAGGAAGTTCATGCGCTGGCAGCAGGAGCTGATTTTAGGCGGCACAACCAAAGACTCCCAGGGCAAGCTGCTACGGTGAGAGCTGCTGCGGTGCGGGCATCCCCCAGGCACAGTGCAGGAAACCTGCCCTGGCTGCCAGAGGGGCTGCGGGGATGTTTGGGAGGCTGGTGACTGTATGGGGCTAGTGAGCAGGGCAGCACTTTGGAGCACGGGGAGGCAGGGGGGCAGGATGCCTGGGTCCTCTCCTGGGTGTCTGCAGTGGGGCTGGGTGCCGTGGGTGGGGGATGGACCCATTCCTGCATCCTGGGGCACTGCAGCCGGTCCCAGCGAGGTGCGTGCCTGTTCCCCAGCGCCGAGGCCCTGCAGACCATGTTCCTCCTCATGAGCCCCCGGCAGCTCTATGAGCACTTCAAGGATGACTACGAGATCCATGACATCAGCTGGAGCGAGGAGAAGGCAGGAGCCATCCTGGAGGCCTGGCAGAGGAAATTTGTGGAGGTGGGCATTGGGAACAGCTCCCACACGGGGCTTGTGCAGGGATGAGCCAGTGCATGGTATCCCCCTATGCCCAGCTTTTCTTGTGGCCATGGGTCCTTGAAGTACTCTCTTGTGGTCTCTAGGGACCCTCAGTGGTGGCACTGACACCCTGAATGGCTCTGGGGTGGGTGTACCTTAGAGCGGGGGGTCCTGACTCCTCTAATGGGGTGCACTTCTGGCAGTTGGCACAGGACTCCATCCCTCCCAACGCCACACAGAGCGTCCACGCTTTCTCCACCACCACGCTCAACGACATCATGAAGTCCTTTTCTGACGTCAGCGCCATCCGGGTGGCTGGGGGCTACCTCCTCATGGTGCGTGTGTCCCTTCTCTCTGTCCTCCGCCATCCCTCTGTCGCCCCCCCTTCCCACTAACCCACTGTGCTCTTCCAGCTGGCCTATGCCTGCGTCACCATGCTGCGGTGGGACTGCTCCAAGTCCCAGGGGGCCGTGGGCCTGGCGGGGGTCCTGCTAGTGGCTCTCTCCGTCGCCTCTGGCCTGGGGCTTTGCTCACTGCTGGGCATCTCCTTCAATGCAGCCACCACCCAGGTATGTGCTGGGGGAAAAGCCAGGTGCTGCAGGGTCGATGGGACCGTGGGGGCTGTGGGGTGGCTGGGTCCCCTCATGAGTGGTGGCCTTGTCCATCTGCTGACACCGACTGCTTTATGGCAGGTCCTGCCCTTCCTGGCCCTTGGCATTGGGGTGGATGACATGTTCCTCTTGGCTCATGCCTTCACCGAGACCAGCCAGCATGTCCCCTTCAAGGTGAGCGCTGAGTGCTGCCCGGGGGCTCCTCCGGCCCCTCCCACCTCCCCGTGGCCCCTCTCATCACCTCCTCTCTCTGTCTCTGCAGGAGCGGACGGGTGAGTGTCTGAAGCGCACGGGGACCAGCGTGGCTCTCACCTCTGTCAGCAACATGATCGCCTTCTTCATGGCAGCCCTGGTGCCTATCCCTGCTCTGCGTGCCTTCTCCCTCCAGGTAGGGCCACAGTCCATCTCTGGGGGGTGGGAAGGGCTGCCCAGACCCTGCTCTGATGTATGTCTCCCACTACCTCTGCAGGCTGCAGTGGTTGTGGTGTTCAACTTCGCCATGGTGCTGTTTGTGTTCCCTGCTATCCTGAGCCTGGACCTGCACCGCCGGGAGAAACGCCGGCTCGACATCCTCTGCTGCTTCTACAGGTACTGGTGCTGGGCTGACTGGGCTGGGGCTGACCCTGCAGTTCCCCCAAGAAGCATGGGATGGCTAAACATCTCATCCTTCCCTGTGTCCTTTACTCTCTCCACAGCCCTTGCTCTTCACGGGTTATCCAGATTCAGCCGCAAGAGCTTGCTGACGCCAACGACAACCATGCCTGCCACCCGTCCCCTTATGGGCATCCCGGCGTGGCCACCAGCACCCAGATCACCACCACCGTGCAAGCCTTCACCCGGTGCGACCCCTCGGGCCACCACATCGTCACCGTCCTGCCGCCCACCTCCCAGGTGTGCACCTCGCCTGCCGTCCTCCTGCCCCCCAGCGACCCCCTGGGCTCTCAGGTCTTCGCCCCATCCAGCTCCACCCGGGATCTGCTGGCGCAGCTGGATGAGGCCAAGGGTAGGCGGGAGTGCGTCCCCCTGCCCTTCTGCCGCTGGAGCCTCGCTGACTTCGCCCGTGAGAAGTACGCCCCGCTCCTCTTGCGGACCCGGACCAAGGTGAGGTGGAGGCGGCCCTGGTGGTGCCACCCAAGGTGGGTGGGTGGCACGGGACCCTGCCTGACCCCCCTCCTGTCCCCGCAGGCTGTAGTGGTGGTGTTGTTCCTGGCACTGCTGGGGCTGAGCCTCTACGGCACCACCATGGTGCATGACGGCCTCTACCTGACGGACATCGTGCCACGGGACACCAAGGCACACGCCTTCATCTCGGCCCAGTTCAAGTACTTCTCCTTCTACAACATGTTCATTGTCACCAAGGGTGGCTTCCACTACCCGGGTGCCCAAGCTGCCCTGCTGAGCCTGCACCAGGCCTTCAGCACCGTCAAATATGTGGTGCGGGAGGGAAACCGCGACCTGCCTAAGATGTGGCTCCATTACTTCCAGGACTGGCTGCGAGGTGAGGGACATGCCTCTTTTCCGTGATCTCCCCTGTCCAACGACCCTCTCCCCAGCCTTCATGCTCCCTGCTGACCTGGGAATGCCTTTTCTGGTGTGCATCACCCTGGGGAGGGTAGTCCCAAAGTGCCCAGCACTGGAAGCTGAGCCCTGGGGTTTCTGTGCACCCATCCCGCTGGCACCGTGTTCCCTGGGTCACATGGGGTGGTGTGCAGGATGGTGTGTCCCCAGGGATGCTCAACCCCCGTGCTGCATCCCCAGGGCTTCAGGCCACCTTCGACAGGGACTGGCAGGCCGGGCGCATCACCCACGACAGCTACCGCAATGGCTCCGAGGATGGGGCACTGGCATACAAACTCCTAATCCAGACCGGCAACAAGAAGGAGCCCTTCAACTTCAATCAGGTGCGTGGGGACAGGGCTGGAGTGACTGGGCTGAGGACAACTCTGTGCCTGCTGCCCAGCTCATGCCCTCTCCTGTCTCTCCCGTAGCTGACCACGCGGCGGCTGGTGGATGAGAACGGCATCATCCCCCCTGACACCTTCTATATCTGCCTCACGGTGTGGGCCAGCAACGACCCCCTGGGCTTTGCTGCCTCCCAGGCCAACTTCTACCCCCCACCACCTGAGTGGATTCACGACAAGTACGACACCACGGGCGAGAACCTGCGAAGTGAGTGAGCACAGAGGGCTCCCCGTGGCATCCTCCTGCAGAGTACCCTAGTCCCCACACCTTTTAGCCCCGAAGGAAAACCCCCCACATCCCCCATCCCATCTGATAAACTACCTTGTTTCTCAGTGCCCCACCCATGTCTCCCTGCACTCCACACCCTGAGCAGCCCTCTGTGCACTCCTTGTGCCCTTAGCACAAGCAATGCACCCCTGCTCCAGCTCATGAGCATCTCACTGCAAAGAAGCCCCTCTATTTCCCGTCTGCTCCATGTGACCCACTACCCCCCAAGCATCCTGCTGGCAGGGAAAACCCCTCCTCCTTGCCCTCAGTCTTCTCCCCACACGCTCCAAAGAGCCATGGTACCCAGCCAGGCATCAGGCTGCCCAGGCTGCACTCAGACTGGTGTGATCGTGGTGCTCTCATGCTGCCTGTACCCCCACACTGCCTGTGCCCTCATGCTGCCCATTCTCTCCCCAGTTCCAGCAGCCCAGCCACTGGAGTTCGCTCAGTTCCCTTTCTACCTGAGTGGGCTGCGTCGCACGTCCGACTTCGTGGAGGCGATTGAGAGCGTGCGGGCCATCTGCCGGGAGGCCGCCCAGCGCCACGGCGTGCTGAGCTACCCCAGCGGATACCCCTTCCTCTTCTGGGAGCAGTACATCGGCCTGCGGCACTGGTTCCTGCTGGCCATCAGCATCCTGCTGGCCTGCACCTTCCTCGTCTGCGCCCTGCTGCTGCTCAACCCCTGGACAGCTGGCATCATCGTGAGTACGCACCCTGATGCATGGGCATGGTCCTGATGGGTGGGGTCAGGGGCATCCAGGCTTTCTCCCATCCTGCTGAGTGGCCCTGGGTACCTGTGTCATGGGAATTGGGCGATGGGGTGGCCAGGGGCACCCTGGGGAGGAAGGGACACCCATATAGGGGTGGCAGTGGGTGGGGGACTCCTGTATGGAGGGGTCAGTTATATCACACCCATATGGAGGTGACAGTGAGTGGGGGACCAATATGGAGGGATTAGGGACACTTCTTAGGAAGGGAACGTGTGTAGTGGGCAGGGGTTTGAGGACATTTATGTAGAGTACAGTGAGGGCCACCCCTAATAGGTGGGACAGAGGGACACTCCAAATAGGGACTGGCTGGGATAGAAATATAGAGGGAACCCAAATAGAGGGAAAAGGGTCAGTGAGGTGAGGCTGCCCTATATGGAAAAGTAGCATCAAGCTTGCGAGGCAGAGGGGACAGCCAGTCAGAGCCACCCCTGACTGACCACACCACCCCTCAGGTGTCCATCCTGGCCATGATGGCTGTGGAGCTGTTTGGCATCATGGGGCTGATGGGCATCAAGCTGAGCGCCATCCCAGTTGTCATCCTCATCGCCTCGGTGGGCATCGGTGTGGAGTTCACTGTTCACGTGGCCCTGGTGAGCCCAGTTCCCACTCCCTGGCACCCTCACTCCCTTGGCCATATGCCAACGGGTGGCACACCACGGGTGGCACACAGGGACAAGCCCCATGTGACATCCCCATCCCACTCAGGGCTTCCTGACAGCTGTGGGGAGCAGGAACGTGCGCTCGGCCGCGGCGCTGGAGCACACCTTTGCCCCCGTGATGGATGGTGCTGTCTCCACCCTCCTGGGTGTCCTCATGCTGGCCGGCTCCGAGTTTGACTTCATCATGAGGTGAGCACTGAAGGAGGGTAAACCAGCCACTTGCTGCCCTCCAAAAGCTTTGGTAAAGGGAGCTGGTGAGTGTGGCAGTTCCTCAGGCCGGTGGTGGGGATGTGTGGCAGCTGCTGAGGATGTGTCTTGCTGGGGACACCCATTACATCTTGCATGGAGACTGGGGAGACACCGCGGGGCCAGGGCATGTGGCATGGAAAGCCATGTTTGGGGTGGGATGTGATTCATGATGCCTGTGCCTGCTTACCCCTTCTGCCTGTGACCCCCAGGTACTTCTTTGCGGTGCTGACCATCCTGACGCTGCTGGGGCTGCTCAACGGGCTGGTGCTGCTGCCCGTCCTGCTCTCTGTCGTCGGGCCACCCCCTGAGGTACAAAACCCCCCATCCTGCCTATCCTTGGCCCTCCCCAACCCCGTACCCACCCCTCTCCATCCCCCATTGCTCCTCACCCTGTCCCCCCTTCACCCTATACCCATGCTTGCCTTTTCCAGTCCCAGCCTTGTCTCGTATTCACTTGAGTCCTTCCATCACCCTGAACCATCCTTTCTCTGACCCATATCCAATTTGCCTCTACCTGACCCTATTCCTCCCTCACCCCACACTCAACTTCCCCCATCTCTCCCTGACCCATTTGATCCCATCCCTGCTTCACCTGGAATCACCTGTGTCCCCATCCTCCCATCAACTCTACTTCTCCACATTCTTCCATCTTTGTATATCTCCAGCTCCTCCAACACTGTCTTCTCTCCCCAGGCATCCCTAGTGGATAATGGCCCCTGCCTAACCCCACCAGAGTCGGTGCCCCCATGCCTGGGCCCTGGAGGGCTGTATGTCCGGCGTGCTCCAGCCTGGCCTGCCACCTTCACTGAGCCCTCGGACACGGAGCACTACACGGAGGGTGTGGGACCAGGCAACCCCCGGGGACCCTTCATTGTGCCCCCCACCCCAGCACACATCCTACTGGAGGCTGGCAAGGACCCCAGCTTCCCCCGCATCACCGTGAGTGTCTCTGCCTGTCGTGGCATTGCCAGCTCCCCTGCATCCCCTGGGAGAGGGTCATGGATAGAGCTGGGGCATGGGTGCCCATGTGGTGCTGGTGGCGTTGCTGGAGGAATGCTCAGTGTGACTGGGGACCCTCATGCTTCATGTTCCCCCTCCAGGTGCTGAAGCCCTACAAGGACAGCCTGGAGGTTCAGGGGAAGAAGGAGGCTTCTGGCCCGCAGCCTGCACCCACCCTGCCCTTTGGGGAGCCGTGCCCCACACTGCCCCGAGAACACCTACAGCCCTGCCCGCCGGGCACCCGGCCAGCCCCCACTGCAGCCCTGCCCACCTACAGCACCCACCTGCAGGGTCCTGCTGGCAGCTACACCACCGTCACGGCCACTGCGTCGGTGACGGTGGCCCTGCACCCCACACTGCCTGGCTCCTACCCCACCTTCAGCCCTGAGGGCTTCGCCAGCAGCGAGCGGGACTGCCTGGACGAGCCCAGCGTGCCCAGTACCAGCGGCACCGCCGTGCCCAATGCCTTTGAGATGCAGAGCATGGGACACCACGGGGCAGGTGCCCAGCGCTAGGTGAGTGTGGGGACACCCTACCCTGGGACTGATGCACGGCAGAGTGGGGGTGCGAGGTGTGTGTGGAGAGACCCAGCTGACCCCCCAAATCTCTCTCTCTCTCTGCAGGTTGCTGGTTCCTGGGTAGAGCATCTCCCCAGCACCCGGTGGGCACAGGAGGGTGCAGAGCGGGGTCGCCCGCGTTGTGCTGCTAATGGCCAGAGCGATCTCGGCCGAGGAGGACCGGCCCCCCTGCACCCTGCAACAGGGCTTGGTAGGGCAGGCTGGCACTTCTATGCAAGCTGTGTGCAGGCCACGCCGTGCCCGCGTGTCCCTCACCCGAGGCTGTGCCATTGGTGCCATGTCCTGTCACCCAGGGTTTGGGGTTATCCTGCCCTGGACTTGTTGCCCCCCAGAAATGGAAGCACTAACTCCCCCCTCTGTTTCTGGAGCTGCTGGCAAGGCGGACTTGGTGCCATGCCAGCTCCCCCTCTGTGGGGTCACTGCTTGCTCCCTATCACCTCCTCCTGGGACCACCCATCCCAGGCCATGAGCTGGGGTACCCCAACAGGGTGCCCTGATGCCCCCCGTCCTGATAAAGGGGCAGTCCCAGAGCCAGCTGTGCCCTGGCATGCCACAGGCAAGGCCTGGGGCGGGCACCCCCCACCTTTATTTATTGCAAAGGGAAACTATCTATAGAGAGATATATATTTTTAAGCTTATTTTAAAAGATTTATTTCTCAGCCTACGGCCTTGCCCCACTGCCCAGAGTGCAGGCAGGGAGCGGGCAGACCCTTTGCCAGTGCAGGGCTGCCCACTGGAGGCAGCAGGAGCCCAGGGGTGCAGACCTGGTTCATGCCCCCACTCCGTGGGCAGCTCACCCCCTCCGATGCGCTACTCCGTGCCTCAGTTTCCCCAGTGGCAAGCATGGAAGGGCTGGACATCATGGATATGCCATGGTGGAGAAAGGGAGACTGTTGCTCCCCACTGCACAGGCAGGATTTTGGAAGTGGGAGATCCTTGGAATGGTCCTTGCTGTGCCAAGCCCCTGAGCTGTCCCAGGGTCACGGCCCGTCGTGCCACACCCGTGCTCTGCCCAGGTGACGGCCCGTGCTGGAGCACGCACAGGACAGTGCATGCTGACGTGGGCTCCCGCGGTGCCACCGGGCACATCTTGCTGGGAAACCGTATTTCTCACCATGTCCCCGTGCAACGGGGCTGTCCCTGCAGCCAGCCCCTGTCCCCGTCCCCACCCCGGGCACCGTCCGCGCCCTTACCCAGCACTTTAACTCCAGCGGTGTTTGCCGTGCCTGCAGCCCCAGCCCCCCCAGCCCCCAGACACTGCCGCTGAGCAGGGGTGGCCTCGGGGACCCTGTCCCCGTGCCAGGCGTGGGCACGGTGGGCAGCCTCCCCCCCCCAACACGCCATCTAAGTTATTTATATCAAAGAGAGCAAAGGTTTATTTTTGTAGTTTGTACAGGCGGTAGTGGGGACTGAAGGTTTATTTTTAAAGAGTAAATATATATATTATATATAAATTACCTGCTGTGTCCGACCCTTTCTCCTGGCGGGTACAGCTGGAGTGGGGTTTTGTGTGCTTGAGACAGACCCAGCTGTGTGTGCACACGCAATGTGGGGCGCAAGGGGGGGTCGCACACTGTGTGTAAGAGCGTGTGTGGCAGATGGGGGGCTGGCAGCCTGTGTCAGTACATGTGTGTGTGTGTGTGTGTGTGTGTGTGTGTGTGTGTGTGTGTGTGTGTGTGTGTGTGTGTGTGTGTGTGTGGCCTGCTGGCAGGGCTTGCAAGGGGTTGGGGGGTGGGAGCCTGTGGTGTTGTGCAGAGATGCCCGTGCCGCCTTTCCTACTTGTCCCCTTCCCAAGCCCCCGGGGGTCCGTGTCCCTGCCCGGGCAGGTGCTGGAGCCCTCCCGCTGCACCATGGCCCTGCTGCCGGGGGAGGGCAGCACGGCCCCGGGGAAGGGAGAGCTCATCATGTGTCCCCATCCCGCAGGGACCCCTGCAGCCCTGCCACCCCTCGGCCACTGTATGGGCTGCCTGCCGTGCCCTCCTACCCATCCCATAGCCCAGCTCTACCCTGCCCCCAGTCCCTGCATCCCTTTTTGGGGTGACCTCGGCATCCTGCCCTGGCCCTGACGCCGTGGCATAGGACAAAGCACCTTATCGATGCTCTCGGCCGTGGCAGCATCAGTGCCCAGCCCCACAGCCTGCCCTGCTGCAGAGCCCCTGGCTGGGCTGGACAAAACTCGTTGCCCAGCCCCTACTTGGTGTGTGGCTCGAGGTGCCGGTGATGGTCACGGGGCCGTGTGCCACGGCGGGGCCGGCAGAGGCGGGAGGGCACCCCACTGCCCTTTCTCAGTGCGTGGGCACGCCAGGCCGCTGCGATGCTCTCCACCTGTGGGGATGGGGAGAGGAATGGGGGCATTAAAACCCAAACCCCACCCTGCAGCCTCCTCCAGCCCTGGAGTTGAGCCAGGATACCCCAAGAACTGGCAGCAGCTCACCGGGATGAGCAGATCCCGCTGGTTGTGGCTCTCCAGTGTCACCAGTTCGCTGGGTGCCAGCAAGGGCAGGCGCAGCTCCCGCACAGGCAGAGCAGCCACCTCAGGCACCGGCCGCTCCAGGACAGCCTGACAACAGCAGTGTGTGAGGGATAGGGCTGGTGATGCCCTGGGCACTGGGGAAGGCAGGGGCTTGGGGGGAGTGACACAGCTCCTGTGTCCATCACACAGCCCTGGGACAGGGTGCCTGGGTTCCCAGCGTGGGCACCCCTGGGTGGTTGCCGCTGCGTTACACTCACCGAGCTGACGTGTGCCCACTCCCGCACAGCCTGCACCAGGTCCAGCTCATCCACGGCCAGGCGGTCGCTGCGCAGCACCCGCGCCAGCACCACGTCCGAGAGCTCACGGAAGCCCTGTGTCCGCACCACTGCCTGCCAGCACAGCACAGCACCAGGGCACTGGAACCACGACCCCACACAACCACTACCCCAGCAATGGGCCATCTGACTCATCCTGGTGCCATCCCTGCCTGGCACACCAGCATCTCCCCCCCAGACCTCAATCCTCTGGCACCCCAGTACCCCCAGCCTGCCTCTGCCTAACACCCAGCATCTTCTCTCCAAATACCATTTGCTCCTTTTCCCAGTCTCCAGGCACCCCATTCTTAGGGGCCCGGCTCCCTTGCCTCATGCTGTGTCCCACAGTGTTCTCCACACCAGGTGCCCCCCAAGCCCTGGGGTACCCTGCACCATGCTCCCCCATCACCTGGTGCCGTACCGCGGTGCAGCCCTCGATGAAGGCCAGGCAGTGCTGCTGGAGGTCTGTCTGCCCATAGGCCACCGCAGCCTGTGGGACAACACAGACACCTGCAAGTCTGGGGCCTGGGGCAGGAGGGACCCCCCGTCAAAGCCCTACAGAGACATGGGCACTCTCAGGGACCCAGGTGAGGTGAACATCCCTGTGTGTGGGTACCATGGTGAGGGTGTGGGAGGAAGGGGACCTTCTGGCTGCCCCAAGACAAAGGGTTTTTTTGATCATCCAGCCCCACCATCAGACGTTATTTTCCACTGCTGCTCAGAAACATCACCCAGCCCACAGTGGGGGAGAAGCCCTGGTGTTTCTCTCACAAGGTCACTCTGTGGGCACGTGGGACCACCAGTGCTCCTTGTGTGGGCACAGGGCCAGCTTAAAGCCCCCCCCACAAGTGCCCTATGCCCTGCTGCCAGCACCAGCCTGACCCATAGCTGCCATCCCCCACTGCAGCAGGAATTTGGGGTGCTCTCATTTCCCCCAGCCCTACTGAGCAATGCTTGTCCCAGGGCTGGCACTGCCCTGGGCACCAGGAGGGCATGTCCCTGTCCCCCTGTGGTGGCAGCCCCTGCGTGCAGGGTATTTGGGACCAGCACAGGCAGGGTGAACATCACCTCCCCCTCCACCACAGCAGGGGACCAGCACTGACGCAAGTGGAGATGGAAGACGAGCTGTTTTTTTCAGGTTTGTTTTGTTCTGGGGTTTTGGGGTTTCTTGTTTTGTTTCCTCCAGGCCAGTTTTAGCTCTGTTTATGCCACGGTGGTCTGGCGTCACATCTGGCTGGAGCTCTGTGCTCTGGGGCAGGCACCTCACTCCAAGAGGATCCCTTCAGCTTGTGGGAGATGAAACAAATCCCCTTTCTCTGGGGAACAGCCTTGGTCCTACCAAGGAGCATGGCAGAGCCATTAGGACCTCCCTAAGGCTGTTTTTAGGTGCCCTAACTCTCAGCAGGGGTTTTGGGACTGGCTCCCAGAAACCCAGTGACTCCCCATTTCATGCAGATGATGGCAAGGCCCTGGCACTGGGGAGTTCTGGCCAGCCCTGCTCAGGGCAGTGTGAGGACATTTCTCTGACAGGCTCTGGTGGCCCCAGTGTCTCTTGCAGCCCTGGTACAATGTGCCTGAGAGCTGGCAGGACAGCTTATGGGCCAAAGCTGGGGAGACAGTGGTAGCCCCACCATCCAGCCAACAGCAGGAGGGTCAGGCCTGCTCCTGCCTCAAATTTTATGGTTATTTTTAAGCTTTTTTGACACTACTGGTGTCACTCTTACCTGCAGAGCCTCGCAGACCTGCTCCACGCTCAGAGTGTCCTTGATGAACTTGACGCAGAGCTGGAAGGCAGACAGGGAAAGGGTTGGCAGAGCAGGGACCCAACCCTGCCATCCCCACGTGCAACTCTCAGCATCCCCTGAGTCCTCAGGACATGGGACATGGGGCAGAGGCACTTCCAGCCCCCCCAGGGTTTCATAAGATAGCAGTGGGCTGTGGGATGAGGTCTTGCAGCATGGCTGTGGGCAGACACCTCGGCCACTGATTAAACCAGGGACCAAGCTTGATTTGACCAAACCCAGCCAACCTGATAGCCCCAGGTGGGTCCCATCACCCTGTGGACAAACAGCAGTCATGTTCTGTCACAGGGGACAATCCTGGTGCCAGATGCAGTGCATTAGGCGTTCCCAGCTTTAACTCAGCCTGCCTGTCAGCTGTGCTCTGCCTGTGACTCCTGGGGGACTCTTCCAGTATCCCACACGAGTGATGCAGGTTGGATGCAGCCAGACCTGCACATTTACCAGCAAGTGGGACCTCACTCCTGCCCATCTCAGCTGCCTGGCAGAGAGAGTCCCTGGGAAACCCAAGGGGATGTCACATGCAGGGAGAAGTCAGCTGGGGCAGAAGGGCCCTGAGTCATTGGCAGGAGGGACATGATGTCATCCTGCATCTAGGGACACAGTCACAGGCTTCCCCAGCTGTCCTTGGTCAGCCCCCTTTCCCCTCCTCATGGCTCTCCCCACTGCAGGTCATCCCCCCTGAGGATGCATTTGCTGGGTGATGGGGTGTGAATTGTGTGGCTGGAGCACTGGATCCCCCTTTTTTTCAACACCCCTTAAGCTGTTTGACAGCTCTGTGCCACATTGGAACTTTGCCCCCACAGGGCGATGGGGCAGGTCCCATCCCACCACCCTGGCACACAGCAGCCTGCAGTTCCTAAGCTCCTGAGGTCCTTCCACAGCGTGGTGGGAAGGGAGGGGAAGTCCTGGCCCGAGGCAGCAGGTCACGCGTTCAGCCCGCTGTAATTCAGGAATCAGCCTGATGACGTGGCCTGGCCACCCTCCCCAACACCGAGCTGCTCCAGCTCCCTGCCCCCTCCTCATCCGGCTCACACCCCTCCTCTTTGCTCCCTGCTGCCCTCCCAGAACTTTCCCACCCAAAGCAGCATCCCCCTGGCAGCACCACAGCCGGGGTGCTGACTGCTCCCAAGGGTCGGGGCTTTCGTTACTGCATCACTGTCAGATGACCAGAGAGAAATCGTGGGCAACGGCACAGGGGCTTTCCTGCTGCCCTCTGCTGTGTGGGAGACGTGAAACCCCACAGTCTTCCCCATGATTTCCCAGGATTCCCCTGCGGGATTTCTGGACAGTGGTGCACCCCCTCAAGGGGGATCCCCTTCCAGGATCAAGAAGCAGGACTGAGCCTGCATTGGACCTGAGTGATACACCACAGTGCTTTCCTCAGAGCCACCTCCAGCCACCAGCTATGCAGGGACCATCCTGGGGTGCTCCCCAGCATGGGGACACTCAGACACCACCACCCCCACTCTAAACAGGGCCGTACCTTGCACAGGTCCTGCAAGCCATATTCCACCGATGAGGTCAGCACCTCCAGTGCCTGCAGGCAAAAGGGATCTTGTGAGAATCAGCATGCAGGGCCATGAATGGGCACAGCAACCCAAGGGCTTGTGTGCTCCTGCCTCCATGGGAGGTCCCAGGTGGGGTACAGGGGGTAAGGCTGCCACATGCAGGTAAATTTAAGTCTCCTGCTGTGGTGTCCCCATTCCCAGCATCCAGGCTGTGCACAGCCAGCTGTTCCAAGGCTGGGACAAGGTGCTCTGGACACCCCACTCTGCTGGGCTGAGACCTCACACACTCATTGCACTGCTAGCCAGCCAGAAAGTACCATGCAGAACATCCTCCAACTTTGGCACACCAAGATCTGCAAAGCACCCCCTACTCCTGCATCCTCCCGTTGTCCCTCCCATGCCCACGGTCCCCACCAGCCCCATCCCCACTCACGATGTGGTTGTTGAGGGTGACACTGTTGGTGTAGAGGAACTCGATGACAGCCAGGAAGACCTCAGGCTGCACGTTGCCCAGGATGAAGGGGCCCTGGGCTGGGACACTGCTGGAGGAGTCCTGGCTGCCCACTGGCACCTGGGCGAGCATCCCCCGGAAAGCCTGACAGCGGCACGCCAGCACACAGCGGTGAGCAAACACCTTCTGCTGCTCCGGGCCCACCACAAACGTCACATCACTGCAGGGAGAGGGGACCGTGAGGGACGGGGTGCCTGGAAAGCAAGGGCACGGGATGCCCTGGGCTGGGACAGGGCACACATGAAGGGACCTGCTGAGTGCCCATCCCAGCAGGGCAGTACCCTTTAATTTTAATTCAGGTGCTTTTAATGCTGTGTCCCAGCAGGGGTACAGAGGGGACCTTGTTGGCAGCTCCTTGCAGCCACCTGAATGCTGCAGGCGAGACAGGTCCTCTGGAAAGCACAGAGAGCCACAGGTACTGGCAGAGACAGCCCTGAGTGCCAGCACTGAGCAGGGCAGAGAAGGGCCAGAGACAGCTGGAGAAAGTGACTTTCTCTTTTGGCACAGCAGAGCCGAGGAAAGTGTGGCTGTCACCAGGATCAGCCTCCTTGACTCATGGGAACTGACTCATTGTTCCAGGAATGTGAAGCCTCCAGCATTGCTGCCGGCGGGGCTGGCACTGGCCCTCCCCAGGCCTGTGGGACACACTGGGGCACAAGGAACATCTTGTTGTCCTGGTCCCCTTCAACTCCCTAGAAAGGTTCCCCAGCTCCATGGCCCCAGGAAAGGGGGGCAAGATCAGGGGAAAGGGAACAGGCAAAGGGCACGGAGTCTCCAGCCTGTGAGCACCTGTGGCCACAGCCCATCCCCTTGTTCCTCCCTCCGTCCCAGCAGGCCAGTGAGGAGAAGACATGCCACCCAAACTCTAGCTGCCGTGAGAACATGCACAAACCCATGGCCCAACCCTCAGAGTGTCCCACAGGGAAGTGGATGTGCCAACCATCCTTGGGTCATTCCAAGTGTCCATCAGGAGACACACAGCTGGGGCATGCTGGGTGATGTGACCAGAGCCCAACAGGTCCTCCATGACTGTTACTGCAAGGGAGACCACGATAAACCAAGTAGGCCAAGAAGGGTGCAGGATGCAGGCTGTGACATGGGGGATGCAAGCTGCAATTATGGCATGCAAGGTCTGGGACGCAGGACAGGCTGCAGGACGTAGAACGAAGGTGCAGGGCGCAGGCTGAAGGAGGAAGGATGCAGGATGAAGTAGATGTATGCAGAGCACAGATTACAGGCTACAGGATGCAGAATGAAGGAAGGCTGCAGGATGCAGGATGAGGGGTGTGGGATGCAAGATGTGAGCAGCAGGACACGGGCTGGGGATGACCAGGCACTGACTTCCCCACTGCCTGATGCTGTGGCTGGGGAGTTTTCACTGGGATTTCTATTCTAAGTGCCCAAAACTTTCAGCAGAGATAGGGGTTTCCTCAGATAGCTCTGGAATTTGTGCCAGACCTCAGCAGGAAGTAGGTGAAGATGACCACAACCAGGCAGGACATACCATGCAGGTAAGGGACAGCCAAGGCAGCAGCTCTCCATGCTGGAAGGAGGTGGTAGGGACAGCCAGGCTGTGACTTGCCCCATGGGGTGTGGGGAAGTTGGAAGTAAAATACCAGGGTGGGAAAGGAGCTGAGCACAGGATGCTGCCCCTGGTGAGCACAGCGAATACCCCCACTCCTGGCAAGGGCAGGAGCCCCAGCATGGGATTTATGCTGGGACACTGCCACACCCTGTTGGCACCACGGCTGGGGATAGAGGGGGTCTGGGCACACGTGGGGACTTTCCCTCCTCCAGGCAGACCGCTGTCCCGGGGGAAGAGGCTATAACCGGGCAGCCCTGGGCTCCTGCTGCCACACGGCTGCACAAGCCATGCGGGATCACCCACGGCGTGCACAGGCCGTGCTGGCCCCACCAGCTGGCCCGGGGGTCCCTGAGCGGCCCCGCAGGCCCCCAACCCCCCAGCAGCGCTCGGGGCCTCAGGAAAACAGCACCGAGCAGGCAGCGGGGGGGCTCCGGCGTGGCTGGGGGGCGGCGGCGGCCCCCCCGGCCCCTCACCTGAACTGGGGGTTGTTGACCAGGGAGCGCAGGGCGCTGGTGAAGGCGGACACGTCGCCCTGCAGCCGCGCCGAGCAGGGCCCGGCCATGGGCGGCCGCGGGGAGGGAGGGAGGGACGGAGGGAGGGAGGGCGGCGGAAGGAGGCTCTGGGAGCTGGAGGGAGGCTGGAGGGAGGCTGGTCTGGCCCGGCCGGCCCGGGGAGGCCGCGGGGAGGAAGCCAACACGTGGCGTTTGTATGACACGGCCCATTGCTAGGGAAACGTCGGCAGGCAGCGGCGGGGCTCGAAGGCTGGGCTGCCGGGGAGGCGGCGGGGGGAGCGAGGGGACAGCAAGAGCCCACCCGTGCCGCCGGGGCAGCTCTGCGTGGCGTTTGCCGGGTGGGGAGAGCAGGGCTGCGGCTTGCTCTGAGTGGAATTCCCTGCTGTGTTTCGTGGTACGGCTCTAGCACGCCTGGCACGGGGGACCTGCCCCTCCCAGCCGGTGGGTTTGGTGCACAAGGAGCCTGTGGATGGGGCAGATGGGGGTGAAGGGAGGCAGGCAGCTGGGGGTTTGGAAGAGGCAGCACAGGCGCAGGTTAAATGCACAGAGATCACCTCCACCTGCAGAGCCTCCATGGAAAGCCGCTGAGCATGGCTGGGCCCCCAGCACCAGCACTGGAGCCCAGCAGGGAGATCTGCTCCCTGAAATGGCAAAAGCCTTCTCTCCTCTGATGTTCATGGCAGCTCTCATGTCTGCTTAGGACACAAGGGATCGATCACAGGCAGAAAAAAGCATCACCAGTCTCATAGAAAGGCTTGGACTGGAAGGGACCACCCATCTAGTTTCAACCCCCCCTGCCACGGGCAGGGACGCCACCCACTAGATCAGGTTGCTTACATAAGCCAAACTGAATGCCATGCCAGGGGATGGCCTGTCCCCTTCCTTCCAAGTCTGGCTGGCCCCAAGCAGCCCAAGAAGAGGAATGCAGAGGGATTGCCCATGGAGGAATCCACCTTTGTCAGCAGGTGGTGTGAGGGAGAGGCAGGAGAGGGACCTGGAGCAGTACCCCAAGGGAGCAGGGTCCAGCTGGCACTGTGCTTGGCAGCACTAGTCAGCGACAGGCTATAAATACCTCTGACAGGAGATAGAAACACAAAAGCCGTCTCCACTTTCCTCAAATAGCTCGGCAGCCGGGCCAGACAAAGGCACATTGATGGAGCAGCCGTGGCGTACCAGCTGGGCTGGGCTCCGCTGGCGGAGAGAAACCCTGCTCAGGGTCGGGAGCCCCCAGTGACCTGCCCCCAGACATTACAGCAGCAGAGTCCCTGGCATGTGGCAGGGCTGGGCTCCCTCCCATCCCTGGAACTGTTCAAGGCCAGATTGGATGGGGCCCTGAGCAACCTGGTCTAGCGGGTGGCATCCTTGCCCATGGCAGCGAGGTTGGGATGAGATGATCTTTAAGGCCCCTTCCAACACAGCCCATTCTGTGATTCTATGATTCAATGTGTGACCACTCACCCACACATTCTCCTTTGGTACCATGGGGGATAGGCACATCTTTGGGTAAAATCAAGCTGTTGGAGGTCCCAGCTCCAGTGCATCCCATAGTTTGGGGCACAAAGTGGTGATCACAGTGACTATTCTCCACCCCGTCTTTTCTTGCACATCCAACACCAGCCAGCATTTTTCAGGGCTGGCAAGGAAAGCTGAAGTTGGAGAGCACATGCCTGTCCCTGTGCTAGCATAGCTGAAAATGCAGAGAGGGCAGGAGCGAAGTGGGACAGGGCTGTCCAGGGACCAGGAAACAAGGAGTTACAGAAGCCGCGCCTCAGAGCAGCCCTACAGTGTCACATAGCAACACTTCGTGATCCAGGAGCACAACAGGTTTGTTCCAGGAGCACAACAGGTTTGGCCCTGCTCTCGGCAACTTGCAAGATAAAGGTTGGTCCTGGGCAGCGACATCAACCAGAGACAAGTACCCTGGGTTTACTCCAGCAGGTCAGGAGTAGGGCTAAGGGTAAGTGTGGGATCAGATGCAGACAGGAGAGCTGGGGAAGGAGCTGCTCACCTGCACCAGGAGGAAAAGCAGAGGGCTGGGTGGACCGTTCATGGCTGTGCTGAATCAGCCCCAGCTGGCCGAATCTGATGGGCATGGAGGTGTGGAGATGGGAAGGCAGCTGCCATGGACCTCCCAGCCTCTCTGCATCTTGCCCCACAGGGACTCACATGCCAGGAGGCGTGAGATTTGCAGAGGGCAGGGAGAAGTGAAGCAGAGAGGCAGTGGGATGGCAGAGAGGCTATGGGACACCTGCCTCCCCCTGACACTCAGAGCCTCATCTCCTTTCCAGGCCACCCATATGGCTGAGCAGCCTTGCCCAGAGATGGCCCTGCCAGCCCAGGTGATGGCTGCAGACAACACTGAAGCCTCTCCACTCCATGCCACACGCCGTGGCTCCCAGCCCCCAGCCCGGGGCTCTGAGGAAGGCAAACCACCACTCCCGCTCTCCCGCCGCAACTCGGTCCTCAGCCGCCGCAGCTCATTCGGGGTGGTCCCGGGGAGCAGGCGCCCCTCCCTTGGCCCTTGGATGTTCCACAGACGTGTTAGCTTCTCTGGGCTCCCCCTTTTCCAGCCCATCCTCAAGACCCGCCTCAAAAACACTTATAGGATGGGGCCAGACGAAGGCTGCAAGTTCAACGTGGGGCAGGTGCAGCGGATGCTGGAGGGGGCCCTGGCCAGTGCCCTGGGGACCACTGTCTACAGCCCTCAGGGCAGTGCCCCACTAGCCCAGAGCGTGGTTGAGCTGCTGCAGCACCGGGCTAAGGAGGTAGTGCCACCCCGCTACAAGCTGGTCTGCCACGTGGTGTTGGGCCAGCAGGGCCAGCAGAGCCTGTTGGTGGCCAGCCGGGCACTATGGGACCCTGACACTGACAGCTTTGCCTCTGCCACCTTCTCCAATGCCTCCCTCTTCGCTGTGGCCACAGTGCATGGGGTCTACTTTGAGTAGCATGTGCCTCTCCCTCCACCCAGTCTTGTAGAGCTGTAGGGAAAGAGCAGCTGAAATAAAGAGGTTTTGTCCATCTGTGGCTCATACCTGGAATCTTTGGCCATGATATGTGCGTGGAGCAAGAGAGGGATGCTCACTCCAACCTCAGCTCACACCCACACTATAGCTCCCACTACTGCGGTTTGCAAAAAGACCCAAGCGGCAGCAAACACAACCCAAAAAAAACAGGCAATGGCCCAAGGCTGTTGGAGCAGCCCAGGCTGCTTCCCACAGCACAGGCTGCTCCCAGGCAGATTGATTACACAGATCACCTTCAAAGCAAGCTCACAGGGCTTTCCTGGCTTCATGCCCAGCTCATATCCCATCACACAAGGTGTCATAGTGCAAGGACCCAGGCAACTCCTGCACCACCTAAGTCATAACTCCTCTGCCTTCTGCAGCTCAGCAGAATGAGAAGGGCAGATGAGTTGGTCCAAGTGCAGAGGGAATTGGGAATGAGTTTGGCAGCAGCAAGAAGCAGCTGAGGCAGCTCCAGGTCTCCAACTGGCAACAGCAAGAGCTAACTCTGCCCTTCCTGCCAGCCCCCCAAAAGCAGTGGAGGTACCACATGGACTCCTTGCACCCTTCCTCCCTGCATCCCTGACCTTGTCCCCCAGCAGTGAGTGGCAAGAAAGGTTATCCCTGGCAGACAAAAGCAGCCCTAGAGCAAGGATGATGCTGAAGCCTTTTGTGACTCCAGGTTCAGACAAGGCAGACAGTTTGCCCTTAAACAAGTTTTTATTGAGGTGAGTCAGGGAGAGGGTAGCTGCACACAGACAGACCAACAGGAAAATAAATAATTCCATATAAATAAGATACATAAATAGTCCCACATGGCAGAGACTGCCTTGAAATAAGAAACTACCCTGGGTCCCAACAAGATGAGGGCTTCTCCAGGAAAGTCCTCAGATCCCATCCCCCCCTTTAATCGAACCTCAAGTTGTACCAGACAATTCACAATTTGGAAACAGACAGGACACAGTTGGGCCCAGCACAACACCCTCCTTAGTGTAGCAGTTGTGGAGTGGCACACACCAGCCCACAGAGCCCCTGGCAGGGCAGGCATCACCCTTCACCCCTTTTCCACCCCAGAAAGGGGCTTTTTCTACCCCACAGCACCCAAGGCTTGAGGTCAAGGCTGTGCCAGTCCTCTCCAGGCTATGCAGAGGGTCTGTGCAACTGGTGCATCACCCTGGGCAGGCCAGGGCGGCCTGAGCTCCCACCACAGGCAGTTGCCAGCCCCAAACAAGACACAACCAGCCCCAAACCTGGCTGCAGGACACTCACCCACCACCACCTCCCTGTACCACCCCAGTCCACTCCACTAAGATCAGCACAACAAGAGCGGGAGCTGGAGATGGAAAGACAGCAATTGCCCAGAGCCAGGGAGCAGCAAGGATATCCAGACCTGCTGCTGGAACCACATCCACATCTTAGTCCAGAGTCCAGCTGAACACCGGGATAGAGAGTGCCCAGCTGGGCAGCCAGCACCACAACATACCTCCCATCCCATGGGAGGGCAGGGGGGAGACCTCTATGTGCAGAGAAGGTCCCCCAGGGTCCCATGTTAGGCCTCAGCCCATTCTTGGAGGAGCTTGAGGATGTATCTGAGGCGGTGGTGGAGCTCAGGAGAGCAGCCCAGCTCCTGGATACTGCACAGCTTGTAAGTGTAGGAGTTGCGCTCCCGGTTGATGTAGGTGACAAGGCAGGAGTGGTCAGGCTTGCTAATGATCACCTTGGTGTGGTCGTTATAGAAATTCACCTAGAAGACAGGTTGGGCTTGGTTTAACCCATGCTTCCCACAGCATGTCGGGAGCCAAGAGGCAGCCACACTTCCTGCCTCAACCCGTTCCTCCTCCCCAACCTGCCTGGGAGCATCCCTGCTCCGTGCCCCATGCCAGGAATGCACCAGCTCCAGCACTGGGGCAGACAGAAGCATCCAGCTGAAGCATCATGTCCCCCAGGAGCTGGGGAAGCTGCAACCAGCATCTCCAGGCACTGGAGAAGCATCTTGCACCCACAGCTGTTTTCACAGCTGGATTTTGCATTTGGGCTGTGGCAGACAAGACCTAATACAGGCCAGGAGACACCATCTGGCCTCTTCCTCACAAGGGTCTAGGCTTCTCCACTGTGCCCCACACATACCTGGAGGGTGCCATTGCTGAAGAGCATGAGCAAGGCTTGGTCAGTCTTCACCCACTGCAGGAGGAGCAGGGCCGGCTGCCCAAGGTCATCTATGCTGGGCAAGTCACCTCCCTTGGAGAGAAGGGTCTGCATAAGCCACTGGTCCCATACACAGGAGCACTTCCACCAGCACACACAGCACCAAACCTGGACACCCTCTCAGGGGGGTCCTCACTCCCAGGACACAACTCTGAGGCCACAGCCTGCAAGGAGGGAGTCCAACCAGCCCAAGCAGTGTGGTCAAGCCAAGACGCAACATCCAGCCCAGGGCCCCAGCACCCACCTTCATGAGATGCTGCTCCATGTAGGACGCAAAGTAGCGCAGGACAGTCATCTGTCCCTGCAGCTGCTCGGGGATGGCGGACACAGAGAACACCAGGTGTTTGCTGTTGGTCGGGTTGTAATGCACAGTCCTGAAGGGAGCACACCGTGAGCCTTGAGGACGTCCAGCACCAAACCCACCCTGGCACAGCCTCCCCATGGCCCCCTCCCACCCACAAGGCTTCGCCGGAGACAGACACCAGCCCCACTCCCACTGCTCACCTGCGGTTGGGGGAAAGCGTCATGTGCGTCCCGTTGTTGAAGAGGACCCCGATGCTGCGGTTGGAGAGCTGGTAGCCAAAGCCATACTTGTTGGAATAATCCACCCACTTGCTCACCCAGACAAAGTGCTCGTGGCGGGCCAGGGAAGCCGGGTTTTTCTCCGCTGGTGGAGAGGAGAGGAGGAGGTGAGCAGAGCAGGCAACCAGTCCCTCCCCACTTCACCTCCCCCAGAGGGGAGCAGACCCTTGCAGCAGGCTCTGGCACCATTTAAGGTGCTATTTGTACCCCAAATAGCAGCCATGCCTTCAGCCCAGCGGGGAAAAGGATGCACAGCACCCTATCCCATCCCAGAGCAGTCCAACCAGTTTACCTGGGGGCATGGAGGAGAGGCAGGTCCGCAGGAGCCGGACGGCTGACTCAATGATGGCAGAGGCAGTGATGCAGTCTTCAAAGGCTGCAGGGAGAAGATGACAGGCTGAGTCAGCCGGCCCCGCTATCAGCCAGGCAGGACAGGAAACCCAGGGCAGGCTGGGGTGGCTGGGGCAGGTGTTGCTCACCCTCACAGCTGCTGGCCATCGTTCCCCGGATGGAGGGGGACGCAGACTTGTGAGATGTCTCCTCCACCACTGTCTCCACGGGGCTGGAGCTGGCACTGCGGCAGGATACAGGAGTGGCCTGCAGAGAGACCTGGCTTTACCACTGTCCTGCCTGCTCCCCAAAAGAGGGGCACGTGTGGCCTTGGAGATGTTCTCACCTCATTCCCTTCCACAGTTTTATAGCTCATTTGCCGACAGATCGAGGTCTTCATCAGCCCAGTGACCAGCTTGGAGATGTCATCCTTGTCCTCGAAAGAGCCCTTCTTGGCTAAGAGAAGAGCAAGTGATGAGCACACTGCTGAGCATAGGGGATGGGGACATCCAGGACACCCCTCCCAGTAGTTCAGCTCTCCCTTATCTGATCCCATGCCCACAGTGGCAAGGATGGTCTCAAACAGCTCCCTCCCACTTTCACTTCCCAGTTCTCATGCTACACAGGGCTTTCAGGAGGAACTGCCCCTGGGTTGCCACGCAGCATCCGCTCTCCAGGCACACACCCATGCCAGGCCACCAGCACAAGAAGGGCTGGGCAAGCCCAGCTTGTGCTGTCCCCAGGCAGGGGGTCCACAGAGACCCATCAGATCTCTGCAGGAGACAGGACACACTCCTCCCTGGGAAGAAGGGTCACCCAGAGCCTCCTTGGCAACTGCATGAACTCACCCTTGGGTTTCTTCTTTCCAAAGAGTGTCTTTGTGACTTTAGCAAACAGAGTCTTTGCAGGGTTTGGGGGACTCAGCTCTGGAGCCATCACGCAGCTGCTGGGAGGGAGCTTCTCAGGCGTGTAGCCCTGCAGAGAGGTCAAGGAAAGGGTTTGGTTTCCATAGGCCACATGCTCCAGGCAGAGCAGCTGCCCTCGGCTGACCGCAGTCATTCACATCCCTCCTGACAGCCAGCTTGTGTTTCCGTCAAGCCTTGGAAGCATGACTGGCATCAGTACAGGAAACAACCCCCTGCTATAGCAACAAGGCAGCAGGAACACATCAAATCCCTCAGTTCCCCTGGCTGGCATTTGGGCAGGACAGCGGCTGCATCCTTTGAAGGACTGAGACTTGGGCTCCAAGGACAGCACCCTGCACAGCCCAAAAAGCCTCATCTGCCTCATCCCACGTGGAGAAAGGTCCCTTGACCCAGATCCCCACACACTCACCTTGAAGAACTCATGGTCCAAAATCTCCTCAAGGGTGAGGCGGTCCTGGGGGTTGCGTCTGAGGATGCCAGCGATGAGATGCTTTGCAGGCAGGGAGAGGAAGGCAGGGAGGGTGTATTCCACCTGCTTGATGCACCTGTAGGTCTCCTTGAGGTCAGAGGTCTCGAAGGGAGGGTTCCCACACAGCAGGGTGTACCTGGGAGGGGACATGCATGCCACTGTCACATCCCCACCAGGCCTGTGACTCAGCAGCACTTAAAGCAAGGAAGTTATTGGCATTTGGTTGGCCACACCTGGCTGAGAGCACCACTTCCAGCCTGGACAGCCATGCTCACATCCGGCCACACTTCCTCCTAGCAACGGCTCAGAGCAACAGGCAAGGAGCCTCAGGGAAGGACAGAGGGCTGATAAGCAAAGGCTACCGTCTGCCACTGTTGCTCCCACCCCCGTGTGGCTGCCGGGGGGGGGGAAAATGGAGCAGGAAGCTTACAGGCAGCAGCCAGGCAAGGGGCTGGATGTGCCGAGGCAGCACAGCAATTGCTCTCTGAGCAAACAGAGCAGCAGCCACAGAGATTTTCCGTTGTTTATCAGGTTCACGGTGCGGTCAAGCCTGCTTTGAATTGGAGCCGAGTGCGGCACAAGCGCGCCTGCCCCGTGCAGGTCCTGCTTGCACAGTCCCCACGCAGCATCCCGGGATGGCTGGCAGCACCTGCTCCAAAGCAGGGCCAGGCAGGATCCAGCCAGTCGCTCCCCTCCCCCTGCCTTGCAGCAGCCACTGTGGAGCCACAAGGCAAAGCACAAGAAAACTTCCTCATCGGGCTGCCCACAGCCTGGCTGTGCCCCCACCCCAGGCAGGGTGCCCAGACCCCTCCCCACACAGCAGCACAGACTTACATGACACAGCCCAGAGACCACACGTCCGACTCTGGCCCGTGGCCCTGCCTCAGCAGCACTTCTGGGGCCAGGTAGTTCGGGGTCCCACATATTGTCCTGTGGGGCAGAGCACCAGATCAGTGCATGCTCTGCATCCCCTCGCAGACAGCCTCCCCCCACTCCAAGCCCTGGGATTTAGCTTGCAGCCTGTCCTCCTCGATCCATTTTGCTCTTTGTGGCCCAGAGTCCCCCTCTATCTACAAGGAGTCCCACACAGACTCCCTCCTCTCCAGCTCCCGGGGGTCAGGAGCAGCTGCTCCTGGGGAGCCGTTGGGAAGAGGCTGTCCCAGAGCCGAGGAGGAACAGAGCCTTTGTGTCCCAGCCTGCGCAGCCGGCACGGCAGCCGGGCAGGCACAATAGTAATAGTCAACACATTGTTCTCCCCGACGGCTGCAAGCTCACTCCTCGAGGAGCCACAAAGCCCCCAGCCCCCTCGCCTTGCCTGCAGCTGGAGCAGGAATAGCTCCCTCACTCCAGGAAGGGTGCCCCTAAGGCTTCCTCTCCCCAGGCCAGGAGGGACCACTCAACCCTCCACTCTCCCGGGAAGCCACAAGAGAAAGAAGAGTGAAGCCCCAGAGGACTCTGTAATAGGAAAATCTCAAACTTACTTTTTCTTCTGGTCAGAGACATCCTGGCAAGCAGCCAGCCCAAAGTCCCCCACTTTCAGCTCCATGTTTTCATTGATGAAGAAGTTGCCTGCAATTCAAGGGCGATGCGTCACCACAAGTCCCTCAGGGACACCTTGCTCCCCACACAGCACTGTGCCCCAACCACAGCACTCACCAAGCTTGAGGTCTCTGTGCAGGATGCCCTTGAGGTGAAGATATTTCAAGCCTGAGATGATCTGTTTGAGGTAATATCGCACTTCGGGCTCCAGCAGAGTATGGCGGGCCTTCCAGATATGGGCCAGGGACTGCAGAGGGAGAGAAGGCAACTTGTGATTGCAGGCAGGGAGAACAAGCAGCCCTGCTGACTAGGCATGGGGCAGGCAGGGTCAAAGCCAGTTCTTCCAGAAGGTGCACATTCACAAATAATCCTTCTTTCACAGCCATGACCTCAGCAGACTCCCCGCACAAGGCTGAGGTTGCTCAGCAAAGCCAGGGAACCACCGGATTTATGGTGGCCCCAGCATGAGCAGGCAGTCCAAGTAGGACAGGCAGCTGATGGAGTGCCCAGTGCTGTGCAAAATCTCACGGCTTATGGTGAGCTCAGAGGGTGTGACAGAGCACACAGCTTAGGAGCAGGGGAGTGCTACAAAAACACCTCAGATAAGACCTGCTCCAACCAGCTATGGCTGTTTAAGGGATCCTTTGACAAGGAGGCCACACCAGCACTGACCTTCCTACTGCAGTGCTCCAGGAAGATGTAGATGCTCTCTGAGTCCTCAAAGTAGTGGGAGAACTTGACAATGTGCTTATGGTGCAAGTCTCGGTGCAGCTCGATCTCGTTGGTGATCTGAAAGAGAGCAGCAGCACCAGTTGAAAATTGTGAGCAGGTGAGCACAGGGCCCCTGCTGCCCCCCACCTTGCCCATCACCCCACCAGCCCCACAGCACCCACCTTCTCCCTCTGGTGGGGTTTCGCCACCCGGCTGTGTGGAATGACCTTCACGGCATAGGTTTTGTTGCTGGAGAGGTCTGTCATTTCATAACATCGTGCAAACCCGCCCTGCAAGGGAAGACGTGGTTATGGATGGGTGAGAGATAGCTCTTTACCCCTGCCTGCTTGCAAGCCTCCTCCTCCCCCATTCCCTGTCAGCACAGCCCGGCAAGCGTCACACGCTCCCTCCTGCTGCGTCGCCCACTAAGATCTGAACTGTGATGCTCTCAACCGGGCATTTTCTTCACCCAGTTCTTGTAAAACCTCCAGGGCATTTTTCCTCCCTCCCACTATGGCCGGACTTTGCATCTTTCCACATGACGGATCAACCTGGAAAGTCCTGCGCAAGGCAGGAAGCCCGGGGACGGGAGGCCACCGAAAGGCAGCCCCATGGAGACAGGTTTTTCCTGCCGTGATGTCACCCTGCAATCTGCACACTCAGCCGCCGAGCCCGCCCGGGCTGGGCTGGGAACCGGCACCCACCTCCTACACACGCCGCTGGCAGCCAGGAGAAAAGTTGCGCGCGCGGCCCCTGGGAACCGGGGCACCCGCCGGCCCACGCACACCCCGCGGGGCGCCCCGAAACCGATGCGGCTCCGATAGCCGGCGAGGCACGAAGCCAGGCCGGGTGATTCAGTGCTTCCAGCGCTGCTGCGGGCCCGCCGCGAGAGGCGGGGAGGGTGGGGGCGGCGGGCGGCAGCCGGGGGGCTGCGTTCATCCCCGGGCCACCCGGGGTGGGGGTCGGGCAGGCGCGGCAGCCCCGGCCCCTCCCCGCGCCCGCACCGGGCGACGGCTCCCGGCCCAGCTCAACCCGGGGCGGCCGGTGCCCTCCGCGGCGGCTCACCCTCCTCTGCCCCATTCCCGGTACCTTTCCCAGCAGGCGGCCCTTGCAGTAGGAGCGGCCGGAGATCGGGTCGGTGACGATGCGGGTGGTCTCGGCCGCGCGGGGCGGCGGCGCCGGGGCGGGCGCGGGCCGTGCGGGGAGGCAGGCGGCGGAGAAGGGGGGAAAAAGGCCGGCGGACTCCATGGCGGGCACCGGGGGATGAGGAGATGTCCCGGGGGCTCCGCCGGCCCCGCGCACGTGGCCCCGCCGCCGCTGGCGCCCCGGGAATCCCGCCGCCTTTATCAATGGGAGCAATGACATCACACGCGGAGCCCCGCCCCGGACGGCCCCGCCCCGCCCTTAAAGGGGCCGCAGCACCGGGGAGGGGGGCGGGGCCGCAGCACCGGGCCGCAGAGATTCGTTGGTGCGTCTTTGAAGGCCGTGTCCCGGGGCAATGGAGCCCGGCCAGGGTCCTGCTGCATCCACCTCGCAGGGGCCCTCCCGTACACACACAGTGACCCCCCCACACACACATTGACACCTCTCATGCACACACACGTAACACCCCCTATACACAGTGACACCCCCCATACACACACAGTGACACCCCCCAGCACAGAGTCCCCCCCGCAGATGCATCCTCCCTCCTACATACAGAGACACCCACAGACAGACAACCCCCACCTTGACTCAGGGTTCCCCTGCAGTCACACCGAGACCCCACAGACACACAGAGCCCCCTCCTCAGCTCCTTCCCCTGTTCTGCCAGGACACGCAGAGCCCCCTCCTCGTGCACATCTATAAATATACACACACACACACAACCTGCTCACAGGATGTTTCCCCTCACGGGAGCGAGCAGCTTGTGTCACACAACCCCCTGGGGACTGAGGACCCCACACCTACTCCCCGTGGAACGGCCATGGCCAGGGTGGGATTTCAAAGCCCATGTGTTCACTGTGGGCCCTGACCTGCTCCCTCTTGTGACAAACCTGGATGCAGGCAAACACCCCCTAAGAGCCTTTCACTCTGCGCCAGGGGCCAGGGAGGAGGGGGTCAGAGCCCACCTCAGGTGGGGTGGTGGGGACACAGGGAAGATGAAGGGGAGCTCCCTGGCCAGGCTGTCCTTGGGTAGATGACCCTTGTCCACACTTTGCCCCTGCTCCAGCCCAGCCCTGTGCCCCAGTGCCCCTCAAACAGCCCTGAAAGGTCAGTCCCCTGCAGCTGCCTACGGTGGCCAGTCCAGGACTGTCCCACTGGGGACCACCATCCTTGCCCCTCAGTGCCTGGGTACCCTGTCCTGGGGGCTCTGGCTGTGCTGGGTGTGCAGTGGTGGCCGGGCAGGGTGCCAGAGCGGTGCTGCTCTCTAATGGCCGTGACGGGGACACGCCTCTGTGTCACTCGAAACAGGTCATGAAAGGATTCTTGGCATTTCTCCTTCCCCACGGGCGTGGGAGCTGGCAGAGATGGCTGCAAACATACAGCTCCCACGAATCTGAAGCAGCAGCACTGCAAGAGCCCCTCAAAAGCAGATCCTGCTGCCCTTCCCCTGCTCATACCACACACAGGGTGACTGTCCCTTGCTTTGTTGCCTCCATTTCCCCTCACTGCAGCTCAGGGCTCTTGCCACTGATGCTCACTGCGTTCCTGAATATGCTGAGGGTTTTGCATGGGCACCCCTGAAAAACAGCCCTGTTTTTCCAAGCACATCCCCTTTCACCCCAGGGTACTGGGGAGGAATTAGCTCCCTGTGTTTTTCTGCAGAAAAGCTGATCAGACCTGCCTGCAGAGAGACAGGAAATAATCCATATCTGTCTGGTTTTTTCTCAGGTTTCCAGCTTTTGTAGGTGAAGCACGTTCAAACCCACCACCTGTCAGCAAACATGGTCCAGGAACAGGCAGGGATGCTGCTGCCCTTGGGGGAAGCTGCCTGTTTCCACCAGGGCCCCGGGGCTCCCTGGGGCGTGGGTGGCATCACAGGTTTTCCGATTGAGGCCCCAGCTCAGGGCTGCTGGAGCTGAGTCAACATCTGAAGGCAACACGTGGGTGGAAGCACCCAGGGGTGCAGGGAGGCCCCAGGGGACCTGCCTGAGGGTGATGTGACCACCTGCATGGGGCTGCCCCGGGGTCCCCTGCAGAGGCACAGCAGGGACCAGCGAGGACTGAGAACTGCCATCTCTGCTTCTGCTCCCCACTGCCTCTGAGTGAGCCCTTGGGCAGGGATTGGGGGGCGTGGATGGACCCCACAGCCCATGTCCTACCAAGGCTGAGACACCTCCTCTCCAAAAGGAATGGAGCCCAGGAACAGCCCCCCCTCCATCCGCAGCTGGGTCTCCAGTGATGCAGAGCATCTCAGCCAGGGGTTTTCCCACTGCTGATGTGGGGCGGTGGGAGGAACTGTGGTTTAACATCACTAACCTGTTGGGCTTAGAGAAAGGGAAGCTCTGGTGTGAACTCCCAGCTGCCTGCAGCTATTTAGATGTGGAATTACAGGAAAAGGGATCCCGGCTCTTTCGGGAGGTGTTCAGCGAAACCAGGACAGGCACCTGATGCAAGTTATCTCAGGGAAATTCCACTGAGATAGTAAGAAACTTTTTTTTCCCCTGTGCATAAATATCACAGGGTAAAATATCCCCTGTGGTAAAATATCAGAGGAGCCCAGAGAGGCTGTGGGATCTCTGTCCTCCATACCTGGTGCCCCACAAGGTCCTCCCACCTTCACAGCATTCAGTGATGCTCAGCAGCACCAGGAGTCACCAACTCTCCTCTGCACCAGAGCTGCCTTCCCAGGGTGGCTGCATGGCACTGCTGTGTGCTCTGCACACAGTGCCTGGGCTGCAAGAGCAACACCAGCCAAGCACCAGAGTGCAGGCAAGTTCCCCAGGGTTGGGGTGACAGTGCTGACCCCCTCAGAGCAGGGTTTTCCCATCCCTCAGCACAGCTCCTGCAAAGCACGGGGCTGCAGCCAACAAGGAGGAGGATGGAGAGGGTGACTGGTTCCTTGGGTGAGCCAAGGAAATGAGAACCAGCACCAGCACCTGCAGAGGCAAATGCACCCCAGGAGTTGCAAATGCACCCCAGGAGTTGCTTGGGCATGTGCAGAGGGGATGTTGCAAATCTGGGCAAAAGTGCCTGGAGGGAGATATCAAAGGACACTGATTAAGGAATCCATCTGCATTAAGGAAGCGCCTGAATCTGGGGTAGTATGTAAAATGCCAGTGCTGGAAGGTACCACCCGGGAGGCAGGATTGGCCCAGGAAGGCGCAGGGAGTCTCAAATCTCCTTCAGTGGGGTTCTTGTCTCAGCTGCTGTCCTGGAGCAGGGGGAGGAGGGGGGCCAGGGAGGCTTTATCCCAAGTAGGATGTTAGCAGGCTCCATCCCATGGGTGCCAGCTTTGGGCTGTATGGGTGTGTTCGGGGCACTCCAGGAGGCAACTCTCATCCCTTTCAAGCCAGTGTGCTGCCTGCACCTCCCTTCCTGCAAGGCCCCACATGGCCATTTCCTGCATCCCACCCCAGCAGCCAGGATTTGGCTGGCCCTGCTTCCTTTCCCACTTCATCCCATCCCATCTTATCCCATCCCTGTCCCCCAGCAGGAACACCTGGTGCCTGCAGGAACACCTCGTTGCTGCAGTAGTTGCTGCACAGTGTGAGGTGCCAGCACTACAAACCCACTGCTCAGGAGGCAACGCCCACAGTAGGATGGGGCAGGTCCCGCTGCCAGAAACCCACCCTCTGCCAAGGTTTGTGGGTCTGAGAGAGACCCAGGCTGGATACATCGGTCTGTGCCAAGGGGAGCTGCTTTTCTCCCACTGGGGGCTGGAGCATCCCCAAGCTGACACATGAGAGCAACACCTGAGGTGCCAGTTTTGAGCCATGAGTGAGGTGTGGAATCAAGTGAAGAAGCTCTTGAAGCCTGATGCCTTCTCAAACATTGCAGCACCCCTCGGGATAGCATGGGTGGCCCAAAGAAGCCTGAGACAACCCAGCACTTTTTTTACTGGTATAGTGAGCTTGCCAGGCCTAAGAGTAACTCAGCAAAGCCCAGCCCAGCCCCTCTCCAGGAGCTTGGGGGCTGATGATGGAGTACGGAGGGGGCTGGAGGGATACATGGCTGGTAGGGGGCCAGAGAGGGGTGGATAGGGGGCAGATGGGAAGGGATGTTGTTTCTGGGGGATGGAGAGGGTAAGGATGAAGGGATGGGAGCTGTGGTTTATTGGTGGGGGAGGGCAGAGGAAGGGGTGGCATCGGGTGGATTGGCTGTAAGGAACCTGGGTCAAACACATTTCGGGGGCTATCGCTGCACAGTGCGGCTGGAGGGTCCACGGCTGGCGCGACCCCAGCGAGGGGACGGAGCACGGGGAGCTGAAGGGAGACCATGGCCCGGGACGGGACGGGGCGGGCGGCGGCGGGTTCGGCCCCCGGCGAGGCGGAGCCGGCGGCCGCGCCCGGCGGGAGCGCGGAGGGACGGGGAGCGGCCCCGGAGGATGGGGCGTGCGGCGGCTGGTGAGGCCGGGCAGGGCACCGGGGGCACGGGGGGAACGGGCAGGGCACGAGGGGAACGGGCACAGCCCCGGGGGTCGCTCGCTGCCCGCGGACACCGGTCGCTCGCTGCCCGGGACGTCGGGCGGGAGGCAGCCCCGGGCTGGAGAGGGGTGGTAGGTAGCACTGGGAGACGGCTCCGGGAGGATCTGCGGGGACTGGGTCCCTTTCCTAGGTGGGAGGAAAAGCGGGGTTCAAACACACACACACACACCCGCCGGGAGGGCTGGAGCAAGGGGAGCGGGAGGGCAGGTCGCACAAGGAGTCACCGTCCCCTCTGCTCTCCCCGCAGGCACCGGGCTGGGGATCGTGTCCCTCTGGGGCAGCCTCCTGCTCACTGCCGGCCTTGCCCTCGACCCAGCGTCGCCAATCTGCAACTGCTCAGAGCCCATGGACTTCCAAGCTTTCCGGGAGGCTCCACTCCCTGAGAGCTGCTGCCTCAACTTCACCAGCTCCAACATCACCCACCTCGACTGGGGTGCACTGGTGGGGGTGCGGGGGCTGCGGGAGCTCTACCTCTCGCACTGTGGTATCACAGCTATCAGCAACGCACAGGGAGTCCCCCCTGCCTTGGAGATCTTGCACTTGAGTCACAACCTGCTGGAAAGTCTCCCTGGAAGCTTTCTGGAAAATGCCCCTAATTTGAGGGTTCTTTATCTGGACAGCAACCAGCTCCAGGATCTACCCAGGTCCTTCCTGAAAGCATCATCCCAGGTCCAGGAGGTCTACCTGGGCTTCAATGCCCTGACCTTCCTTCCTGCCAGCCTCCTGAAGCCGACTCTGCTCCAGCTTCAGCTCTCCAACAACAGCTGGGACTGCAGCTGTGCTTTGCTCACCAACTTGGCGGGTTGGCCCAGCCTGGCTGCTGATGTTATCTGCCACACGCCGGAACGGTACCACGGCGTGGACCTCCAGAGCATCCCCCAGGATGAGCTGTGCCGCTCACACGGCCTCACTGCCCTCTTCATCTGCCTGCCCCCTCTCCTCATCCTCGCCAGCGTCACTTGGTGCTTCTACAGGCAGAAGAAAAAGACCAACTACAACCTTCAGAACAGGTCCCAGAGCCACCGGGCCACAGCAGAGAGGGGCAATGTGCCGGTGTCTGCAGAGCCCCACCACTACAACCCCTACGAGCTGCCTGCTGCTCCCGCTGAGACTGAGAAAAAGGTGCTACTGGGGAGACAGGTCCTGCTCCAACCCTTTGCAGAACCACTCGAGAGTGGGAGAGACCTCTATGAGGAGGTGGAGATTCAGGTGGGATCCCCCAGCAGTTCCCAGGTGTCAGCCTATGAAGGGCAGCTGGGCACCTTGGCACCAAGGGCAGAGGAGCTGGGGGGCAGCGAGCCAGAGGTGGACGCTGTCAGTGTGAGCGAAGTCCTGAAGGACTCTGCTGACCGGGAGAAGATCTACATGAGTCAGTCAACCAACTATTACAACCTGGTACCTGGCATCGAGTTGGAGGACTCAGACAACCTGGAGTATGAGACCATCGACCTGCACTGATGCCAGGACTCGGGCTGTGTCTGGGACACACCAGCAGGGTGGCAGGGGCTGGGCAGGAGCGAAAGCTGGCAGAGCAGGAGAGACATGAACTGTCCTGCCATGGCTTACAGTGGCTGTCTGCAAAGCTGCACCCCCAAATACCCATCCCTTCCCCAGCGCTACCACTGCACCCATCACTTGCCATGTGCTGCAGCTGGGCAGGGGGTCTGAGGGTGCTTCAGGCCCTGGGGACCCTGCCTCAGGCTGGTGGTGTCTAGAGACATGTGGGTTGTCAGTGCCCAAGGAAGGACATGGAGAGGAGGTGGGGGCTGGTTTTGGGGAGCAGGTGACAATACTGTGTGTGCCAGACCCACTGACAAGAGCCTCCATCCTCTCTTGCTGAAGCCAGATGGCATCTAGCATGGACCTTTTACTCCCCAGACTACAAAGAACAGAGACTGGGGACGTGAAACGGGGCTGGCTCTGCCTATGTGGTCTGCAGGGGCTGTCACATATGAATGGGGTGCCCTGGGCTTGGCAGAGGGAGCCTGGGGTGGCCCTGCCTGCTGCCCACCCCACATCCCACTGTGGCATGGGGACTTGAAACAGCCAGTGCAGGTGTGCTGCTCTATGTACAAGTGTGTGCAGGGACTGTGCACAGGTGAGTGTGAGGTGTTTGAGGTGCCCACACACACCAGGAGGCACCAGAAAGAGCCCCTTGCAGCCTCCCGTGCCCAACGTGCTGCCCAGCCCTGTAGGATCCAGCTCTCCGTAAAAAATAAATCATTTTACTCCTAGCAATGTGGCTCCATGTCTGTGTCTGTATGGTTTAGGAAGGTGGGAAGCCAACCATAGGGATGTGGGGAGTGCAGGGATGGTGGGCTTCACTCATACCCCATCCATCTCCCCTCCCATGCCCTGGGTAATGCTCCATTGTGGGTCTCACCCAGCATCCTGGGAGCTGCTTTGTCAGTCTGGTGGAGCAGAGCTGGGCACTGGCTGCAGACCAGCGGAACCTCTGCCTTGCACCAGGATTTACAGCCCAGCTAGGGAAGGTGTCAGCCTGCTACAAATGCCGCAGTTCCTGAACAGGGCAGGGATTTGTAGAGCTCCTGGGAACAGGGCAAAGGCTGAGGGTGCTGTAAATCATCCCCCAGCACAGGTACCCCTGGCAAGTCTCACTCACGGGTGCTCCAGCCCTTCTCTGTGGAGGGGTGCAGGCACCCTTGAGCCCTGCTCCCTCTGCCCAGGGGGATATTCTCCAGGCTGGAAGCCCCAAAAGCAGCCTGCCTGCCCTGGAGCCGTCTGGGCCTGGTGCCCAGGCAGGAAGGGAGGGAGCCGGGCAGGGCAGGACGCAGCGCTCCGGCCGGCAAAGGAAGTGGCGTTTCCTGCGGAGCACGGTGTGGCTTCCAACAGCCCATGGTGGGACAAGCCGTGGAACCTGGGCAGAGCTCAGTCCCAGCCCCAGCATGGATTGGGGATGATGATGGGCTAATTTCCCTGCATGTCTCCTGTCGCTCATGGATGTTTCCCACTGTTTTATATCCTGCTGGAGTTTTTCCTTTCCTTTTTCCTCCTGGGCTCTGGGAAAGCGTTCTGATGCCAGTTTTTAATATGTCTCCATTACCCCCTGCCAGGTACTACAGCCAGGGCATACCACTGTACCCCGGGCTCATGCTGTCCCCAAGTCCCCCCAGGGACACGGAGGAACCAGGAGCTGCCCTGGGGCAGAGGCAGGACAGGCAGGGCCAGCAGCTGTCCCCAGGGGCTGCAGCCCAGCCCACAGCTTCAGATTTGGACTTGGGCAGCGACAGCCGCATTTTTCACTTGCGCTCCAGAAATATCCTACCCTGGGTGCTCCCTCTGCCCACATACCCCGGGGTCCCATTCCCAAGGCTGCTGGGAGTGATGCAATACCCTGTCCTTCCCCCTCCTTCTCATGAAGCCTAAATTCAGCTGCCACGGCTGCAAAGGGTAGCAACCCAAACCACTCCACTGGGTCGTGCCCAGCCCCAGCTCCAGTACCTGCAGCCCCCACCCAAATCTCTGTGACCAGTGGCAGGAAGGTGTGAGCAACCTGGAGTTCCCTGTTCCCTGCCTGTAACAGCCCCAGCCCATCATGGAGAGGGCTCAGCTGCACAGGCCCATGCTGGATCAATTAGGTGGAAGAGGCACTGGTGGGATGGGGGGGTGCAGGCAGGGAGCAGGCAGTGGCTGCAGCAGGCATGGGAAAGGCAGGGCAACCCTGCTGATGGGCCATAGTGCCTGGCATGGGAGAGAGTCTGTGTCCCCAGGCCCCACAGCCTGGATGGTGGCTGGACCCCCATTCTCCTCAGTTTAGCCACCGACCAGTGATAAGGACTCTTCCACTGAGGTGCAGGGCTGAGCCATTATGACTATTTCCTAAACACTGAAAGTCACCAACTCCCACTTTGGAGGTTTCTCCGAGCTGCTCTTCCCCTGGAAAAGCAACATCTACAAGCTGCTCTACAGGTTTATTGCCTTCATGGTGCTGTGAGACAGTAGGGACATTACATTTATCCAAAAAGTGGGTAAATTTGGATTTTGTCAAAGGGTCCACACATTTTTCTGGGGCAAAAAGGGCACAGCCCAAGGACCAACACCACTGATGGTTGTGAGGTATTAGACCAGGTGATACAGCCAGGAAAAAAATCCAGGAATGTGTTTCTGGCCCTTGTAGGATTCTTGCACTCAGATTTGTGTTTTTCCCCCTAAGAATATTAGTTAAAAAGTTCTCTTTCCTGAAAGCCCCTCTTCCCTTAAAGCTCTCAAATTCCCCCAATAAACAAGCCCTGCCTCCTCTCCAGGTCACTGCTGAACGTGTTAAAGTGCAAAGTCATTTTCTGGGCTGGACCATGTCCTGTGAAAATATCCCAAAGTTAATACTGCGTGGAACTAAGAGAGCCACTCAACAGCAAGGAGCAGGACACAGGACAAGTGACCTCATGTGGGTTATGCTGCCAGCTGCTCATCCTAAGAAAGTAGCTTTTTAAAATTCAGACCCTGCACCTATCTGTAGAAGCAGGTAAGGTCCTTAGCCCAGGCTTTGGCACCTCCTAAGTCTAGCCAGACTAAAGCTGTGCTTAACCCCAGCCCCTGCCCATCCCTTCCTGGCTCAGCACATGGCAGGTTTGCCCCCTTCCAGGCAGGTCAGTCCCTGTGCCATCCACAGGGCTGTGCTAAGGCCAGACCAAAAGCTACGCATCCCACAGCCAAGCCATATGAAGTCCCCCGGCCTGTGCCACCTTGGGAGCCAGCTGCCACCATCCTGTTTCCATGCCACACCTCCAGCGGGCCACAAGTGTTGCTTTCGTTCCCATGGGCGGTTGCCCTTGGCAGCTGTTTCTCACGGCAGTACCTTTGTAAGCATTGTGTGCATTGATGAGCCATAATCCTACTCATCAGGGGCCAGGATTACAGCTCCTGCTCTCATACCAAGCTGGCATTTGATCTGTGAGCCTCAGTTTCTCCGTCTGTACAAAGTCCCCCAGAAACACCCTGAATGCTGTTTGCACTCCGTGGAGGAGAGAGAAGAAACACGCTCAGAGGAAGCAGCCGTGACGCATCCCTGCCAAGCGCCCTTATCACCTCCACTCCACCTCTCTGGAAAGCAGGCGTTGCTGCAGAGCAGGGAAAGTTTACGCTGGATTACTATGGAGAAGGAATGTGCTTGTGCAAACATCCCGCCCAGCCCAGGTCCCACTGCCAGGGACTCCTGAAGCGCAGCCAGTGGCACCAAGCTGGGCACGGTTCTGCTCACAGTGCCCAGGAGCACACACACAACCTGTGAGGCGGTGCCAACACACACCACACCACAACGTGTGGTGCGGCCACGGGAACAGGTGCAACTCCCCAGTGTGGTTGGTCTGTCCCTAGATCTGTCCCACAGACTGATCCTCAGCTCCCTGACAGGGCAGGATGAACCCACACTGCCCAGGTCATCCGAGCCCACTAGTACCTCCTGCTGTCACACACAGCAGCCAGGGCACAGCATTACAGCAAAAAACTTCAAAGAACCCCAAACCCAAGCTATTTATGGGACAGTTGCATTTTAAGGCACTAGAGACTTGGGTCTGACGCCACAGCCGTGCTTGGGGGCAGGGTGATCACGGACCACCTCCTTCAGTTCAGAGCTAAAAATCACGAGGCGGGGGCTGCAGGCAGGCTGACTCACCAGAGTGATCCTATGGATAACCAAGGCTTTTGTAAAGATACAGAAATGGGGTGGAGTGTGATGCATCCACCTGGCAGGCACAAGGTGTGTGAGCCTGGCCTGCCCCACGGCACAGGACCAGCCCTCAGATGGGCTCCTGATTTCACCCCAATATCTGCACAAAGCACTCCCCAACTACTTGCAGAGATCACTGTGCTGGCTTTCCTGAAGGACAGCAGCCCCAAGGAATCACCATCGCCTGACCAAAACACCCAGAAAAGCTTTTGTTCACCACAGCTTTCCAATTCTACCCCAAGCAATGGGGCAGAACACTGGAGTTTGTATCCAGCTTTCGAAAGGGACAGATCATGATGTGAGCCTGGCCCTTCTGCTAGAAGGAATTGATCTTGCACTGGAATGAGACCAAGGAGGCCAAGGAAAGGCCAGCTGGTAACTGAATAGTGCAGCCAAATTTGGTCAAAAGATACTGGATCCTGCAGGCAATTGTACAACCAGGCAGGAAATACAACACAACAGCCAGAGGCTGCTGGCTCAAACAGGGGATGGGGGCACATCCCATGGGGAAAGTAGAGGAAGGAGTTAGAGCTCCCAGGAAGCCAGAACTTGTAGTGGGGGGTGGGCACTCCACCTTCCTCCTGCCCACTGGTTTCCAGTATTGGACAACCTCCATTTCAGCCAAGTCTGAAAACTCTTTTCCACACCCACCTGGTCCTAGAACCAGGGAGATGTTTTAGCACACAGCACACAGGGTCATGTTTTGTCTGAAGACACTGAAGTACTCAGGGATTACTAGAGATCCATTTTCTTTCACATTTTACTGGCGGGCAGAGCCACGCAAGCCCTTTCCACTCAGTACACATAAATGAGCACACAACCTTTAACTGTAGTAAACTCTTGGGTTTTATTCACCCTCTCAGCACAGTTTGACTGTGAATAAACAGTTTTTATTCATTTGCCTTTTCTGGCCTTGATCTTCCTCAGGTAGAACTCCAATTCCTTGCCTTCCAACACGTAGCCATCGGCTCGGCCACACTGTCCAGGTCTGGAGGCAATGCAGGCTGCAAGGAGAAGTCATGCAGTTAAAGTTTAGCAATTCACCCCCCAGTGCACACAGCAATGAACAGACACTGCACAGCCTCTGCAAGAGCACGCATGAGCAACTCATCAGTAACCAGTCAGCAGGTTACGTGCCAGCTTCAGCCCCTCTGCTGAGGTACCGTGCCCTGGAACCCGCCCTGCTGCAGATCCCTAATGAAGTCCTCCTCAGATCTCCAAACTGTCATCGCTCAGGTTCAGCAGCAGAACTGGACAAAGGTTTCATCACCAGAAGACTTCAGAACACTCAACTATTTGCCAGAGCTTGAAACATCAAAGCTGTCAGATGCCTGCAGGGCATTTTCCTGACAGACACTTGCTTATTTTGCAAGTCTTGACCCCATTTTTTTCACAAAGGCCAACCAGGAATAATCAACTTCAGGAGCCTGGCTGGGACATGCAGTAATTCAAGGTCCAGAAGCAGATTTCCCCCCTCTGCCACAAGTGGGGTATCTCCGGAGAAGACAAAAGAACAAGTTACATTTAAGACCCAGAAGACACTCCTGCAGACATGGAGAACACCCCACTGCAGTTATTTGTATCACGGTGAGTAGAACTTTAAATGATCCCAAAACAAGATTAAGATTTGCTCTGCCACCCTGTTTGTGCCCTGACTCCCTTAGCCCCTCCCACATTAATGCTGCCAGGGACTCACCAAGCAGCTTTCCTTGCTGGAACTGCTCCTCAAGAATATTTGCTATCTTGGCATGCTTCTTTCGCTCATCATATTTTTTCTGGATCTTCTTTGAACGTTTCTTGTTCAGTATTTCCTCCTCTTCAGGAGTCTAAAAACACGACAGTAAGCAAAACAAGGAGTTAAACAAATGGGTACCTTCCACACTAGCACAGGTAGCTCTCACTAACATGGAGACCCTTGCATTGTCAGCACTGTACTGTTTCCCAAGTTATACCTGGCTGAGGTACAAATACTTTAAACTCACAGAACCAGGTGCTGTGTTTCACTTGAGACCAAGAAATGCCGTGCTGCTAACCAGAGTCGCTGATGAAACAGAGCACAGTACCCCAGGGAAGGCTGCTCTCAGGCAAATGGAACTGCAAAGGCTTCCTTGGTCAATTAATTCTCCTCAAAAAAAACCTCTTTCCCTCTGCACACATAATGAGAGCACTTGGGTCTGGTGCAAGTCCATGCAGACAGGTTACAAGCTCTTTCCCTGCTCCTGCACCACACAGCACTCAAATGAGAAGTGCTTTGTTTTTAATGCAAGGAGACAACCTAAACCTGAATGCTACACATGGCAGTCCAAGTACCTTCTAGCAGTCTGGGGTTTGGATCTTTAACAAATTTATGGTTCTGGATAATTTCAAGACACTTAAAAACACACTGAAGTTCAGTTAGTAATCCATAAGCTCCTCACCAAAGCAATCACTCCCCACCACAAGAACCCGACCTGCAAAGTCTTCCTCAGCACCATAAAATGTCATCGCTGTCCCTTCAGTAGCAGAACTGGACAAGAGTATCATCATTAGAAGACAAAGAGATCGACAGGCAGGTCCTTGTGCACAAAGGGGTGCAATGCCTCAGAGAGGGTTTCACTAACAGAGCCAGACTTGTCCTGGGGACCCATGGGAGCACAGCCCAGATAACCAACGCCATCACTGCCGGGTACCCAACCCCATTCCGGCAGGCACTGTCCGTTCAGGATGGAGAAATGCCTCTGGCAAGGCAGACTCTGCTCTGCAGGGAGTCAAAATGGCAGTCCCAGACGTACCAGTTTGGCGCCCTTCTTGCGTCCCAGGGGCAAAGCATAGTGGGCCTCGTACCACTGCCGGTACGGGGTGCTGTCGATGAGCACGATGCAGTTCTTCACCAGGGTCTTTGTCCGCACCAGCTCGTTGTTGGAAGCGTTGTACACGACATCGATGATTCGGGTCTTGCGAGTGCAGCCTTTCAAAAGAAGAGCATGAATTCAGACCTACGGGGATCAGACAACTGAGAGCACAGCCCACAGCATCTCACACGTACCCTTCAAACCACCTCACGCTCATCACCCCATCCACTGCCCCCCAGCTTGCCTGGCACTAAATTAAAAACTGTGACTGGCGGCCTTGCTGGAGCTCATCTCAAATATATCTAAGCAATGACAGTCACCGTGTTCATCAATAAGCAAAAGTTGCATTCATGAAGAACTTAGGCTTTTTGCCCCTCTCTAGTCCCCCTACCCTGTTAAAAGGTAACACAAGCATGCCACTCAGTGTAACTATGACACTCCCATCACTGTGAACTTAGCAGACATCCAAGTCCCCCAAGGCCACATAAGGTCAAAGTTATCATCACTATGCATGCTGCTGCAGAGCCAGCACTGCGAAGCTCCAGGATGCTCAACGCCAGCCCACAAACCCATGCTTGCACCATCAGCCCTCTGCTCCGCAGGAGTTCAGAAGACCAGCACAGCTCTCCCTTCCACACACCAGGTTCAGGATGTACTTACATTCCGACCCCCAGGAGAAGTTGCCAACGTCCAACCGAAGGGCTCGGTACTTCTTATTCCCACCACGAACCCTCACTGTGTGGATCCGGCGCGGGCCAATCTGCAGCCAGGGACAAACACCAGGGTGCCATTGGTGCTGGAACGCTGCACGGCTCACACAGGAGCCCAGAACATTCCCAGTCTCCAAGGCAATGTGGTCAGTGTAACTATGACAAGCCCCAGCACCGGCAGACACAGAAAACGACCAGAACGGTCTGATGCATCTGCCTAAGGTGAAAGTTTCATCACTCCAATTGCCTCTCATCGCAAAAACCTATCTCTGCTTTCCATCTGGAGAGGGGAAAGCAACACCTTTTGAAGAAGCAGCACCAGAAACTCAACCCCTCACAAAACAGGAGGTATTTAAACCTCTAACAGCACGTGACCAGCAACCTGAGTTTGAAAACACCCTCCCCACACCACTCACCTTAGTGTTGGCGGGAGGTCGCCCCAACTCATACTTCCTCTTCTTGTGGTAGGGCTTCCTCTTGCCCCCGGTCTTGCGGCGCTTATGCCAGTTGTCCCTGGAGATACCTGGACGAGAGCAGCGTGGTCAGAGGGTGGCAGGAGCACACCTGGCTGCAGCAGGGCACACTCCTCAGTTCTGAGTCCTCAGCTCTCCAAGGTTGGTATCCGCACAGTGCACTCGGCCTTATGCAGCAGTTAGAGAAGCTTCATCATTGATACTCAGACCTGCCTTGAGCACATCCCTTCCAGCAGAACTGCACAAAGCAGACAAGATTCCCTCCTTTGTGTCCTCTTTGGGAAGCACCTCCCAACTTACCTCATGTGCCAGGCACTCTAAGGGAAGTGCCTGATTCCGAGCTGCCAGGCACACTACAGCAGTCACCCCGTGCTACCAGCGGGGTGTGGCAGGTCCGCTATAGGAAGGGACCCCCGTGCCACCTGCTGGCTGAGCCCCTATGAGAGACACCCCAAATCAACTCGACCTGCTGGGTCCCCAGCAGCGACCATCTCTGCGCCGCACGGCACCTCCCGCAGGGCGCAAGTCCCCGCCACCCAGCCCAGTGTTCTACAAGGCCACCCCCGCCCCTCCTGCTGGAAAGCCGTCCCACCTCATACGCGGGGTGCCCCGCAGCAGGCACCGGGAGCGAGCCCGGCGCTCGGGCTCCACAGCGAACCGCGGCGCGGCGGGACGAGCCTGCCCGACCCCCCTCCTCCACCCGCCGCCATGTTGGGCCCGGCCACCCTCCCACTGCCAGCGGCTCCGCGCCGCCGCGGCTCCCCCGATGGCGGGCGGGGCAGGCGGGCGGCGGCCCTTGCGGCCCCGCGGCGGGGCCCGGCGGGCGGCGGCGGCGGCGCGGGGGGCGGATGGCGGCGGATGTCGCCGGGCCCGGGCCCGCTGCACTCACCCATCCTGCGGCACCGGCGCAAAGAGGCGGGGCCGGAGCTCGCGGGGAGGCTTGGCGGCGCGAGCTCTCGCGAGGGGCTGACGTCACCGCGCCGTTGCCTGGCGACGCGGCGGCGCCGAGGGGAGGCGGCGGGGGATGGCGCCTCACCCGGCGCGGAGCGGGCGGTGCGGGGGCTCGGCCTGACGCAGGCCCGTCCGTGCTGCCCCGCGGGTCACCGCGCCAACACCTCCGGGCGGGGCCCAGCGCCCGGCATCCCGCGGCGGGGCCGGGCGGGCGCAGCAGCCCCTGCGCACCGGGGCCGTGGACGGCGGGAGCCTCATTAGCATATCGCTCATTAGTATTCAAGTGATTTGCATGCGCCGTGGGCCGGCAGTGCGGCGGGCCGCGCGAGCCTCATTAGCATACAGCTCATTGGTATTCATATTTATTCCTGTACCCAAGGTGCAATGCGCGCGGTGCCGCGGCCCCGGTGCCGCTTTCCGCCGCCGCTCCCCGGGGCCGCCGCGTCCGAGCGCGGCCTTGGATCCGTGTACGGGGCCAGGGAAACGGAGTGGGGCGGCAGGGGGTCGAGCCTGCGGACCGCTGCGGTCGCCATGACCGCTACAGGAACAATTGGGAGTGGGTATGTGCAGGGGAACGTTTAGCAGCATACTCTGGTTTCTCTTCAGATCGTATAAATCTTTCGCCTTTTACTAAAGATTTCCGTGGAGAGGAACAAGCACGAGTGCTAAAAAATTTTTTGAGGCTCCATTTCGGTGGAGCTATCCTTATTCTGGTAAAAAATAGAACAATGTAAAGATTGCTGATTAAGCAGAGCACCCATAAGAATACAAGAGGCAGAGCAGTGTGTCCTGTTCAGAGAGATGTATTATTACTAGACTTAGAGGGTAGATATTGAGATTGGCTGGATAGGTGCAGCCTGAGATCTGAGGTCAATTTGTTCTGATGCCTAAACAGGAAGAAAAAAATGCTTCTATTAATATATAAGGCAGAGAGCAGTTCTTTAATGAAAGTTTTCAGGTACACAGAGCACACAGGCGCACCCACCCACACAGAATTCTCACTCTTTTATCACTTTAATGAATATCTAGCGGGCACATCCAACCTGAAAACCATTTTGCCCCTGGTACATCCCTCAGAACTGCCCCGTTGGAGGCCCCTCCAAGGGTTCAGGGCCCTCTATCTTGTTTTGACTAAAATATATCTTATTATTCCAGTCCAGGTGCACGTCCCAAACAAGATGTCCTTGCTAAAAATCCTTCCTTGGAAAAATTGCTAAACAGTAATTCATTGCAATGTTGCACAAACCGTGAGAAAAGACTTCAGTAACTGTCTAAAGTGTCTAAGGTGAAAGAAAACTATACCGCTATATTAAAATCTACAAAATGCCTAAAAGTCTTCAGGCATCAGTTCCACACTGAGAGCGGATGACACGCTTGAAGGACAGGGTGCCATCCAAGGGGACCTGGGCAAACCTGGGCCCATGAGAAGCTCGTGAAGTTCAACAAGCTCAAGTGTGAGATGCTGCCTCTGGGTCGGGGCAATCCCAGAGAGGAGAACTGGAGAACCCAAACAGGAGAACTCCTTGAGAGCAGTCCTGCAGAAAAGAGCTTGGGGGTTCCTGTGGATGGAAAGCTGGACATGAGCCAAACGTGCAGTCGCAGCCCAGAAATCCAACTGCATCCTGGGCATCGGCTTTGGTGAGACCCCACCTGCAGTGCTGCATCCAGCTCTGGGGTCCTCAGCGCAGGAAAGACATGGACTTGTTGGAGCAAGCCCAGAGGAGGCCACAAAGATGCTCAGAAAGCTGCAATCCCTCGCCTGGGAAGCAAGGCTGAGAGAGCTGAGGTTGTTGGGCCTGGAAAAGAAAAGGCTCCAGGGAGACACCACTGAGGCCTTACAGTACTTAAAGAGGGATTGAGAGAGAATGGCTTTCTACGAAGGCATGTAGTGATAGGACAAGAGGAAATAGTTTTAAACCGAAAGAGGGTAGATTTAGATTAGATATTAGGAAGAAATTCTTCCCTGTGAGGGTGGTGAGGCCCTGGCACAGGTTGCCCAGAGAAGCTGTGGCTGCATCACCCCTGGAAGTTGGATGGCCAGGTTGGATGAGGCTTTGAGCAGCCTAGTCTAGTGGCAGGTGTCCCTGCCCCTGGCACAGCGATGGGCAGGAGGTGATCCCTCAGGTCCCTCCCAACCCAAACAATCCCACGATTCTGTTTCGTTTTCCTTAGAATTTTTAATTTAATACTTTTTCGTTCTAGTTATTTCAACTACTCACATTTCAACCCACGAGTTTCTCCCCTTCACCCTTCCCGGGGGCTCAGCACGGGTTACACACCACGGCGGGGACCTGTCGGGACTGAGGAGCGGGATCGGCCCCGGACGGGAAGGGCTGATCCCGCCCCGCCCCGTTACCGGTGATTTGCATACCCAGGGTGCCCCGCGGCCCCGCCGGTGTCCGGCGCTGCGGCCTCTGCCCCGCCCGGGCTGTCGGGGTCGCCCGGTGTGTGCGCCCCGCGGGGCCGGGCCGGGCCGGGGCTGCGGGGCCGGGAGCGCCGGACGGGCCCGTGTCACCCTGAGGTGTGGGGCGTGGGGCAGGCGGCGGCAGCGTCGGGGAGGGAGGGAGGGGTATACTCTGGTTTCTCTTCAGATCGTATAAATCTTTCGCCTTTTACTAAAGATTTCCGTGGAGAGGAACAAGTACGAGTGTCGAATAATTTTTTGAGGCTCCATTTCGGTGGAGCTATTCCTACATGTGTGAAAAACAGAACTCAAGCATAGCTTAATGATTCTCTAAATGTGCACCTTGTTTTTCAGTTTCCCCATGTGCAATTTATGAGAATTTAGGCCCTGTCTGCCAGGTAAACTATATTCTTGCTGATAATTCTGCCATGTTGATTCAGTACAGTCCGCTCAGTACAGACAGGGTGAGGATTTCTCGGGGATCTACCCCAAGATGTGCGCCAGAGACTAGGGACCCTGTCCAGAAACTTGCCCCAGGGGCTGGGGACACTGCCCAACAGCCTGCTCCAGTCACGAACCACCCCGGATGGGGGACTGGGAAGAGATGGGCTGAGTGCTAAAGGAATATTCTGCCCCAATAGCTTGGCAGCTTTCCCCCAACCGAACCCAGACCTCCTGGAAAGATAGCAGAGCACTAGAGGGAAAACCGCTCCATCAGTCCCAGAGAGGGCCAAATCGGCGCAACCTGCTGGAATCTCTTACGCTCGCCTTCAGACCGACAGTGGCTGGGGCGGCCCCGGCGCCCCCGCCCACCCCAAGCCGCGCTCCGACTTCCGCCCCCGGGAGCCGCAGTGCTGCCGGCGCCTCGAGACTACATCTCCCGGCAGGCCCCGCGTCCGACGGCCGACAGTCCCCGGAATGCCGCGGAGTGGGGCCTGCCGGGAGATGTAGTCCTGCGGCGGCTCCCGGCAGCCCCCGCGGCACGCCGGCGCGCGGGGTTTAAACCGGCGGCGGTTGCCGGGCGGGTGTTTCGCTGCTGGGGCGGGACGCGGGTCCTGTCCCGGTGCCTGTGCCATGGACTCCCGCCTGTGCCGCAATGTCTACCCCGGCCTCGTCGTTAACATCCAGCGGAGCAATGGTGAGGGGGGGGAGGGAGCAGGGAGTTTGCGGGGTCCTGGCTGCCTCCGCCCGCGGGGCTCCCGGCGGCGTGGGGCGGTCGGGCTGGGACTCAACGCCGGCCTTTTCCAGGTTTAATCCATAAGGCGACGGTGAGCGCGGTGAAAGAGGAGCAGTGCTCCGTGCTGGTGGAGTGGTCTGAGGCCGGCATCACCAAGGGCAAGGAGGTGAGTGGCAGCTGCCCGCGGTCCCTTCCTTCCCGGGGCGCTCCAACGCTCCCGGCGGGATGTGCCTCGGAAAGCCCGGGCTCATGCACGGCCCAGCTCGGCTTTGCCCTTCTCCCCGCTGGGTGGGCAGCGCTTGTCCCACGCTGCTACCGCTGGCTCCGTGCTGTGCTCGTTCTGTACGTAATTAAAGCCATGACACTGATGTGCCAAGGTGGGACGCGAAAGCTGCGGTGCCCAAGCCTTTCAGAGGGAGCAAGGGGGTGTTCGGCCTCTCGCTCGTTTTGAATGTCCCGAGATGCCAGTTTTTCAGCTCTGTGGGCTGTTTGTTGGCTTTCTGTGCTTTCCGACTTCCCTTAAAACGTGCCACTGCTAAAGTACCACGTTAAGAGGGCTGGGTTTGATTTCCTGAATCTCTGCACTGATATGAAATAAATACTATGTGAGATGAGATGGGGTTGGGGCATTTGAGGCTGACGTAGCTGAAATACTGACAGTGAACAAAATCTCCCCTTGTCACTGAGCAAATGTACTTTTCCTCCTGGTTTCCCTGGAAATGTGCACTCTGGAGTTCAGTGAAAAATCTTAAAAATTGCTATTGGTTCGTTCTTCGAAACCAAAGGCATGCGTGTGCCTGCTGCATTCAAATATAAATAATGTGAAAAATCAGATGTAATCTCTGGCTAAATTGCATGTATGTGTTAGGATATTAAATCTTTATGAAGATTCTTCAAAATCCAGTGATTTTCTTATGTGCTTATGAATATACACTGCATATGTGCTTACAGACACTTAGAAATTATATTCTCCATGTACATGTTTCTGAGCTAATTCACTTTCAAATTAGCTGCTAACCGCTTCCACATAAACCAAATTTTGTAGATTGCTTCACTTATGCTTAAAAGTAGTATCTTTGCACTTTACAGAGCCTACTTGATTTTTTTCTCTTTTTATGGACTCTTCTTTTATTTAAGTAATTTGGAAGTTAATTGATTAGTTAGGAACTTCCTGGAGTGGTGCTTGTGTTACCTCGTTAGGCCAATTCCAGTCATAGCTGCTGCAATACCAGAACTTTTTGTGCACGAGTGCTTTCAAGCTCTTCAGTGGGGAAAGGTTTGAAAAATGGAACGGGGAGTGACTTGCTGCATTTGTGCTGAGCCTGCCCTTGGCTGCCTGCCCCTTCTCTGCCTGTGCCAGGGTACCCTGGTGAAGGCAGGATTATTATTTCAGGGGAGGGTTAGTCAGGAGGTGATAATTGGCCCCAGGTCCAAATGCTTGCAATAGCAAGTGAAGATGCAGGTGAATTAAGTTACGGATTAAATGCTGAAACCTTCTTTTCCTAAAGTCTAAGCAGCTCTTTGACGTTTATTTCAGTAAGTGCAATCACACAGTAAACACTTAATGCTCTCCTAGCACAGAAGTCACAGAGCTGCTGAGATTTACTAAGATTAGCAGTGAGAGATTAGACCAGTGGATACCAAATGGGCTTTGCCCATCTCTTCAGAAGTGCTCTATGGCACCTGCAGAGGTGTGTGGTGTTTGGCAGATGAGGGTAAATGGCTTAACTAGCACATTTCACTGGCATATTTGCATGTACCAGACTATTCAAACAGAATAGGAACAGAACTACTGTCTTGCCCTTCCAGGCAACTTTAACTTAACATCTATCAGATGGTGGGTAAGGTTTGTTTGCCTGTACTGAAAGCCAGGATTAGGAAAAAACCATGTGCTGAGCGGTAGCAGCAATATTTCACTCTGTAAAACCCTGCCTTTGCTCTTGTAGATTGGTATTAATGATGTGATAGCAGTAAATCCTGAATTATCAGAACTACCTGCTGCTGATGTGAAGGAGAACGTCCCTTTGCAAGACAATGTAACTGTACAGGTAAGTGCTTTAAAATAATTTAGTCTCTCCTAAGGTACTACAGTGTCAACAGCATAGGTCTTGTTATTTATAATACCCTCAGTCTTATAGTCTGAGGTGTCTAACGTGGCTTTTCTGTCTTATAGTTAGGCTTTGGTCAGAAATTCTTGTTGTATCAATGTTGCCCTGTAGAGCTGTGCTAGGTGTTTGCTGCTTACTCTGATTGCTTACAGTATTCATTGTTTTTCAGAAACAGAAGCGTAGAACAACCCTTTCAAAAATTCCTGCTCCACGGGAAGGTGAGCAAGTGTGGGGTTTTTTTTTTCTTTCCTCTGCTATATCCCTGTGGAACAGTGCTGGTCTTTCATAATATTCTACTTTAGTGCATCATAAGGCTTCTCATTCAGTGCTAACAAAGAGGATACCACTTCATACCAATGTTTTGGACTCCTGTGGGCAGCGACTTTGCTGGCAGGTTGCTGTCCTGTTCCCACAAGCTGGGGTTTGTTGACGTGTTGTCCTTTTCTACAGCATTGCTGTAGTTAACCCGTGCTTTAAATGCCACTAGACAATTACTGCTACAGAGAATTTTAAAGTTCCTTATGGAGTTTTGCAAATGCCACAAACAACAGAAGTTAAGTGGCAGTTATTAAGATTAAAGGTGTCAAAAGGAGAGTGGAAAGGACACAAAAGAAATAGCGGTGACAAATTGATGTCTCATCTTCACACAGTCTCCCTAGACAATAACTAGAGCTTTATGCTTGGAGATGTTTCAGAGCAGGCAGCCAAAGTGCCAGCTGGTGTGCCCCAGCTCAGAGATTACATGTCAGTACAATGTGGTGAGCAAAGCCAGAAGAGAAGATAGAGATGTCAGTGCGGGATTGCTAAGGAATTGTTCTTCCTGAGGTGTCAGGAGTCAGAAAACTCCCGTGTTTTCTACCTTCTTTTAACTTATTAGTTGACTCTTGGCGTTTTGAACTGCAAGTGGCAGCATTTACAGGTCTATTTGTAATACACTACCTGATGCTGAGGTTGAATGTTTACTAATTTAATTATTCTCTTAAAGTGCATAGTTAGCCAAAACTTGTGCTTCTCCATACAATTTAGCTGTAAACAAAACATCTGGGCTTGTCTGGCCTTTTCTGTTGCATGCAACGCAAGACAGGGAAGCTGGTCCCAGAAGACAACAGTATAAATCCCCTGGCATGGGAGGGGCAGGAGTAGTTCAAAAAGCTTAATGTGTGAAGAGCTGTTCTGTACCAGAGTATCCTGACTTTCCTCAAATTCAGAGAACTCCATAAATTTTGTGAACTGACAAGTAAAATGATGCAGTAAAGTCATGACTGTCTATAGTCAGGTCAGTTAATGGAGCTGGATAGCCAGCTGGAAAAACAAAGGTGTGTTAATCCAGTCACTGACTGATGGAAAGATGTCCTTGCAAAGGTCACAGCTCTCCTGAAGTATAAAATCTGAAATACCTGTTGCCTGTCCTACTGGAGGTCCCTGAAGAGCTGCTCAGAGCACAGGAGAGAAGCAGTGTTTTCAGTATTCCTGAAATAATTTTTGTTGTTATAACTAGCTAATGCCCACCAGTGTCAGAGTATCTGTCCTGTTGCAAACCCTGCACTGCGCCAATTAGAAAGCTAACACTGGCTTCAGACTTGCTCTTAGACTAAACAAATTAAAGAAGATCAGGAGGTGTCTGGCTCCATCTGACCCAGAAAATGAGAGAAGTAGAAGCACTGCTTTCAGAATCCATTAAGAAATAGGTATTGCCTCAGTCCTACAAATCAATAGGAATTTTGGAGAATGCTGAATATCCACACATACCAGAATCACTCAAATCAGACCCATTTAGATGCAGCAAATCCTCCAGTTAATCTGCCTGTCCAGGAGCACCAGAATTTACAGAAACAGTGCTGCTGTGTGTCTGATGAGAACAGGTCTGGGCATGTGTGACAAGAGCAAATGGAATAGAAATGCCATTCTTGAGTATAATGAAACTGATGCTTTTTGTTTCTAAAATTGTAGCAGTCGCACCTAATGTCTCTGTAGATGAGCAGAAGATTCCAGGTAAAGAGTTAACAGACAGAAGCACTGAATTTTGTGGGTATGGTTCTAAGGAATTTGATTCAAATTTTAAATGAACACTTGGTTTCAAACAGATCTGGTGTCCTTTGAAATCACGGTGATTAATTCTGGTAATTGCTAGTCATGACAGGTGAAGGGAGTTCCATCTTGCACATCGTGATCTCATTTTCATATAAGATTTGCTTTTTGGTTTTTTACATATTTTTTGAGGGGAATGTTCCAATCCTTCCCCTGGGAAGCTTTCCAGTGGACTTGGTCTCAACAAAAAAAATACCCAGGCATGTGACAATGGAGACTTGCCTACAAAAGGACCTTTTTCAAAGGTTTTATGTTGTGATTATACAGTCTTTCAGCTGAATTCAGTGTTATGGGGCTCCCAGTTCACTGTGCACCACACACAGTCTGTGTGTGGGTGCCCTGAGGGTGGGTGGGCACGATGCTGCCCACCCCAGTGCCCTGTCACCATCACAGAGATAATTCACAAGTGTGAAGTGCCCTGCAAGTGTGAAGCTTCAGAGGCTTTCCCAGTTCTGACTTGTAACTTCCTCCTTCCTAAGTATCAAGATGCTGCAACTGCCATAACCTTATGTGAATCCCTAGTGGTATCTGAGAGAAATTCATTGGAATTGCAAACCTGGAATAAACTGTTTGCTTTTCTATAGTGGTGTATTTAATGATCACTTTTCACCCACCTGCACTGCTTTGTCCTGCACTTTGTTATTGGAAAAGGTCCTTTTAACCACACCTTATTCCTCACTGTTCTGCACTTTGTGAGCACTCCATCAATTGCAAGTGTCTGAGTGTCCCTGGATTCCTGTTTCCAAAGCTGTGCGTGGCCGTTCCAGGATGTCTGCTGTCACAGAGTCTCAGTGCAGCCTCCAGGAAGATGAGATGGTGGTAGATCCCAGCACTTCTGTGCAAGCCAGAAAATATTTGTCAGTTCCTGGTGAGTGGAGAAAAAACACAGTGAACTCTCACTGTCAAACAAGGTGCTTTGTGTGCATTTAGTTAGGCAAACTGCAAATCCCAGGGGCATGAGCAACCTGTACTCCTTCATAGATAAAACAAGAGACCCAGAGGTCTGCCACTATGCAAATACCCAGAGCTCCTACCTGAAGGGGTTTCCAAAGGACTTTGGAAACAATGCTGTGCATAATGATGTACTTTATCAGCCAGAGAGCTGCAGTTGTGCATGTTGGGTGGATGTGGTATCTACTCAATGGCATGAAGTGGTATTTGTGGGGCTGGAGTGGGAAGAGAAGTGCCTTAATACTGCTGACAACACGCTCTGTAAATATACCAGTCACAGTTTTACCTGTATGGGTTGAGTAAAGCAGAAACTTGAGCCTCCTTGAATTATGAAATTCTAGTTATTTTACCAGGCTACCCTATGAATAGCTGAGGGCATGTTAAGTTCTGCAAAAACAATGAAATAAGAGGCTTGATACTAAATTCTTCTCTAATTGGTGAGGCCTTGATTTGCAGCTTTGAATAAAAGTTGGTGATTGGCAAAGAAGTTAAAAGTTTACTTGCACATTTGCCACAGGTTTTAGCTAGTTCTCTCTCCTGATCTGGATGTTGAAGAATGCTTGTGGTCCATGAGGCTTTACAGATTGCAGAATCGTTCTTGATCTTTGAGATTTAATTATTGGTTTTGGTCTGGCTTCTTTCTGCAGCTGGCCGAACCAGGGCTAGCAGGCTGGGCTGTGTTCCAGAAGCCTCACTGCCAAGTGTAAATGAAAATACAGAGAATCATCTGCCTGCTGCTAGAACGAGCACTTCAGGGAGCCCAGGTACCAGGGAGCAGTGGATAAAGACTGACTCGTCAGTCAGCAATGAATCACTATGTGATTGCTGCTTTGTATACTCCGAGACTAAAGCTTTGAAAAGGTGACTTTGGCAGCAAGATTGAATATCTTGAGTATTTTTTTATTAAAAATGTGTAACTCTGTTATACTGGTATTGCCTCAGAAGTGCTGCCTTTGCTGTAGTGTGGTAGCGTGACTTCCAGGGCAGTTTCCCTGGTAGGTAGATCTGGTTTGGGAAGGAAGTGCTGCAAAATTCATGACCATCCTTCTGAAGATGATTGTTTCCTGTACAAGTTAGTCTGCCAGCAACCTGGAAAAGCTGAAATATTTGTCTTGTACTTTAAAACCTAGTATGAAAATTTAGTCCAATGAACTGTTTTCATTTTATCTAGTTCGGAGAAGATCCAACATTGTGAAAGAGATGGAGAAAATGAAAAGCAAGAGAGAAGAAAAAAGAGCTCAAATCAGTGAAATCAGGATAAAACGAGCGCAGGTACACTACAATACACCTGTCAGGGGAAATTCTATGGGACAGTGTACCACAATAGCTGAAACTAAAACAAATGTATTTTGGACGGGCTTTGTTCTTACGAGGTACATAAGGATGGATTGATTCTAGTTTCAGAAAGTTCAGAACCTTGTGAAATGCTTCTAATTACATACAGCTGACTGCTTAGTAGGCTCTGGGGCTTTTTTGCTGTAACAGATCAATTACCTTCACATCCATGGTTTTTCCATGCAGGAGTTTGACAGCAGCTGTCCAAACTGGGAGTTTGCACGTATGATCAAGGAATTCAGAGCAACTTTAAACTGCCAGCCAATATCTGTAGATGATCCAGTAAGTAAATACTGAGGCTACTAACTGCAGCCTGTAGACAGACTTCATTTTGTACTGAAAATTTGGTATTGAGCAGCTGGTATATCACTGCACCTCGGAAATCCTCTGAGCATATTGTGAGCTTGAGGCACCTGGTGGTATGTGTGAGGTCACTTGCCTTCCCCTTCTAGGGCTAAGCTGCCTTGCTTTACTGTGCATATGACACTAGTGAAGAACTTGCCCTTCAACAGTTATCACACAATGATTTGTGAGCATCAATGTCTTTCAGAGTTTGTAAATGGCAGAGCCATTGTAAGTATAGGCATAATTTAAAATGGACCGTTGCCCTATTACAGAAAGTGTTAATATGGGTAAATCATATAATAAGTGATTTTTAAACTAGGTCAAAAAGTAGAGGAGCAAAAGTAGAGGTCAAAAACTAGAAAAACCAGGCTTGGTCAGGATCTTCAGCAATTGAAAAAAAAAAATTACATATTGCTGTGTGACAGGAGAGGAGCTTGTTACCTTCTGCCTCACCCAATGGCACATGCACTTCCCAGCTCACCTGATGTGTAGCTGTGCTGCACAAATAGCTTAACTTATTGCATCAGTAAAGAACTCTGGGTCAAAAAAGACCTCTGGGGTAAATGAAAGTATTAATTTGCATGAATTTGACCATAGTTGCAGTACTGATATCACAAACTTTTCTGAAAAGCTGACTGGGATCTAAACTTTCTCTTATTTCTGCTACAGAATATTTGAGGCACTTTCTATAGCATAGCAGCACTTCCACTTGATATGTTGGAGAACGCTACATAAAGGTCAATTATTTGCAGTGTTTCTTTTGCATTGAATGCCCTTTAAGACTGACATCCCTTCATGAGAGGGTCTGACCAGTAGCAGAGGCAACACTGATCAGCACACAGAAAAGTAGATGTGAGGGGGGCATTGCATCTCTCTAATATGAAGTAGGTGTGAGTGCAAGTGGGAAATAATTATTTGTTTTCTTACTTTTCTTTTAGATAGAAGAACATAGGATTTGTGTCTGTGTGAGGAAGCGCCCTCTCAATAGGCAAGGTGAGTGTACTGACCAAGCAGCTCTATCTTGGAGCAGTTTGACATTTTTCATTCTTGTTAAAACTGATGGTGTTTTTCTGTCAACAGAACTTCAAAAAAAGGAGTGTGATGTGGTTACTGTTCCAAGCAAGTGTGTCCTGATGGTGCATGAGCCAAAGCAGAAAGTAGACCTAACCAAATATCTTGACACCCAGACATTTAGATTTGACTTTTCATTTGATGAAACCTCTTCTAATGAAATGGTGTACAGGTAATGCTTGCTGCTTATCAGGAACAGCTTTCAGATAAAAGCAGGGAGCTATGGGTAGATAGCATTCTGGCTTAAAGAAACTGTTACCTGAAATAAGTATTAAAATCCTTTTTGGAGGAAACCAAAGGACTGAAAAGTCTAAAGCTTGTTTTTGGCATGGCCTTGCTGATTTCCTAAGGATTTGCTTTTATTTAATTTTTTTTTTTTTTTAAGAGAAGCTGATGACAATGAAGCAGGATGTGAAATGTTTCCCTTAATTTTTTCTTTTTTACCTTCTAAATATCCAGATTCACTGCTAGACCTCTTGTAGAGACCATCTTTGAGGGTGGAAAAGCGACATGCTTTGCATATGGCCAGACAGGCAGTGGCAAGACACATGTAAGTTTTTCTCCAAGGTCTAGCTTTGAAGTATTTTAAAGATCCTTGATGTTGATCATGAGTAGGATTGTTACAAGGCGTTTGGATCTTGGTTTTATTGTCTTAAAGCTTTGTTAGATGTTAACTCTTCTTCTGTAGCTTTGCGTATTAGTAGGTTTCCTTTGAGGTTTTAAGGAAAATTTGTACTAAAATCCCTCCATAGCTGGCTTTTTAAAGACATAGGATGTCCTGACATGTCAGTTTTAGTCATGGCTATTCCTTGCCTCAAATGGCTGTTGCTTCTTAACACTTGTCTATAAAGTGGGGCTGTTATCCTACATCTGAGACAAAGGCTACTGCCTATCCTGTGTTTTGAGCTTGGAGGCATTCCAAAGACTTCAGCAATTATATAAGAATAAGCCTCTTGATGCACATAAACACTTAATTTGTGAAGAGGGCAAATTTAGCGTATTTGCTTTCTAACTACTCCTTCTAGTCTACCAGTTGCAGTTTCAAGAGACGTGAAAGCTGTTTTCTGATCTCAAAGGTGACATGCTCTAAATTTTCAACAGCTGTGTTGTCTTTAACATTCTTCTTCTGGGAACTGTGAGGAAGGATCCTCACAATATGATAGTGGAGTCAAATCTGCTGTCCTGTTCTGCAAAATCCCTTTTCTGCAAGATCAACAACTGTTGATCTTGATTGTACCAGGCTAACCTGCTGCTCAGGTAGTTGCTGTTTTTCTGGTGTTAAAGCCAAGTTTTAGGCCAGGATCTCCTATTGTTAGTGTTACATAGTGAGCTGTAGATCTCTTCCTGTAATCCAGAAGAAAATTTGGAAGCTTATAAAAGTCTGAACACAGGTTGCCTTCATTGCACTGGAAAGGGCAGACAAAGCTGTTCATCTGAGTGTTGTTACAGGAATACAACTGTGAGGCACTAAAATCATAGGTGATGAAGTTACTTTCCCTTCCCAATCCTAGGGCAGAACTAGTTCAAGGACAGCAGCCCTACCTTGAGACTGGAGTGTTGCACATTAAACTGGCAGATTGAGCTGTGTTTTAAATAATTGACTCTGTCTCATCTACAGGTTGGTAGAGCAGGTCACTAGAACAGCACTAACTGAAAATGTTGGGATTAAAGGTACCTTGGTCAAAGGAGTTAAAGATATTGTCTGCTCTAAATTTGCATTTTGATGTCATATGTTAACTTTTGCAAGTAGCAGCAAAAATGTTACTCAACTTATGTCCTAAGAAATGAGGCTTTGTCTCTTCTGACCAGAGGCTGTTTGGTTGCTCTGTCAAGGCCATGCATTTTCCTCGGAGGAACAACTACTTTGACTCTGCAGCCAGAGCCTTACAGGCATTCAGCTGTTGCTTTGTGTAGTCAAGATCTTCTTTCCGAACTGATAGGGAAGCAGCAAATTAATTTTATCCTGAGTTGCACTGTGTTCTAATCATCTTGCTGACATTGGAGCATATCTATGGTAACTTCCTAGTCTGTTCTTGGGGCTGAGATCAGGTAGGCTGACTTGTTGGTACCACACCTGACCTCTGGCCTTTTCTCTTCACAGACTATGGGCGGAGACTTCTCTGGGAAAATACAGAATGCCTCAAAGGGCATATATGCCTTTGCCTGTAAGTTGATTCTTCTATAGATACAAAAATCAAATTAGTGCTTGTTTTTCTTAAATAGATAAGATCTGGTTTTGTATGGTTATTTAAAATGTGCCCAGTAGAAGATACATAAAGTATTTGTGTTTTCAGTAATAAGTGCTGGTGTTTGCAGAAGGTATGGTTAATTTTTTTATTGGTTTCACAAAATATTTTCCCTCCAGCCTTTAACATCCACACTTAACTCACCAAAAGATAACTTGTTTCTGAGGCAAGGAGATGACGTGTTCTCTACTTTGGCATTTTCTGGGCTGAACCATTTAATTTTGATTCTTCTGCCTTTCTTGTGTCTCAGACCAAGGTCGGTGTTTGGAAAAAAAACTGACTTGAATGCAACACAGCTCCATCCATTTCTGATATAAAACTTGTTACACAAAAGGATGTATATGTCAGGTTTCTTCCTGTAAGCGTTAGATGCAAAAAACCTAGCACATACAAAATGATTTCAGAAAACATGCTTAGAAGCCTCTCCTTGATATACTGCCTAGAAAGCACCAAAACCCCTGACCTCTACCTTCCCTTTAGAAAGGCACGTTGTGAAAGCAGTCTGTGCAGCAAGGCAGCTGAAACAGAAGCAACTGTTGGCTGATCTCTGAAAAACAGTTATGACTGGCCCTGAAGGAGTCTTTGCTTTTCAGCTGAGTTTCAAAGTCTGAAGCCTAATTGTGAAAAGTTACACTGAATCCAGCCACAGGCACAACTAATCTGGTACATTGTCTCCAAACCGCAGCAAAGCAGATGCTCAGGAATGCATGTTTCCTAGGCTTTCTGCAAGGAGCGCTTGAAACACAAACACATGACTCTTTCAGGCCTGTCCAAAACAATAGCAGATCCCAGTGTTCCCCCAGAGCAGTAAGGATTGCTGTCTATGGGTGACATTAGCAGTAGAAACTTCTGTATTCCCCCGTTTTCAGTCTCTGGATAAGGATGTAGCTGAATCTGTTCTCCAGATGGTAGCTCAGCACTGATTTTTCACAAGCATTTGTTTGGATGACTGTCATTCAGCTGCTACAGACACTGCCTTATGGCTGTGCAATATTTGAAAGTAGATCAAATAGCAACTAGAGTGTGTTTTAAACCAGTTAACTTCTGCCCTTCTTCACTAGCACAAGATGTCTTCCTCCTCCTAAGCCAGCCCAGGTACAGGAGTCAGAATCTGGAAGTCTATGTGACTTTCTTTGAAATATACAATGGAAAGGTAAGACTTTATTTTTAAATCTTGACCTGATTTCTTTGGTTGAATATTTCATAAGTAGCTGAGCCAAACTTACTATTTTCTATAGTTCTATGTATTCTATTGATCTTGGTGTGTGTGGAATTGAATTGGCAGGCTATGATAAAGGTGCTGATTCTTTATAGTTTGTATAAAGACACTGCAAAATACTTCCAAGAAGACCTTGTTCAGATTTGCCTCAATCTTGTTGCCTGAAATATAGGTGTTTGACCTCTTGAATAAGAAGGCCAAGCTTCGAGTCCTGGAGGATGGCAAGCAGCAGGTCCAGGTTGTTGGTCTCCAAGAAAGACAAGTTGGCTGTGCTGAGGATGTCATCAGAATGATCGCGATTGGCAGTGCCTGCAGGTTTGGTGCCTTGAAACCCCTAAGAGTGGTCATGTCCTCTTGTATCTCCACATCTAGAAAAAACATATGATGTCTGGTGCTGGTGCTTTGAGACTTAAACAGAACCTTGTTTTTCCCAGTAACAGGCACCTCTGCATGAATTCCAGAAGGTGGTTACCCAATAATGGGGTGGGTTCAGCCTGGCTGCCATAAAGGAAAGTCAGAGCTCATCATTCATATGTCCTCATGTAACTCCAATGAGAGAAACTATTCACATGAGGACATGGCTGCCTTTGTGCTTTCTAGGAGTATCAGCTACTTTACAGGAATACAATTAGCTCCCTATGGGCTTGTCAGATCAAGTAACAGCAGCTGGCATCAACCACAGTTGCAAAAATGCTTTGGCTTAACTGCAGACCAGATGAGCTTATTCCAATGACAACAAAAATGCTGCATGTCATTCAGGAATCTTGTCTAAAGAATCCTTGAGAGCAGGTGCCAAGGGACAGCTGTAGGCTTGGCACATCATCCTGGCAGGAAAGGCTGTGGTTGGGGCAGCTCTGCCTTTGTACTGGTGTTTTTAATTGGGAGCTAAAACCTGTATTACCAAACCTTACCTGTTTCAGTTAAGTTGCAGCAGCTGTGGAAACATTACAAGGCAAATGAGAGCTCCTTGGCTTCTGTACTGCACTGCATGTGCAGATATGCACATCCTGAAAGCTCATTCAGCACTCTGCTGTGCATCCTGTTTTGGCTGGCAATTCAGTCATGAACTCTTTTTTTTAGCCTTGCTTTAGGACAACCTGCCAGCATTCTCAGAGAATAAATTACAATGAAGGTCACAGGCAGGTTTAACTTGAAATGCCAATCTGTGCCTTGCAGTGATGGGACAGGTGCAGCTGCACAGCAGAGGTGAAGTGCCAAGCCAGCTTGGCTGGAGAAAGGGATTTACCATGACTGTAATGTGCTAGAACAGCTAATGCTGTTTAGTGGGAAGCTTGGCTGAGCTTACTATATAATGGCAGATGCATTAGGAAAATGACAGTGGCTGTGCTGAAGGTGTGACTTCCAGCTCCAAGTGCCTGTGAGGCATTAGCATCAGAAAGGCATTCCAGTGTAGGCTGGCTGAATTGAGCCAAGCAGCTTAAATAGCCTTACATCTCTATAACCAGGGTGCAGGTTCATATTTTTCACAGCAGTCCTGTGCTCTTGTATCAGAAGTAACTCCATAATTCACACAAACTTGAAGTATTAATGTGTGGGATAAAACCTGGGAGGTTAAACAATTTAATTGAATGGCTGCAGGTCTTGCCTAGTGCTGTCAGGACCTGTTGTCTCCTATGACACAGTTCTAATGCTTGTTTGCCATCTTTGCTGCAGGACGTCTGGGCAGACTTTTGCAAATGCCAGCTCTTCACGGTCACACGCCTGCTTCCAAATCATACTGCGCCAAAGAGGACAACTGATTGGCAAATTTTCCCTGGTGGATCTGGCAGGAAATGAGAGGGGTGCAGACACAGCTAGTGCTGATCGGCAGACACGAATGGAAGGTGCAGAAATCAATAAGAGCTTGCTGGCTTTGAAGGTGAGCTAATAGGTCAGGGAGCAAAGAGTGATAATCCACGTACGGATTCTGTTCAGCTCCGGGGTTATCAGGAAAAGAACAGCCAAGAAAATATTTAGTATGTGAGCAAACCTGAAAATGGGGTATACTTCCATTTAGAGTGTTTCCAGGAAAGCAGTGCAGACTTGTCAGGCCAGACACTGGTAGAGCCTCATTCAAGTTGTCTCTTTTTTTCACATATTATTTTTTTCACATACCTGCTGTCCTGTGACAGTCAAATATCTGGTGTATATTTTAAAGGCTATGAAGGACTACAGAGCAGTAGATGTGACCATTGTTCAGCCTGTTGGGTTTACCAGCAGCTGGTGGTTGATAGCCTGCAGAGCTGTGTGAGGAGAGATACCGATACTGCATTCACAAGACTTATCTTTTCTTAGGAGTGTATCCGAGCTTTAGGGCAGAACAAGTCTCACACCCCTTTTCGGGAGAGCAAGCTGACCCAGGTGCTAAGAGACTCTTTCATAGGAACAAACTCAAGGACCTGTATGGTGAGTATGCATGTCAAACACACTGCTTATGGGTTCTGTAATTTGACCAGTACCTGCACACTCTCCTAGAATGAGCGGATTTTGAAGTCAGAAAGCTTCAAGTCTCTCAAAAAAAAAAAAAGTCATACAGTTTCTTCACAGAAACTTGCCCATGGTGACTGAGATAATAAATTGGTGAGCTATGCCCAGTTCCCATAGAAGCAGAGCTGCAGAAGACACTTCCATACAGTGAATCTGTAGGAGAGTCTGGTGTGCTCTCAAAGGACTTTTCTTCCTGTGGAGGGTGAATCACAGTGGGTGTACACAAAGCAAGTGGAAAGTTTGATATAGGGCTCCTGGCATGTCCAACAGAAGCTATAAAGAAAAATGGACTTGACAGACTGTGTCAACTCTGACCCTTTGTCCTAAAATATCCCAGCTGTGTGGTGAGATCTGTAGAACCATTAACATGAACAAAAGTCAGATGTGAGAGTCACTGAGGTTTCTGCTCTGTTTGCAGATAGCAATGATTTCTCCAGGCATGAATTCGTGTGAGTACACCTTAAACACGCTGAGATACGCTGACAGGTAATGGCCTTTCAGACCTGGGGATTCTAATCTTGTGCAAAAGGTGTTTTGGCTGCTTTTACTTTGACCTTTGGAATCGCAAGTTCTTTTGTATTGTTTGTAATGGCAACCTGGAGGTTGGTTGTTAGGAGGAAATTACCTTAGAGCTGTCATATGAAACTAACCTGGGTGTTTTCTGTGTGAGACACAACAGAGGTGTGTAAAACCATGAGTAATGCCTCCTTTCCTCAGAGGAGTCTACTCTCATGGTAGACTTTGGACTACCCTGGTTCTTGTAGGGAGTTTCCTCTGTCCTGAACGGTTACCTCCATGCCCTTTACTTTTTGTAGTACTTGGGGTCCCATCTGTAAGGATGTGCTAAGAATGTGTGTCACGAATGAGTGTTTAGGTTACTCAAAGAATCACTGGCAAAGGTATCGGCAAAAGCAGGTTTAAAAATAAAGTGAAAGTACAACAGTTGGTTGGCAAGGTTCACTCTACTACTTACTAGGCAGTAGGCAGTTAAAGAACACAGAGAAGAATCAGACTAAAATCAACCTAAAATGATCTACGTGGAGGCTGGGGAATGGAAAAAGGGGTAAGGATGGGAAAACAGTAAGGATAAAAAGGAATAAGGAAGACCCTCCTGCTGAGTCACAAGGTTCAGAGTGGACCCCCTTGCCAAGCTTAGCCCTGGACTTAACCAATGGTTTAAGTCTTAAGATTTAACCATGCTTAATCCATAGCCTAATTGAAACAATTTAACAAAAGATTCTATAAAATTTACTCTAAGCACAACAATAACTCACAGGCCTAACTTACTTATGAATCTAACGTACTTAAGAATCTAAGAGAGCAACCTTCACAGTATATTTGCTATAGCACACTGGCACACACTCTGACCTGAGGGATTGTGTACAAGGTGTATGTGCCACCTGCTGTGAAGGGGCTTCAGTCTGAGCTCAAGTGGTGTGTGACTGCCAGAGTGGATGGTTGGACAGGAAAGTTTTTCCTTAATGCAAACGTCTCTTGGCTTTCCTTCTCATAGTCTTTGGGGGGTATCTGCCCACGTGAGCTCGTTTGGGGGGTGGTAATGTGCAGTGTTTTAAGTGCAGCTGAATGTCTCTTGCTGAGCACTGACTGATTGGAGCAGCCGCTTTGTGACGCTGTAGCTGAGAAACTGCTGGAAGAAGAATTTGAGTGACAAATCTTCTTGTTGCAGAGTGAAAGAGCTCAGCCCTCATGATGGAGGTGGTGACATGCAGAATCAGATGGAGACTGAGGAAATGGAGACTGGTGGAGAAGGCTTGGGTCTTCAATACAGTGTACGTGTGTGCAGTGGGCTGAAGAGAACTCAAAGCTGGGAACAACTTGCTGTTCTTACGTGTGCTGTTTCTTTCAGTTCTCCAAGGATGAGGAGGAAGATCTCTCTCCCCACATGTTCAAGTATCGTGAGGCTATGACTCAAGTTAGTGAACGGGAGGAGAAGGTTGTAGAACAGCTTAGAGAACTGAGACAGGTATGTGGAAGTGGCAAGCCCAGCCCAGGCTGCCTTCTACATGTCTGAGCCAAGTGCTGCTGGGGAGGCTCTAGGCTGTAATGTACAGTGGTGTTACTTTTTCCTCACCACTAACTTTTTCCTCTGGTTTCCTGCCCAACTGGTTAAACTGGGGTGTTTCAGTGCTTTTTGGCCTGCTGGATCCTCTTCCTCTCCAACTAGCAACTTCTACTTGTTGCTAATGAGCACTGACTGCTCCTGCTCTGCAGAAGCTCAGCTCTGTTGGCTGGAGTGCCAGATGTGAAGCAACTAATTGAATTTCCAGAAAGTCAACTTCTCATTACTGTTATCCCTGTAAATACAGAGAATGATGACAATGATGAGTGAAGTTGACTACCTCCTGGGAATCACAGAGAAACCTGACTATGATCTCGAGACCTTTGTGAGCAGAGCTAAGTACTTCGTAGAGGACGGCTCAAGAAATTTCCTCAGTGTTAGAGGTATGTGAGTGCCTGTCTGACTAGCACTGTCACTAATGCTTTTCCAAAGACCTGAAAGTAACCCCAGCATACCTGTGGGGGTTTGAGCACCCAGTCCTTCTGCATAGCTGGGCTGGGAAACTCAGCTTCCAGGTCAGTCACCCTGTCACTCCTATCTTCCTTTACAGAAACACTGGATGCCCTGGGGGCTGCCATGCAACTGGAGGAGCAAGCTAGCAAGCAGATAAGAAGGCAGAGGCCTTAGTCATTACAGCAAAATCTGGTTCACAAGCAATTTTTCACACACTTGTCTTGTCTTGCATGTCTGTCAGTGGTTTGTGTCAGTCGTTTTAAATGTGGTAGAGTGTCTGCAGGTCACGTGTGCCCAAGGGCAGTGAACACGGCAGGCTTTTTCTCCATGGCCTGTATCAGGGGACTCAGCAAAGTGCTAAAATGCACTCACTACAAGGCTTGGGGAGGAAGCCTGAGGGTCTGCAGTCTCTGCCTGAGAGATGCCTGGCATCTGGCCTTTTGCTGGTGACAGTGGTGTCCCCTAATAGAACTAAATACACATGTATAGTACATAACCTTTCCAGATGTGCTTGAAGCACTGCAAAAGTGTTGCAAGTTTTGCTTTTCTAGAAACAAAATGGACTATGTGATTGTAAAACTCAGTATTTTAAGAAGTTGAATAAATAAATGTTCTTGGATTTAATTATCTTCTGTCCTATAAAATATATTTCTTGCTGATTTTGGTAAAGTCTAACAGCCCTAAAGACTGGCTGGTTGTATAGAGAGGCTGATTTCTTGGATGTTTTTTTCCAAAGTCTTTATACTTGTAATGTTTACATAAAAATCACTTGAAATAAGTTTTGTCTCTTAATTTTGAGATCTTGCTGGGTAGAACTTGCCTAACATGGGGGAAGGTAGTTTAGAGGGTACCTATCCTCCTATATAGTGAGTGGCTCAGCTATTTTATCAAGTAAGTAGGAAGGGCCCTGTGAGACTTATTTGTACCACTGGAGCTTATGTAGGTTTTGAAGATAGCCAAAGGATCTTATTTTATATTTCTTCATATGTTTCCCATTTTATGCCACATAAAATACACAAAGATGTTCAGTAGCCCCCCAAAATCTGTATTTGAGGGCAGAAATGCAAAGCTGGGCCCTGGCCCATGTGTGCAGTCTGGGTACTGGTGGATGTATACACCCTGTCCTCTGGGAAAGAGCAGGTTGGGGAGATAGGTGTGAGACGTGCTGCTGCCTGCTCTTTCCTATTTGTTCAGCTCAGGCCAGGGGTTGTCTTGGAAAGAACAAAACAGGCCTGTAGGCTCTAGGTTCAGCAACATTGGATGCAGCTATGCAAGCATCAGATCACAAGGGGAGCCTTCTACTACTATTCCCTCTTTGAGTTGTCTTCTCCCTCTGAAAGTTAAGGGTGTAATTTCAGTGACAGTGCATCCAGCTCTGCACTCACCTTCTCTGGACTGCATCCTTGCCATGTCTCTGGGGATGCTGACTAGAGGGGAGGCCAGTTATTCAGTCCGGACTGGATCCATTTTTGTGTGCCAGGTTTCAGGACGGGCCTGGAAAAGACAGTAAAAGATCTTTGTGGGATGTGGGCAAGCAGTAGTCATAAGCAGCTAAAGAAGGAATCCCTCAACCCCAACAGGATCCTTCTCCACAGCTGGGGAACTTTGTGATGAGCAGTTTAGGTTCTGGGGGCAGTGTGGGGCTGAGAACTCTGAAGGTTTCTGAATGGTCAAAGCTGACTTGGATCTGGGCTCTGCCTGCATCGTACTCATATGGCACATCCAGAGTAAAAGGGCTGTTATGCCCTGCTGAGTCTGGACTCAGTAGGGATTACCCAGCCCTTCTCCGTGATGCCTGGGTGCAAGAAACAAAGTATTGCCCCTTGTTTGTTCTACCTCCCCACCCTGGACTTAATATTGTTTACTAATCTGTATATCTAATGCAGGAGCCAGAGACCTGATTTCTAGGCCATCATCCCCCTACCCTGGATGGGGGAAGAAGCACACAACAAATGGAGTCTGGGCCTCTTGGTGCAACCCTAATTGAAAATGCTGTGTCCAGCCCTAGTGGCACCAACAGCCAGGAAGAAGAGTCTCAAAATAAACAAGAAATGTTTGGCTGTGCATGGATTAGGAATCACCGTTTAATGATTGGCAAGAGCTTCCTAGTGTTTATTAAAGTCTGGCAAGTTTCTTGTGTGACCAAAAAGAACACAGGATTCAAACACCACCACTGTTACTTCTGCATAGACTGGAAGACTCTCCACGACTGTCTCCCTACCCACCAAGAGTTTTCTGTCATCTGCTTTTGCAGGAAAAGTGTTCTGACAGCACTATCTTGTGGACACTATGGGAAATTCATACTGAATGAACCGATTTTAGCATAAATTGCTGACTTTCCTTAAGTATTCTGCAGTCAGTTGTGAACACTAGGTTTTCTAATGGGTTGCCAATGTCAAAAAAGGTTGTTTCACAGGTATGTGGAGAATACAGGGGCCACGAGCAATGCAGCACCATTCAGCCCTGTGTGGGACCTAGATTGCTTCTAGGCCCAGCCATAGGAGGTGACAGCATGCAAGGCCAGAGCAGACTTCACATCTCCCTCTAAATAAAACTTCAAGCCAGCTCCAGTGTCAGTAGCAGGGAGCATCTGAGCAATACTACCTGCAGGCAGTGACTCTGCCCCATTCCTGAACATACCCCTGAGCAGCTTTGTGCTGGAGAGCTGGCACAGCTGGGGTACTCAGCTAGAGAGCAGTGCCAGAAAGAGGGGTGGACCCTCTCTGGGAGGAACATGTCCCAGTCCTTTCCTACCCAAAGGAAGCTACATGAAGGTCCCTTTCACGGTCCTGTAAATTTTTCTCCAATGTCTCACCCAATGACTTTTGTGGCAGCCAGGGTGAGCCCTGCAGAAGATGAGGGACCCTGAGAGAAACACCCTGCTGGTTGTCCTGCCTGGTCACAGATAGCTGTGTGCTTGGGGACCGTGGTGAGCTATTGTGGTGAGCTATTGTACCTTCGGCAGCCTCGTCGCAGCAGGTAAACGCTTTCCTCCTGGGAGGGGTCAATAACGAACCAGGACCTGAGCAGGGTGAGAGATGCATGAATGGACAGATATGACACCACCCAGTGACCGATGCCCTGCGCGGTCGTCCCACATCGCGCCCATTTATTTCATTCACATTTCGAGCTCTATTTTTTACACATGAAGGGATAGCTCCACCGTAATGAAGCCTCAAAAAATTATTCGACACTCGTACTTGTTCCTCTCCACGGAAATCTTTAGTAAAAGGCGAAAGATTTATACGATCTGAAGAGAAACCAGAGTATACCCCTCCCTCCCTCCCCGACGCTGCCGCCGCCTGCCCCACGCCCCACACCTCAGGGTGACACGGGCCCGTCCGGCGCTCCCGGCCCCGCAGCCCCGGCCCGGCCCGGCCCCGCGGGGCGCACACACCGGGCGGCCCCGACAGCCCGGGTGGGGCAGAGGCCGCAGCGCCGGACACCGGCGGGGCCGCGGGGCACCCTGGGTATGCAAATCACCGGTAACGAGGAGGCGCTAATGAGGAAGAGGAGGAGGAGGAGGAGGAGGCGCGGGCGGAGAGGTGTGGGTGAGCTCCGTGGGCACCAGCCCCAGTCCTGGAGCAGATCCCTTCTCCCCACGGTACGAATCCCGAGGGATCATTTCCTCCGCGGCTCCGCATCGCAACTTTGTAACCCGACAATCACTCTCACCGCGCTGAACGCGTGCGTGAAAGATATTTAAATGAGCTCTCTCTGTTTTTAACCAAAATAGGGGCAGCTCCATCGAAATGGAGCCTCAAAAAATTATTCGACACTCGTACTTGTTCCTCTCCACGGAAATCTTTAGTAAAAGGCGAAAGATTTATACGATCTGAAGAGAAACCAGAGTATACACATCATCTTTCCCGCATATCCATCCCCTCCCTGACGCTGCCCAGAGGACACGGCGACCCTTCCCACCCTCTCCCGTCGCCTCCCCCAGCCCGGCCCCAGCTCCCCGCCCGTTCCACACCCCTGCCGGCCCCAGCCCCGGCCGCGGCTCGGAGGGGCGGCTGTCGGCGGGACCGGCCCGGCGCTGCCCGCACTGCACCCCGGGTATGCTGATCGCGCCGTGCTGGGGAGGCCACGCCCGGGGCTACCTGCCCTGCTGCTGGGGCGGGCCGGGCCCGGCGGGGACAGCGAGGGGAAGCGGACGGGGATGCTGGAGGAGCCGGGCTGCGGTCGCACGGTTTCCTCGGCAGTGCGGCGCAGAGGCTGAAAGTCGGCTCCGGGAGAGGCCGCCGTACACCTCTGCCACGGACCGAAGGGAGGGGGGTCGCGGTAACGACTAGGCTCCTCCGGGATCCTCCCGGGTCGCGCCAACAGGGCCGGAGCGGGGGCCCGGGCGGGGCTGGAGCGCCCGGACAGCGGGGCAGGTTCCCGGCTGGCCGCTTCTCCCGGAGCCCGGACGGCCGGCACGCAGCCGCTGCCTGCACCGGAGCCTCCCCGGTCGCTCGCCCATGTTCTCAATCACAGGAGTGATGAGGGGGCTGCCCCGGCCGGGGCACGGGCGCTGCGGAGGGACTGAGTACCGGGGTCAGGGTGAGCACCGGGGCGGAATCGACCCCGCAGCAGACACCGCTCCTACCGCTGGAAAGGGTAACAACTGTCCTTGTCCGCACTGCAGCCCTACAAACTGAGTCCGGATCTATTACAATTCTCTACCACTATTTGTTTTTCTATTTTTAACCAGTATAGGGGTTAGCTCCACCGAAATGGAGCCTCAAAAAATTATTCGACACTCGTACTTGTTCCTCTCCACGGAAATCTTTAGTAAAAGGCGAAAGATTTATACGATCTGAAGAGAAACCAGAGTATGCCGCATATTGCCACCCTGCACACACGTAGTCCCAGCTGTCTCTCTGCGGTTCATGGCGACCCCGCGACCCCCCCGGTTCCACCCTCTGCTTCTCCGGCCCGTTCACCCGGTAGGGACTGGCCCGGCCCCGCACCGGGACCAGCGGCCTCGGAGAGCGGCGGCTCCGAAAAGCTTTACCGGGGCTGCGCTACCGGGCGCGGTGCACCCTGGGTATGCAAATGAACGAATACTAATGAGGCCGCGCGCTCCGGCGGGAGGGCGGTTTGGGGATACGTGGCCGGGAGCTCCTGAGCTCGCCCTTCACCCCTGCCACACTTGCCCAGGCCAGCCACGGCCTGCCCCAGAGTGCCCAAGGTGGGTACACAGATCCTGCTTTCCTAATCCAGGTGCACAGAGCGCAGCACGCCCAGCACGGGCTCGTCGAGGGCACAGGGCACCTCTCCCACCATGTCCTGGGGAGAAAGGGCAGAGTGACAGGGACAGCTTTAACACAGTTCTCCAGGCAGTTCTCTTCCAGGCACTGGGGCTGTCTGGGCAGGAAGGATTGGCACAGATGCAAACACTTCCCATTTCTCCCCACAAGGCTCAGTACTCACCTGCACGACCTTGAGCATCGGCAGAGCCTGTGCTGGGCCTGTGGAGAGGTACAGAGCAGCACAGGTACAAGGTAGACCTGGTTCTGGTACTTGGGATTGCCATGGCCTGAAGAGTCCAGCAGAAGTCAGGATCTCTTCTGCCTAGAGAAAAATAAAAAAGAAGTTTAAAAAGGGCTGTGAAGATAGAGGAAGGCCGTACTAAGGAATTACTATCAAAATCACATTTAAAATCTCTGGCAAATAATACTAAAGCTCTTACTAACCATTAATTTAATCTCATTTTCCCTTATACTCATGTCATAGATAGGAAAACTAAGGCAAAAGGAGAGTTCCCGGTATGTCTGAAGCTGCAAAATGAATCTGTGACAGACTTGAGATTATTTTCCGGGGCACGTGGTTTCACTACAGGAGCTCTCTTCTCTGCTCTGTTAATAAAGTCATTTTGATGTTTCCCATTACCCCAGCCCTGGTTTCTCACTAGCCTCATGATATGAACACTGCATCTCGTATCTGACCTGCCAGGGAATAAATAGGGTGAAATGAGAGCAGAAATAGGTATGGATTTATGGGGAGTGACAGGGTCAAGGGGGCTATAAATGCCTCTTAGTGAAGCAGTGCAGCCCTCACCTCACTCACGTGCTGGAGTGACAGTCATCTGGACTGGGCCCACATCCACCCCAGGAATATGTGCCTGGCCTTGGCAGTGGAAGAGTGCTTCGGCACCCTTTGATGTGACAGACATTTGCTCAGGTTTTTTCCTGTCTAATTTCCCAGGCATGTTTTTAAACAATCTAAGAAAAGCTAAAATGATAAGAGCTATGGGCAAGAAGGCAGAAAACCCAGAAACATCCTGTGTCAGCACTTCCTTCCATCCCTTCACACAGGTGTTAAATAAAGCGACCCACATCTTGCCAAATTTCTTTGGCACACTTCTGGCTCAGTAAGATAACCCCTATTCCAGCTTGACACATGTGAAGGTGTACTTTGTAGGGAGGTGAAATGTCAGGGATCAAGTTCTCCATTTGCTCAGGTAGGTGGCAATCCCACCGCTGTGTATGTGTTTGGCTGGAGGACACTGACCAGTCCCAAGGAGTTAGACACCAGGATCTGTGTCCACACACAGATACAGAAGGAGGGATAAGGTTGCAAACAGCTGCATTGACACAGGTGCCTTGTCCTCCACCAATCTCTATCAACATGCCTAAGGATAAGAAAGGAGTTCTCACCTTGTCTAATGCACTTCTTGGACTTCCTGCCCAAGAAAAGCACCATTTTAGGTTTAAGTGTGGTTTAGGAAAAAAGAAGTTAGAACGACACACAATCTTTGGATTTCAGAACAAGGAGTTTCTTTCAATGTAATACAAATCACCAAGATTACCAATTCCCTAGCTACAAAATTCTTAAGTCCTTTCTCCTGGAATCTGGAGCAAAATTCCAAAGCAGTTCCAGAATATCCCCAAGATACTTGCTCAAAAGTAACTTTTTATTCCTATTATCAGAGCCAGACTGAAAACAGTGACTAAGAGGTGCACATGTATCTCAGAACCTGAAAACAAACAAACAAACAAACAAAGTCTTTAAGGAACAATGTTTAAGAATTAAGATGAGATGAAATTTCATTTTGGAATTTACGGTCTGTGCTCTGTAAGGAGTCTGTGTCCTTGGCAGGGCGTTTTCAGGACCTCCTTTGAGGGGAAGCAGGTTTAAAATAAATCCATTTTCCCAAAATAGTTGTGATTGAAAATGTTATTAGCCATAACAAATGTTAGTGCTGACAGGAGAATGGCCTGTTAGGGGCCTCGGCTGAAACAGTCAAGTGAAAGTCATATTTCACATTATTGCAAGCATTTTCCTGTGATTTACAGAATATTTGTGAAACATTACTTACAAGGCATATGATTGATATTGAGGGAACAGCTCATGTGTGGGGGGAATCTGTATTTCACAGAGACTGTTTGCATGAAATTTACAGTCCCATAAAGTGCTCCTCTGTCCTCAACAGAGATCTAGTTAAAAGAACTTTACAGTCTGAAACATCCCAAAATTGATTCTAAATTAACATTTCTGTATTTATGTTTAAGATGCTGGTGGTGTACTGCTATCCCATTTTTATTATAAAGCTGCAGTAACCCTCCCACTCTTCAGAAATACCAGCACCAGCCTCTGGACGTGAGGATTTTAGTGATACAAAGGGCTTGCCTATGGATCAATGGAAAAAAAAGAGGAGTTTGAAACAGTGATGACATGGGGCTTCAGAGGATACAGTGGTTACTCTGGCTGCTATAATCACAGCATCTGCTGACACAGTAGTCTTTAAGCCAACATTGCAAAGTACCCTGAAAATGTGCATTAATATTGTTATTATGATTATTTTACATATGGGAACATACAGACACAGGGAAGTTAAATGGCTTGCCTGAGTTGACTGTCAGTGCTAGCATCAGCACGTAACTCCTGTTTGTTGGCTTCAAACTCTGCTCTCCACAGTGCTGGGCTGCCACCCACTCCATTGGACCTAATAATCAAAACAAGGCTGGGTCAGGGCAGGGCTTTATTCCTGCCAAGAAAAACACCAGTGATTTAGGAACTGGCCCTGGCAATTCAGCAGTTCTTTACATCCAGAGTGCTGCTAAATCATCAGTTTGAGATCAAAAGGCAGGCTGATGTGCGTCAGCCTCAGTCCGAGTGCGAGGTGCCAGCGACTGATCGCCTTGGACTCGTGGAACGATAGTGTGACAGTGATTTGGTGTTGCAACATCGAGGTTGTGCCCAGCCTCAAGCAGAACTTAGAGCTTCTGTTTCCCCTGCAGGTTTCACCCTCCCCTGGCACACCTCAAGTCCCCCACCACCCTCCTCACGCACAATGCACCTTCCTCAGCACTGTACCCAGCCCCTACCACCCCACAGTCCCGCCGGCCCCTCTCTCACTGTCTGTCCTGGCCCCCAGCCCCACCGCTAATGCAGCCACAGCCCCAAACGCAGCCCTGCACAGCCTCACCCGCTGCCCTGACCCTGCTTCCATCCCGCCCCTGCCCCGCCTGACCCATGGCAGCCCCAGCATTCCCCGCCCCAGCCCACCATCCCACAGGCCCGATCCAGCCCAACCACAGGCCCTGCGCTCCCTCACACCCCAAACCCCACGTCGGGCCCTCACACGCTCCCTGACGCCCGCGCCCAGCCCCTGCGTCGCCCCTCCTGACTCAAACGCCCAGCTCAGGCCCACAGCGCCGCTAAGCCCCTACACTCTATTCCCAGTCCCCCTGAGTGTGATCCCCACTCCAGGCCCAACCATTCCCCCCATCCCGGCCCCGCAGACCCTCACTGTCCTCCATCCCCGGGGGGCGGTTACCTCAGACAATAACTGACACGCGGCCGCACCAATCGCCGCCCTTCTTTCCCGCCCGCGGCCCAATGGGCGCTTAGTGGGCGGGGCGCCAGGCCCGGCGCTAAGGGCGCGTTGCTAAGGAAGAGGGGGGCGGGGATGGGGCAAGGCCAGCGGGGAGGTGGGGCGGGCGCTTTCCCTTCCCATTGGCTGCGGGGAGGGGGTGGGCGGGGCTTCCGGCGAGGGCGGAAGCGGCGGCGGGGGCGCGGCGAGCGCGGCCATGGGCGCCCACGGGCTGGAGGCGGCCGTGGTGGAGCTGCAGCCGGGACCGGGACCGGGACAGGACCAGGACCGCGGTGCGGGGCGAGCGGGACCGGGACACCAGGGACAGCAGGGACTGGGGGAACCCTGGGGGGCGCGGGCTTGGGGGGACCCTGAGGGGGGGTGCCGTAGCAGGTGTGTGGCAGTGAGGGCAGGGCAGGACGCTTCGCTTTCCCCCTTGGAACAGCGGGGCACGACAGCCCGTGGTGCCCCCGGGAGGAGGGCTTTCACCTCCCCGTGGGGATCTGCTCGGCGCTGGCTGTGCGTCACTGTGGGAGCTGCGGGGGCTGAAGCGGCGCTGTCCTGCCGAGCAGGGCCCCGCGGGGACACCGGGCCGAGGCCGCGGTCGCGGCCAGCGGGCAGATCGAGCTAATGCCTGCTCCCACATTGCATTTAAACTGCATTGGCCAGGCAGTCTGCCGTGAGCTCCGGCTCGGGCAGGCTGGAGGGGCGTTGTGTTAAAACTTGTGATTAGTTTCAGAAAGCAGCGCGGAGAGAGGGCACACAGAGCGCCAGCCTGTGGTGATCCTGCTGGGCTGGGCGGGCTGCCAGGACAAATACCTGGCCAAGTACAGCGCAATCTACAGCCAGAAGGTGAGTAGCTTGTCTGTGTTCTTGTGGCACTGCCTCTTTTCTGCATGTTGGTAAAGTCGCTCTGAAGCCTCTCTCGATCTGCAGAGTCATGGGGAGGGAGTTGCGAGTTCTCCTGTCGTTGAAAGCTCCTTATCTCCCGGAGCCCAGGCAGTGTTATCTAACGGCTGCTGATGTCACCTTCCCGTGTGCAGCTGAGACAAAAATACTTCCTTGGAGAAACTTTCAGCTGCTCTGTGAATCACTGAAGTATTTTAAGGCTTTTAAAGTTGTGGGATTATTCAGGAATGACACAGTTCACTGTGTTTCCAGGCAGGTAAATATGCAGGGAAAGATCCTGCATTTACTGCTTGCTGTTAGGCCACAGCAAGGCTGGGCACTGACAGAGCACATCGGCATCTGTCGCCCCTTTGGCTCTTCCTTCCTGTGAAAATGATTCATGTAAATGTTGTAATCTAAATTAATTTTATCCTGCCTCTGAAACAGCCATCCTGTGATAGTCATAGCTTCTCACTAGGAGCTCCTGGTATTTGAACTAGGGAGGTCCATCCTACTGCCAGTTCCCTAAGTTTTGATATTTTCCTTTCTAATGCTGTATTTTACTGGAATGACCCCATCTCATAGTGGGAGGACCCAGTGAAACACTAGATTTTTTTTTTTCTTGATCAGCATACAAGGAATCCTGTATCTATCCAAATCTGTTTCAGCTATAGGTGGTAAAGTTTGTACATAAACAAGTCTGTTGTTGATGTGTGGAGTGCAGGAGTCATTAATTGGCTCCATCTAGTGAAGAGTTAATTGTTAAGTGGCTGCTATGACTAAGAGATGCTGCATAGCAGATGAGGAGTACATTACAGGGCAGCGTGACAACTTCTTGGAAAATAACTTGCTATCAGAAAGGTCACAGAAAGGGGAAAGGAGAGAAAGGGTTTTCGTAGCTCCCTAAGAGGTAGTGACAGTAACCATGGCAAGATGGTTGAGAAGACTTTGATTTCAGAACTTGGTATTCTCCTCTTCCTTCTGCACTGCTTAGGGAGCTCTGGGAGGGAGGGCTGTCTGGGTGGCTTCACCTTGTGTTTGTCGGTGTGTAATGTCAGTGAGCTTAGGTGACAGAAAAGACCTAAAGCATTTATAGATGTGGTTCCATCTGTTCTATTTAGAAAATCCTCCATGATCCTGTTTGCTGTGCAAGGCTTTCAGTGTAAAGGCAGCTGCTCAGGAGTTCTGAGTCTCTGAGCCAGAGCTCTTCTTTTGCACAGCTGGAACGTTTCAGGAAGGTTTACAAAAATCCTGTCAGTGGTGGCTGTGGGTGAGTCTCAGAGACAGCTGCAAACAAGTGCTACCCAAGGAGAGGACGAAATTCCTCCTCCTCCTTGTATTTGTTTCAATGTCATGAGCTGGATGTGCACCACATTCTTACCAAAATGGCTGATACTGAAGGTCTGTGAATCAGAGAGATGGTTTTCTCCTCCTGAGTGGGGACTAACACTCATGTAAGTGGGTGGCAGTGTCCTCAGGGGCCGTGCCATTAGTGCAAGATTTGAAAGGATCTCAGACATCAGCAAAGCCAGGCTTCTGCCTCCACAGAGACCTTTTCATAACAGTGTTATGATTATGTAATGTTGTGATTAATGTAATCCTGTTCATATCAGTGCCTTGCTGCTGACTCTAAAGACTTTCTTCTGGCCCTGTGGTTTCTGTTGGAAACCTGTCCCAAATTTTTGCATTCTTTGTACTGATGCTTGCCTACATCATGTAATTTACAACACAGCCTAAATGTGTTTGGGGTCTCTTTCTGTTCTTCTTAGGGGTGCACCGTCATCCGCTACACGGCTCCATGGAGGATGATATTCTTCTCTGAGAGCTTTGGCATCAAATCGCTCCAGACCCCAGCCAGGCGACTCCTGGAGCTACTCTTTCACTACAGGGTTGAAGACAGACCGGTTCTTTTCCATGTTTTCAGCAATGGTGGTGTCATGCTGTACCGTTACATCATCGAGGCGCTCCGCACCCACAAGCCGTTCCAGAACCTCAGAGTAGCAGGCACCATTTTCGACAGCACCCCTGGCAGAAGAAACTTGGTAGGAGCCCTTCGAGCCCTGTCAATTGTCTTGGTCTCCATGAACGTGCTGCTCAGGTATTTCCTCCTGCTCACCTTTGCCACTGGAGCCGTCGTGCTGCGGGTGCTGCTGTACCCCCTGACCCGCTTCGTCCACGAGAGCCACTACGACGCCCTGCTGAAGGCGCCCTCGCGCTGGCCCGAGCTGTACCTCTACTCCCAGGCCGATGCCATCATCAAGGCCAGCGAGGTGAAGCACATGGCTGACACCAGGCAGCAGCTCGGTGTCCCCGTGAAAGCCGTGGACTTCTCGGACTCGCCCCACGTCAGCCACATGCGGGTGTACCCCACCTACTACAGCAGCCTCTGCGTGACCTTCCTGTCTGACTGTGTGCAGGGCTCACCTCCCTAGCGCTGCAGTGACCTTCACTGTTTGCTTTGCTCAGCTTGTAAGGGAAACTGTCACCCCCTTTACCTTTGTGTCTTTGAAGGGAGGAAAGTAGAGACTTCTTGTTTGGTTTGGTTTGGTTCTGTTCTTTTCCCCCCCACTGTCTACAAGTCTGGAAGCCTCCAGCCTGGTCTTTGGACTGGCCACATTATAGCAGAAAGTAGATATGGATTAATTTATAGTACTGAAGGTGAAATCCAGTCATGGTTCATGTTGATGTACTTTACCAAGGTGTCACAGACCAGAATTTCACACTGTTATTTGTCTCTTCCTGTCTCTTCTTGTTCTCTGCTTTCCATGTTGTCTCCTTGTCCCTGATGTCCAATGTGCATGTTCTATGGCTTGTACTGATTTAACAATACAGTTCTTTCATGTCTTTGTTGTTTGCTCTTTTTTCTCTCTGCCACTTCTTTTAATTGCAGTGAGCAAAGAGAACCTCAGTCTGCAGATTTTTTTGCTCCACTGAATGCATCCCAACTGTTGTTGTGCTCCTTGATGGAGATCAGGCCCAGAAACCAACTGTAAGATCTGGAAAAGGTGTGTGCAGGGCATTATGAGCAGCCTGTGACCTTGTTTCATTAAATAGCTGAGATAGAACAGTCAAAGCTCTGATCCCTGGGTGGGAGCTCAAATGTTTGTGGTAACTTTTGTGTTCTTCAACCCAAAGGTTTAACTTAACGTTTTTGAATGTGTCTTGTGTTTTGTTTGTGTGTTCCACTGAGTAGTTCTGCTTTCTTGGAGAACTGCTTCTTTGTTATCGAGTGTCTTTGAGCAGCCTGTATTGTGCATCTGGATATGCAGGGAAACTTCTGGGTTACAGCTGTGCCAGACCTCTGAAATGGAAAGGTGGAATTGCAGAGGAAAATGGAACTGTTTCTTGGAGCTATGATTTATTCTATTCAGATGATCAATCTTTGCAGTCCATGCAGTGTGTAGAAGAAATTAATTCCTTCCACCTAGTGGAAAAGTGGCTTGTTGCACTGAAATTCAACCATGTTTGGTTTTAGGTTTTGTTGTTTATTTGGGGGAGAAGCAGGGATAAAGACAGAGGAGAGCCTGCTAATATGTTTATGCTATGTCACAGCATTGCCAGCAAGTTAATAACATGGTGAACAGAATTAGCCAACTTTAAATTGCCAGGAGGAGGCTCTGGAGGGCTGTGACATGGGCCTGTTTGAACAGGGAGCTGCCCTCGAGAGGTTGGCAGGTGAAAGACATGAGGGTTTTTACTGGTGGTTGCTGCCTGTGGGCTGCAGTGCTGGTCTTGCCCACCCTTGGGGTGCTGTCATCCACAATTACAAAACACTTGCTGTTCTGGATCCAAACACAGAGGGGGAGGTCCCCTGGGAGGCACTACAAAAATTTGGAAGTTTAAAACAAGAACTGTAACACCTCACAGAAGCGCAGGGTGAGTGGCCAGTGGTGACCAGCAAGTTGTTTTTGGCAGACTAGTGTGGCAACCCTCATTTACAGCAGAATAACCCCGTGTTGGGCGTGGTTTTAGAGGGAGGACTGGGGTGTATAAAATAGGTGAGGATTAACTGAGAAGGGGCTGATGGCCTGGTTTGTCTTTGATTTTTTTTTTTTTTAAGTGAAAGCTGTCTCCAGGCACAGGAGCCCTTGTTGCTTGGGATCCTATCTTCCATAGGTGTGATCCCAGTTTCAGCTTCCACGGTGACGATGGGCTGTGAGGGCTACACTGTTTAAGAACCTTCAGCCTTCCCCTTTTCATGGAGAAATTCTTGTTCCTAGGGTTTGGACCTGTAAAGTCCAGGCATGGTCCCCTATCCTCAGAAAGCCCATCAGCAATCTCCACCTTTTTAAAGCAGGCCCCTGTGGAACTGTGAACACTCCTAGGGAGCAGAGGTGATAAAGGCTATTTAACTAGCACTTGCCCTCACACTGGTTTCTATGGGTTTGGTATTTACAGAACAGTTAAACACTCCATAATATGCGCCTCTGAATTAATATGTTTGTTCCTGGGAATCTGCTGTTCCTGTTTATTGCTGTGGGTGTTGTTGAACTTCTCCTACTTAAGGACTCGGGCTGTTGCAGAACATGGCTGGCAGGAGCTGGAGGTAAACCCTCTGACCCTGTGTGACAGGGTGGCAAAGCTTCCTCTGGGGAGAGCCTCACATGTCAGCTACACCTTCCATCCCCACCTTCACCTCCCCACCACTGGATTGCCACTTCTCCAGCTCAGTCCAGCTCTGCCCTACTTCCCCCACTTTCCAGGGCAGCAAGCAGGGAGTGGGTGCTGCCTGATGGAGCTCCACAGCCAGAGCTGCCCTGGGTTTTGCAAACAGGAACCTGCTCACCTGCCTTTTCCACTGCTGCAAAAGTGACCCAAAATTCGGGGGTAATTTGTGTACACACCTCTCTGTGGGAGCAGGATGGTCTTGGGCAAGTCAGTGATTTACAGCACCAGCGTTCCAGGTGGGTCTTGTTTCCTGAGTCCCAGCAAAAGTTTTAATTCCGATTGTGAGCAGTGCGTGACATGCACTGTGTGATACATTGCCCTCTGCTTTCCTGTGCTGCGTGTGCCCCCACCTTCTTGCCCTCTATATGCCTGTGGCTTGTTATTTGAAACAGAAGGTTAATAACTTGGAGCCCGAAGGCACACGACTGAGAACTGATCCAAGCGCTACTGGATTTACAAAAACCCAGCCTCAGACCCTTAATCCTTGCTAAACTGTCACGGTTTGGCGCAGCCGGTGCTCCTAAAGAGCTTCAGCCTCAACACTGAAAGCCCAAAGGTTGTGATATCTTGGCAAATCCAGGTAAATCTCTCACACGAGCTGTGGGGAGGAGGGGTACTGCAGATCTCTTCTTTGGGAGGAAAAATGCAGCGTCCCTGGGTTTGCCTCGTGGGTAGGGAGTGGGATGTGGCCCAGAACTTTTTTCCCTGCAGCCCAGCCCTCCTGTGCAGACTGTGAAGCAGTGTGGGTGAAACACCAGCAGTGGTGGGAGAGAAGGATGCCCAGGGGCTGGCTGCCACTGTTGTGGAAAAACAAAACTAACTTTCCCTCAGCAACCAAATCAATTTGAGGGTGTTTTCTGTGAGAGAGCTGGCTCCTGGCTCACTCCCCTGTGCTGGCTTCTCTCCCCAGGCAGTGATGATGTTACAGGAAGGTTTTGAAAAAGAAAAAAAGCCACTTAGTGGTCATGTGTCCAGGCTGGAGGGTGCTCAGCTGCTGCTCACAGGGGTGGGAAGGTGCCTGTGCAGCCAGGGTGCCCCAGGGCACTGGGAGAGGCTGTGTTGGGGAACTGGGCAGGCCAGGAACAGGATCCAGCCCAGGAACAGGATCCAGCCCAGCCAGGGGGCAGATTTTGGAGGTGGGGGGAGCATCTTGCAGCACAAGTAATTCAAACCAGGCCCCTGGGTGAAGACAGACCTGTGCCCACACCTCACAAAGATGTTCTATTTAAAAGTGTGTGGGCTGAGGTCCCATCTTGGCGCGTGTTGGGATGTTCCAGGATTATGGGTGAAGCTCTGACAGTGATGGCAAAGTGTGAACCGCCTGAGATGGAACCAAACGACCCAACCCCATGTGCATCTTCCTGGACCGAGAAGGAGGGAGGTGTGAGGCTGGTCTCCATCGCCGGCAGAGGTGATGGAGGAGGAGCTGGCAGAGGGCGGCTGTGCCGACCTCCGCGGGAGCTCCCTGCCGGGTGGGAACAGCCTCCACGAGGTGGCAGCAGGCCCCCTCTTTCCTGCGTGGAGGGATTTCTAGTCTGGGAGACAGCGGAGAAGATCCCAACAAGAAGACCCCAACAGGGCTCAGCCCAGCGCTTCTGCATGCCTGAGAGCATCTCCTGCGAAAAGTCTGCTCTTGGGGCAAGGGAGAAAGACCAGCAGGAACTAACTCCAGCAACAATAAGGAGAGATCATGAGTTAATACAGGACAGCATCTATCCCTAGAGCTGCCTGGGATTTGTACTAGATCCTATTTTGCAGTTTTAACTGAATGTTGAAACAAACAGTCTAACAGCAAAAACAGCTTTACTGCCCTTCCCACCCTGGCAGGACAGGTCACACCATTTCCCTTTTCATCACCCAGGGAAGGCTATCTGGTTTTTAAGTGACTCTGTGATACTGTGATTAGCAGACTGTGGCCCAGCTCTGGAAACTCCACATATTGTGACTGTGGCACTCCCTTGGGTTCCCCGTAGTCCCCAAGCCCTGGGGAAGATGAGCTTAGTCCTGCTCTTCTGAAAAGGCTGGAAAGACTCCCCAGCACACAGGGCTGGGGACTTAGGGGACAGTTAGGAAACAGGACAGCACAAATGGGGGCCACGGCTACCACCTGAGCAGCCCCTCTGCCAAGCCCCCTTCTCCAGCTCACCCTACACACAGCTCCTGCTCTCAGGCAAGGGAGGCAGGGGCTCACCGTCCAGGTGCTTGCTCTGCCTGCCTGACATCAACTTCCCTTTGAACTTGACTCCTCATCCCCTCATTTCTGCCTCCTCACATGGCTGCAAGCCCACCCCAGCACCACCAGCCAGGGACAGGCTGGGTGGGCAGAGGTGTGCACGGCCTCCTTCAGTCACCCTCCCAAACCCTTGGGGGCTGGGGCAGGGAGAGCTTGGGCAGCCCCTGCCAAGTGATGAATGAGCTGACAATAGGGTATTGATAAGGAATTAACCTTGAGCCCTTCTTGCTTCAGTGTCAATAGAGCAGGAGCCAAGTACACACGTTTGATTGGAAATCTGTGTTTGGCCTCTGTGCCCATTGATGTCCTGGAAAGATGAGAGGGGGATGTGAACTGCCCTGCTGCCTCCTCCCCAGCTGGGACCCCCCCCCAGTGGGTCCCCCTCAGCTTTCCCAACCCGCTGCTGCTGGAGTTGGCCATGGGGACCCAGCTCTAAGGGGCTGCAGCAGCCTCTGTGCCCCTGACCTGGCATGTGGGGGGCTGGGTACTGGGGCCCCTCTTGTTCCCCAAAGGGCCTGTGCCCATCCTGCACTGGCCTACACTCCGAGCAGTTTGTTTAATTAAGTGTTTTGCCTAATGGGATTGCCTCATTTCCATAACAAACTGGCGGGCTGTCATTAGGTGGGCTCCCTCATTCATTACTGTTAATTAGATATGGATCCCCCAGAAGGCGGCGCGGGGTGATGAACGAGGCCCCTGACACACGCTATTACACATTAGCATTTTCTCAATATATCCGATACATCACGGGCCTCCGCTTCCTAAAGATATTTTAAATAAAATATTAGCAGCCTGCTGCGGGGTGGGTGGAGAGCCCCTCACCCTGGCCTCAGGCTTCCTTTGGGCTGAAAGCAGATTGGAGAGTTGCTGAGATGCTCTGCTGCTCCTTGCCAGCCAAAAAAGCAGCTAAATTCCACCCCCCACCTTTCCCTACCCTTGCCCCAGCAGATGGAAAGAGGTCCCTGAAATCCCCACTGCCTCCTCCCACCGTCCTGGGGTGGCAGCCGTGGGGAGGGGGTTGGAAACACCCCATCGACCCATCTGCAAAATGTTTGTAAACCGAAAGCGTCGGCGCCAGCCGCGTGCGGGGGGGAACCCGACCTCTGCCCCCCCGGCCCGTCCCTGTGCCAGGGGTAACCCTACACTGCACTGGGGGCCCCTAATGCAGGATGTATGGATCTGTTGGGGCTGGGTGCCTCCTGCCCCCAGCTAATGCAGCTGAGGAGACTTCATTATGGGGGTGTCCCCCGAGGGGTGCCCTTCGCCCTGCCCTCCTGGCTCTACGAGGGGGGACCAGTTGGGGCAACCCATCCGTGGTGGGGTCTGGCGAGTGTCCCAGCATCCCCCTGCATCTGTCCCTGCATCACCAACAGGACCAGGACTCCCCTTTGGGACATTACCCACATCCAGGGGCTGTGGCATGAGGTGGGGGTGTCTCCTCCGCTGCCTCTCCCTGCAAAGGGAAACACAGAGAGGCAGAAAGCGCCTGAGAAGATTTATACTTGTTTAATTAATGTCAAATGTAGTTTACAAACGGGAGTGACAAGTACCTCTTTGTATAATATACACTGACACACAATCATCGACACACCAGAATATCGCTTTGTGCAACTGGGATTCTTTGGGCAAAGATAGGTAACTCTGATATTTCAGTTGTTTTTTTTTTTTTTTTTTTTTTTAAATCATTTAAACTCATTACAGAAGAGGGGAAGTGGCGGATGCCTGTTACAAACCGGGGTGCCACTCTCCCCAGCCTTCCCCCAGCAGCTCCCCCCCTTGAAAACAGGGGATGGCTTTACAATTTAAACAAAAAAAAAAATAAACAAAAAATAACCCCCAAAACAAAAAACAATGACTAGTTCCATATGGTTTTACACATACGTACATAGAGCACACGGCTGGTCCACAACACCTGCCAGAAATCCTGGCTCCCTCCCAGGGCCTGTTTCCAAGGAAGGGCTGGTTTGGGGTGTCCTGCCCTGTCCTGCCTTCCTGTCTGTCTCTCAAACCCACCTGCTGCACCCTGTCCAAATCTGAGACGTCGGCACCAGCACACTCCCAGCTCAGCCATTGTCCCCCCCAGGTTTTTCTCCCTTCACAAACCCAGCCCCAGCTGTGTGTGCCTGTCCTTCCCCTGCCCGAGTGCTGCTGGGTGCAGGGTCACCCAGCAGTGACAGCCCCCTGGGCAGGCCCTGCCTGCAGTCTCCTCATGGGGTCAGGACCCTCCAGGGTCCCTCGGCTTCCTCTGGTCCCTGGGAGCTCTGCAGGCACATGTCCCTGCAGCTCTCTGGTCTCAGAGGCCACACACTGCTATGAGCTTGGAGACCCGGGAAAATCCCAATTAGGAACTGTCACCTTTTGATGAGATGCTTATCAAATAACAGCTCCTTCAATTTGGTTTGGGGTTTTTTTTTTGGATGCAGTGGGATCCTTCTGAAAACACTCAGGAGATGCCAAGGCCAGCAGCTGTTCTCTGCAAAACAGCACCAAGCTCAGGGCAGGGAACACATCCTGCCCCCCCAGCCTTTCCCTCTCTGGAAATACCCCAGCGGCCCAGTTCCAAACCCCTCATCCATCGTTGTTCCCAGACTGTCTTAAAATGCCCCAGCCACTGTTTTGCTGCCAGGTGGGATCTGCTTGGAAAGACCCTGCAGGAGCAGGGGAGATGAGCTTCCCCATCTCCCTGTCTTCTGGCTGTGGGGAGCTAGGGCAGGGATGCACAGTGTGGAGCTGGGAGAATTCAGCACACGAGGTCTTGGGAAATGGATCGTTCTCTCTTTCTTGGGTCCTGACAATAAAAGAAACAAAAACAAAAAAAAAGGCCAGATGGCAGCTTTGGTTAAGGCTGAGGATATGGGAGACAGGGACAAGCATGAGAGACTGCGTGGAAGAAGCTGGGGCTGTGGGGGACCTCTGGATTCAGCTGGAAATGTCTCTGCTGGACACTCTGGGGGTGGTGGTGTGGATGAGACAGGGCTGGCTTAGCTCTCTGCCCTAGTGCCAAAACCTCTTGGGCAAAATGCAGGCTGTAGGAGGGTGGGAGCTGCGGGATGTGGGTGCAGGGCAGGGCTGGCTCTGCAGGGTTTGCACAGCTCTGCTGGGCAGCACCGGGCCCGCTGCAGCCACACCCGTGAGGGAACTGGCCCAGCTCTCTGGGCAAAGCCACCAGCACGACCACCCTGTCCCCTGCCATCCCCACCTCCCCACCGTCCTCAGCAGCCCAGGCATCCTCAGCCAGCAAATGCTGCCTAGAGGAGAGGAAAGCAAAGCCGGGCAGGGGAGGGGAAGGTGCCACAGCCTTGGAGGAGGCAGAGGGGATCAGCCGGACCCCTCGAGCCGGCACTCCCAGCCCGAGGAGAAGGCAGGGCTCCAGCTGACTCCCTCCTTCCAGCTCCACACCGTTTGCCCCTTCCCCAGCTGGAAAAGGCAAAGGGGCTGAGCCAGATTCCTCCATCCTGCCTGGCCCCCCGGTGAGGAGTTAAAAGCTGTGTCTTTCCGGGGATAACGATTCTATTATAAATAGCCCCATTAGCTACAACTAATGACAAAAATCCACCTCCTCTACTCCCCATAAGTTCTGTAAGTTATGGGCAATGCTACAGCCATTACTAAAAGCTGTTAACTTCATATCTGAATGAGGAAATATACACCACAGAACATTAAACCATTTATATTATATATATGTATATATATACTTTTTTTAAACTAATGACTTTAATGCCAAAACTTTGCTGAACCAAGAAAAATATGGGTTTAATGTTCTCTGCTCATTTTTTTTTTCTTCTTTAAAAAAAATACAACCCAAAGAAAAGAAAGGGAAACTTATTAGTATGTAATGTTTGAGTCTATCCCATTTATACACAACATTGTAAACATATATAATCTATATTACATGTGCTTCATTTCTGTCTGGGTGTGTTTTTTTTTTTCTTTAAACCTTTTTGTTATCACTAGAACACCACAAAAAACCAAAACAGAACCAAACCAAAAACCAAACCAAAACAAATAAAAACAAAACAAAAACAAAACTGAACAAAGAACACAAGTTACAGGTTATTTAACATCTTTCTGTCAAGGGTCCCTTCCCCAGTCTCCTGGGGGCAGAGTGGTCAACAACACAGTCCAAAGGACGGCTCACGAGCCATCCACAATGCAAAGCCAGCTCCAGGGAACGGGTGATGGGGAACACTGGTTTTAAAAAAGGGGGCTTCACAACAAAGGGTTTGGTTTTGCCCGCTGCAGATGCTGAAGGAGGTCTCAACTTGCGGGACCTGGCAGCCGAGGCTCCCCACTGCTCCTGTATCCTCGAGTCCATGTCTGGAGTCTCTGGTTTGTTTTTTTTTTTTCCTCTTTAAATTTTAAAACGTCTTTTTTTTTTTTGTTGCGGTCGTTCTTCTCCCCCTGGGTGTGATGAGCTGAGCCGGTCGCTGGGTCCCGCCCCACCGCCGGGTCCTTCATAAGTAGATGCGCCGAAGGTCTCCGGGAGACGTGATGGTGTTGCACTGGGGACAGAGCTTCTTGGCACCCTGCAAGCAGCAGACGAGACACAAAGTGTGAGAGCACGAAGGACAACCCACACGGCCCTGCCCTGGGCCTGCAACCTCACCGGAGCAGCAACGTCACCCCCCTTCCCCTCCAGTGAGGGCTGTCCCCTCCCAGCAGTGGGCACAAGCTGTGAGAAAGGGAAGCCCCAACCAGCACCTTTCTTGCCTGCCCTGCAAGCCCCTTGTCCTGTTCCAGTCCCCAGCATGAGGCTGCTGGGCAAGCAGGAGCTCTGGGGGGCTGAAACCCAGAGCCAATGTGTGTCACCAAACTTGGCACCACTGGCTGCCAAGGAGATCTGCTCCTTTCTGTTTCTCTCGCTCACCTGCAGCCCTCAATGAGCCAATTCAGGTGCCTGAACAGGCAGAAAATCAACCCAGCTGGAACAAGTTAAGTTTTCAGCAGGTTCTCATGCCTGAGCTCGTTCATGGTGGGCTTGGACCATCCCTTTCAGGGCAGCACGATGGGGCAGTGCCTTGGCCATCCTGCAAAAGCCCACGAGCTGCCGGCACAAAGGAAACCCTGGTCCTGTCCCCCCAGCTCACACAGATGCTGCAGAGATGAGTCTCTTCTGCCAAGGTGAGCTGAAAACAGCAAACTGTGATGTGAGCTGGGGTGGAGTAATGGGTGGCCGACATGGAACACTACATGAAATAAAACAAGGGCTGATGTGCCATCTATTACAGAGCCTGACAGCCAAGAGGTGTTAACAAGCCTCAGAATCGGGGTCAACCTAAGCCAGTCATCATTAGATTGGCAGATGTGACAGACAACTGATGGGAAAAACGACAGAAAGATGGCTCTGCTGTGAGGCAGCCTCCCATCTACAGCACTAGCAGCACAGGAAATAGGGATGCCCTCCCTGAGCAGGGCTTCTCGCAGTGCCTGCAGCAGTGAGTGCAGCAGCAGGGCAGGGCACTGCTTCGGTGCTGCTGCCTGCACTTGGGTACATCCCTAGCAGAGGAGGTGGCATTGCTGCTTACAAAAGGCAAGTACCCTTAGAACAGGCCCTCTCTGCTCTGTGACAACACCTGCAAAGGCAGGACAGGGGCCTTTTCCCCTGGAAGTTCTTTAGGCTAAGGAGAATCTAGAGGAGAGAGTCTCAGGTACAGAAAATTTATATGAGTGCGAGTAATTCACAAGGGTGCACCTCCAAAGAGGTGCAAGTCATGTTTGCTCTGCAGTACTGAGTACTACTGCAGACTAGTTTGGAACCAGCCCCCTCCCTGCTCCCAGTGCATGTTATTCCTGGCAGACATGGACTTCACACACTTGCTATTCCCTGAGCTTTGGACTTTTGAACAATCAGGCTGCCATTTGACAGCCCTTGCTGCTCAACAGCTGCCCTGACACACGAGGGGACCATGGGCCTTTGCACCTGAGATTTGAACCAGGCACACACAAAGTCTTGTTGAGCTAGAGTTGAATGAAACACATGATGGACACTCAAAACACCTTAGGCATCACTCTCAGGGTGAGTGACAGACTGGCAGTGGGACGGACCATTGGTGGTCTGGATGTTGCACCTAACTCTGATGCTGATTCCTGTGGGCACATCCTTTTAGTTATCTGGGACAAGTACTGTGTCTGTTTAGATTTTCAGCCTTCTGGGGCAGGGACCATCCCACTGTGCCTGCACAGAAAGGGCAAGCTCTAACCCTGCATGTCCTAGTAAAAACTTACTGCAGTGCCAACAATAGGAAGGAGAGAAAAATGTAAACATCTGCCCTTTCTGACACTGTGGGCCAGGATATACAGCAGCACCTCCATGGAGGGGCTCACTAATCTGGATGCAAATGTCACAAAATGGCCTGTTTCAACTGAGTCCCTGCTCAGTTCCATGCAGTTCCCTGGTCCTTCATCAAGGCACCTGTTGCACCTGGTTGCCCTCTTGGCATCATCTTTGTAGCCAGAGGGTCCCAAAGGAAGTGGCAGGGAGGTGTTGAGGAATTAATTCACAGCATGTTGTCCAAGGGACAGCAGTTGGCAGCTGCCTGTTTGAGCTTTCCTGTGTGCCCTGACAAGCAGAAGTAAGCATGCACGAGGATGTTAATCATTCCAGATGGAACTACTGGCCACATCTGTGTCCATGCTCTCTTTCCCAAGACAGGCACAGCTTACACACAAAAGGCAGCAAAGCATCCAACCAAGCAGCTGGAGCTCCTGCCTCTCTGGACAATGCACCAGGACACAATGTACCTTCTGCAGGACCAGTGCTCTGCCCCATCGAATGCCTCAGCCTGCCTTCAGTCTGGGGCAAAGGATGGACAGTGCTTGCTGCCACCTCAGACCATGGCCCCTGCTCCTCAATGCCCCTGGGCAATGCTCAACAGCACTTCAGCTGCTCTTTCAGCTCCAAGGAAGTCAGAGACATTTGCCTGCAGGTGGGTGGGGAGGAGCACTGAACCTCCTTGAGTTTGCTTCTGCTAAAAGCCAACCTCAGCTGCTGCCACCTCACCCTCCTGCACCTTGTGCTCCATTCTGGGATGTGAAGCTGGACTGAGACAGTTGAGGGCAGGTGTGTGTGACCCTCAGCAAGGGCAACCTCCCTAACACAGACTAGACAGCTCACTGCAGGAAAATTCGGAAGTTTGGGATCCTGGAAAGCCACTCTGACCAGGTCTGCAGCAGCCCTCCACCATCAGCCCACAGGGATGGCAGAACAAGCCTGATTAAACCGACTGCAGCTTTGCTGCTCTCTTCCATGGCAAAGCAAGGTCAGGTATGTAGTTCCTTTACACCACAGGGAAAGGGAAGTTGGGTGGATTTATCTTGGAATATCCTGGGATCTCTGACCCTGAGATCTATTTTCTGTACCACATGCTGATGGCTTGATCCACTCTCCCACCTAAGGCTGAGCTGCACACGGGCACCTCAAGTTTCTTCAACCACGCCACAAAGCAGAACCCAAACACACGGAGCTTGACCCATTTTCTGCAAAAGCTACACGATCACAGACTGATTTAGGGCAGTGGTGGATGTTGCTTCACCTGCACATGGGAAGTGGAGCTCATGCTGGAGCTCTGAAGCCTGGGTACATTGGAGGGAACAACAGCATGCTGGAGACCTTCAGCAGCCAGGCCTGAACGCTGCACAGGCTGCACATGGCAAGCTGGGCTCAGGGTCTCTCTAGTACTTATGCTTGGTATTAACAGTTCAGGCAAAAATAATTACTTTGGACCCTTGGGGATGCATTTTTCTTTCTTTTTATGAAATAAAACCGTCCTCCTCTGCACACATAAAGCATGTGTGTTAAATTCAGAACTAAGTCCTGATTTTTTTTCTTTTCAGATTGAAATTGCTCAGAACCTTGCTCCTTACATCTGACTTTAGGAGTAGGTGTACAGCGTTTATCAGCACCAGAGTTTAGGCTCTCCCCTCTTGTGGAGAGGCACATAAGCTTGTACACACACATGCTGGCACAGGCACAATGAAAAAGCGTTTGCTCCCCCACTGCTCACCTGCCAGCTGGGGTTACTAAACTTTTCCCTTGAAATAAAAATGCTGTGGAATAATAAGTCCCACCTGTCGGCCATTTCTTTCTTTCTTTTTTTCCAGGTCCTTCTGCTCCTTTCATCATAGCTACATGGAAAAGCCTTGATGTGTTATAGCTGTGTGTGCTAGAGTAAAGGCCACCTCAGCTTTTCCATTATAAACCCCAGTTTTGAGGGGTTTATAAAACTCTGCTGCAAGAAGTTTGCTCCAGGGCTGTTACAAAGCAAAGAAACGGAGCTGGAACCAGGATGGAGTTTATTTTTTCTCCTCCTTTCTTAATTAAAATTTGGCAAGTGATTGATCCACAATACAGGCTAATCACTTGGGGTAGTAGTTTGAAAAATACATTAACGAGAGTTGAGATGTTGAAAAGTCGTTAGGGCTTACATGGTGCCAGGAAGGATTGGAGGAGTTTGTCTTAAAGTTGCCTCTTAAAAAAAAATGGTGTGACGTCTGCTATAAATTGGCTAAAGCAGGGAAACTCAAAAGGAAGGATTTCAGGCACTTCCTGCTGTCCTGTGGGTCTAAAAATGGGCAATTTCCAAGCACAATATGCTACCAGGCACAGAGAATAAAGACACACACACACACACACAGAGCAAGTAGAGGAAGTAAAATCAAAATAGAGAGATGCAAGAGGGGCCCAAACCAAGAGCCAGCTTCTGCCAGGAGAGGAATAGAATGCCAAGATCCAATCCTCAACCAAGGTGACAGCCCTCTCTCCCACCCATGCCTTCACATGAAGTGGCAGCTTCTTCTCTGCAAATGCTAATTCCCAGAGAAGCAGCTGCTCCCCACTGCTGTTGTGGGGTACCCTCCAGCTGTCAGGTATTGGGGTTAAACCACCAGGAGAACAACTTTTTTCACAGAGCCTCCTCGAAGGGTGGAGCTCACCCCCACAGGCCAGAGCTGAAAAAATGTTAATAAATGACCAAAGAATCTCACTGCATGCAGGAGCATCATGAACGATCATCATGCAGCATCCTCCATGCAGCTGCTGACTCAGGATGTCCCTATGCTGCTGGAAGCACCCAGGAATCACCCAGAAAGATTGCTCTGTATCTATGCTGTTCTGTACAAAACTACTCCAGCCTGCATGGGTATTGAAGTGGCAAAGCTAAGAACACGGTAAACCAGCAAAGGTGTAAGTGTGTCAACTGCAGAGCACACATATCTATTGATGGATCCCCTGGAAGCATTCTATGATGAAGAAGGCTTTTTAGAAGTGGTTTTTTTCCTGCTCTTGCAGTTGTCATTTTCAAATAAGCCCAAGGCAAGTAAGCACAAGCCTAGAGTCAGCAAACACCCACGGGAAATGCTGGCTCTGGCTGTAGAGGTGATGGGGGAAACTCAGTAAACTGCATCTGCTCAAATAAACCCGTCCTCTTTCAGCCCCTGCACCCACAAAACAGCTCCATCACTGGCAAACAACAGCCTGACTTAGCTTCTAACTACATTTACTTTGTAAAGAAAGATACCAAGGTTTGGGAGATCACAGAATTACAGCTCAGAGGGACATGAAGAACTCACCAACCCACTCCCCTGGCAAATATCACCTCAACTTGAATTACTGCAGACAGACACACATCAAACCTGTTCTCACAAACCTCCACAGCAAAGCAGATGGCCCATCTCTACTGTTAGAGCACCCTTCCCAAGAGAAGGAAAATAGAAATCCCACACACTAGTAGCTGTACTAGTGTTAACTCTCAGCTAATTGGGAAGGATGGAGAAGGGGCAGATTGTACCACAGGGAGATTCATCCCCAGTGACTTGGGGCTGCAGTCCAACAACCAGCTGAGGACAGACACCTGCCACAAGGACAGTGTCTGTTCAGGGAAATGAACCCGCCTCCTGCTGCCCAGGCTAAGCTTTGCTCCTGCAACATCATTTCCTTTCCTATCTTTGAAGAACCTGCACGTGTTTCCAGGGCTTTCCAAAAGGGATCACAGATAAGTTACCCCAGGCCCGCGTCCCAGTTTTTGCATAACTTTAAGACATCAACTCAGTTCTCAGCACGCAGGGTAGGTGAATGAAAAATGTCACTGTGTTGAGTGTCCCAGACAACCAGCAAGTAGGGAGCAACAAGCTCATGGCTGTGGTTTGACACCACTAAAGTCAAGAGGATACTAGAGATGCTCAGATCATTGTAGTATCGTATCCTAGAAAATGTTTAAACCTTAGGTCCACAGACAGATGTGAGCATCAAATTTCACCCTGTGTTCAATGCCCTGCAGAGGTTTAGAAGTGCCCCCAGGCACTCTGAACCCTCAGTTCCAGAGCCTTGTTCAGTACATGATCCTCGCTCTCTCAGACACACTCACACTCTAATTTCATATTAGATCTTGGCTGGACACATGAACCACAGGGATAGAAGAGAAAGGGGACTTTTCACCAGCAGGGATGGCAGATCTCCAGAATGTTCAAAAGGGGCCGGAAGCCCAGCACAACCTGCCCGCCCCAACTCCTATTAACTCCAACAAATTGTTTATTGCACAACAGAAGAAAAATGCTGCCCCTCTCCCCCAGCCAAGTCTTTCCATGTGTGCTGCACGCGCAGGCTCCCTCCTCCCAACCCCACTGGGGAGCCAGCTTTATACCCAGGGAAAGGTAACAGCAGCGATTATTACACACACTATCCCACAGCTCCTCGCTTGTTAAAAAAAACAAGAGTCTCTTTTGTGCCCGAAATAAAAGGAGATACCTTAATTAGAACAATGCAGGTTGGTAAGCATTAAACACTGAGCCCAGCTGCTGTATGCCATTAAATTCATAAAAAAGGAGGGGGGGAAGGAGGGCAGTCTTAACGAGATTACACACATTGACTTTGATCAAGACACAAAAGCACCAAGGCGTTCCAGGGTTTTTATTGCTGTCTTCAGGCTACATTTTAATGGTTACATTAGAAACATGCGAACACAGGCTGGGAGATTTTTTTTTGAGATGGGAGAGGGAGTGCAAGCATGCCTTGTGAAAAGGCCTGGTTTAATAAATTGGGGGCTGCAGGGAGAGACTAGGACTGGGGAACACATGAGTAGTCACTTATTAATTGCTTCCCCTATGCAAGTGCCAAGTCTTAACATGATGTCTTGCTGGACTATTCCCATCCTGCCTGCCTGGTCAGCAGAAGAGCCATGTGCAGATCACACACAGCCAGCTTCATCCCCACCTTTCTCACGGAATTCTAGGGGGAGATGGCTCCCAGTCTGCAAGGAAAATGCTAATCCCTGAGCACCTGGAGTGAGTTTCCCCATTCTCATGAGCAGCTGTGACTGCTGAACATGACACAAAGGGGCCTGTCTGAAGTTGAACTAAGTTGCTGCAGAGTCTAAGAGCAGCCTGAAATTGGTGTCACCGATTTAGAAGGTGACTTGAGGCTGGCGGGAAGGGGAGAAGACAAAGACTTCAGAGTAAAGAAAATGAAAAGTATGTTAGTGTTTTATCCTGTGCTTGCAGCACTGCTGAAGGACAAGATTACTCTTCACTTAGCAAAGGTGGCAGAGTACACATTCATCCAAACACCTCACAGCTATGTGCCCACATATGTGTCTTTTATAACATGCTGCTAAAATGTTTACAAAAGCTTGTATAAACTAAATAGTGACGGGGTGTAGCTGAAGAGCTATAAAATACAGCCCGAGGGATAGCCAAGTTATTGAGTTGCTATTAGTACTCAAGCCCACAGGCACTTCACCATCCTGGTAACTTTTCTTGGACAAGACTTTTAAAAGGCAGGATTTAAAGGAGCATGATCAGCTTAATCGTAATTCCAAGCGCACAACGTGTTCTATAAAGTAGAGTAATGCCTTACAGGAACAAGTTTTTAGGAGTGGCACTCCCTTACATTTTTTGCAACCCAACACTGTATCATCTTGCTAACAGGAGAACTAGAAAGCACAACTATTTTCCACTCCCCAACTTAAGCAAAATGAAAGTTTGAAAATCAGCTGCAGAGGGTTCATTAAAGACTGATTATAAAACCCACAGTTTAAACACAGGAAAAGAAAACACTTCATTAAATAACAAATTTTAACCTGATGTCCTTTAATAAATGTATAAATTGCTGCTCTACTGGGTCACCTATTCTATGTTCAAGGTAGTCCCCAAACTTCTAAACATGGATGGTATATGCTTGAAAACTACACAGTGCTATTTCAAATAATCTAAAAAATACAGATCCATATTCATAAAAGCTCCCTTCCATATCCTCTTCTCCTGAAGATGATTTCCTTTGCTTCGGGGGAATATTACATTTCTCAGAAGCTACCCATTCCATGAAATCTCAGTGGATTTGGCCTCCATTCTCACAGCTTTACCTCTCTGCATGGATGCCCCACAGGAAATTACTGTAAGGCAAGGTAGTCCCTGGCACAGAGCTCTTCAACGAGCCATGGCTGTGCCCACAAGTAGTGGAGCAACAAGCAAGGGGCAGGACAGCACTTCGGTCACAATGACTCAAATGAAACTCAGTCAAGTCAAAGCTAGAGAGGGGTGTTACACAGCAAGGTTTGGGCAGTCTGCAGGCACAGCACTCACATTATCTAAAATAAAGCAAAAAGCACCTTTCCCTGTGGTGATCTAAAAGTATCAAAGAAGAGAGGGGAAAGGCTGTAAGTCAACAAGAAAGTAGTCAAGAGCCTCACCAGAGTCCGCAGCCAGCATTCTTCACAGTGCACATGCCAGCACTGAATGGAAGTCAGGGGCATTGTGTAGGAGTCCTGAGGAGAAGAAGCAAACAGGTTATTTCCACAGCAGGGATCTACTGATTCTTCACTCCCAACCCCATCACAATGCCTCTCTTTGTGGGTAACACTGCCTGGTGTTTTGTGTAATATGTAAGTTGCATTTTTGTAATGTTTGTACAGAAGAGGCTGAAAGTCTCCTGCAGTCCCTTTTCTTGGCTTCCCAGAACTCCTGTTGGAAGCCCATAATCCACTCAAGTGGTGACCTGGCTCAGCACAGTTATTGCAAAAGCATCTGAAGTTGCTGTGGCCACTTGCCATTATTCTCATCAGAAAGGTCACCAGATCATACAAAAAACAGTGACAGGGCAAGATCAACCCTTATCACAATTCACAGCTCTGCAGGAACAGCTTAACTACATCCCAAGAATACTGCTTCTCTTTCAGCAGACATGTGAGTATCTTCTGTCATTCCTAAGAAACCTCTGGAAATTAGCAGCGAGAGTAAGTTGTTGTTCTTTCTGTGGGATGAATGACAAGGGCTGCACTCCCACATTTACAAGCTGTGAGCTGGCTGGGAGAGAGAACCCTGTGCATCCAGATGAAGTTGCAGAGGGAGCTCTCCACCAAGCAGAACGTTCTCCTGATCTGAGCAGAACAGAAACCCAACAGGAGATGCAGAGCCCTGCAGGCTCGGACCATCAGAGGGAGCTGCTGCCCTTCTTTAGGAGAGCCACAGCATCAGCACAGAGCAGGCAGGGCATCAACAACTTTTGAATGCTCAGGCAACATTCCTGTTCCCAAATCAGAGAAAGTGGGTCTCTGATCACAGATTCTGCTCTCTCCTATGCATGTAAATGTGGACATGCAGTAAGAGGATGCTTGATATCTGGGAGTGTTCTATAGGAAGGTTCAAAGTCTTCCTATAAAAAAAGTTGGAACTTTTTTTCCCTGATATAGACGGACAGCTGCCAATACCATAGGAACAACGTAATGTATACGGAAATTTTGGTTGCTAAGACCACCTTCATTTGGAAGGCTAATTGGTGATGAGCTCCCCCATATTCTGCCTGAAAAAAGGAGAAAAGCTTATCCCCTCCTCAGCAAAGATATCAAGACATTTCTGATTCATTACCACAAGTGGAGTGCTACTCACCATGCAAATGAGACATTTATAGCGGTCCCCACGGGAAAGCTGCCTTTCTAACTCACGGACACGAGCCTTTAACGCTTCAAATGTTGTCACTGCAGAGTCTTCTGTAATTCTGCAAAAGATGATGGAGCGTGAGCATCACTGAGCACACAAGACTCTTAAGAGTTTGGGGGAAAAAGGATTCCACAACAGGTACTGCACAGGAAATGGCATAATACTCAAACTAATATATCCGCCTTGGGGTAAAGCAGAATTCCTGAAAAGCCCAGCGTGAACTCTTTAAAGTGTCCTACTAAACACTTCCAAACATATCACCAAAGAACACAACTGATGCTGGAGTTGGCAGCTTGATACAGAGCAAATTTCCACAAGACACAGACATTTAAAGAACAGGTATTTCTGCTGCGGTTTTTTTGTTTGCTTTCTGCCTTTTTTCTTGTCTCCCTTAAGAGATTACTTAGGATCACACACCTGAGGCAAAGTTCTGTACGTTGCTTTAAAGCTGCTGAGATAACTTTTTGTGGGCAATAGGAGCTGCTCTTCCCCTCCGAGAATGGAGGCCTTTGCTGGCCATCAACCTCATGTAACGCGACATCAGCTCATTACACAGGATCAACACAATGCTTTTATATTAATGAAAGCCCTAGTTTTTTGGGTTCTAATACTGAAAAAAAGGAGAAACCAACAGCACTGAGCGCTGTCAACAGGCTGGTTATAAAGGCAGCTTCACAATCTGCTTTCCCATTTCCTAGGGTCATTTTTGATAGGCAACATTCTCTCTTTTGTCACAGAGGCGCTGTGCTGAGGGCAGGCAAGTGTATTTTCATGGTTCTGCAAGGCTGGTGAAAAGAGCAACTTGCCAACCTAAAAGCAAGGGCAGACAGCAATGCTTAGCAAATGAGATGCAGGGAGCATTATAGACAAGGATGTGTCACTGGCATGCTGCAAAACCCGATTTATACACAGTGCAGGCATAAGGAGGGGCCCTCAAGCATTCTCCAGAAAAGGCTTAGAGCATTGACATAAAGGCTTTCACTCTTGTGAATAAAAACAAAACAACAATTTTCATTTATGTCAGTGAATTTCAGGTCTGTCCAAGCAGAATCCAGCTCAGAAGAACCTGAAGAGTATTTCGCCATCAGAAGCTGCATCATCAATCAAAACATAACCCACAGTGGCACCCACATGTTCTACCTTTTTAGAGGATGATTCACCAACAGGTGGCTAAAACATGGGTCTAGTGGAATTACTACAACCAGCAAAGTGAGCTGCACTCTCAGCTCTCTCGCTGCACACACGCACTCACTCTTCTGTTCATTAGTCACCTGTCGATGGCACGCAAGGAGGGACCTGGGGTATCTCCAATGAGGTGATTCTGCTGGCTTTTCCCAAGCCTTTGGTAAAAGAGCTAGTCAAAGAGATTTTGGATGATTTTTCTAATTATGACACTTCAGAAGAAAGTGGAGCTGCTCAAGTGCATATGGTTAAGTACTAATGTTATAAAGCTCCTCCAGTTTCACTCCTGCCTTTGTGCAGATCAGACATGCTCTGCACGAGCTACCGGAGGAGATCTTCATCAGAAGGAGATTCATTGGAAGTGACAGTTGCTAGAAAATGGTAACCATTTCAAAACTTCTAAAAAAAGCAAAGAAGTACACATGTCCCATGATAGCCTAGTGGGTAAGGACTGTCTGGGGACAGGAACACTGTGGATTCAAGTCTTAGAATCAATAAATATTCTTTGGAACAAGATGAAAGAGCTTCAGTAGGAGACAGCCTTCCCTGCTGTGAAACACCCACTTGCTCCTACCCACTGGTATGAAATATTACCATATCCCAGCTTGAGTTCTCACCCTCAAGGAAGAGTTGCTAGCATTTTCAAAGGAAGTCTAGAAAGGTGTTAGTTTTGTCTAAGGAAGAAACAGAATTATTTATTTATAGCTTGAAGATTATTGCTGGCTGAGAAAATTGTTTGTCTTCCAGTCTGGCCCACCAACAAGCTGATACTGGGTGAAGGCTGAAGCTGAATTTGACTTCCTGGAATCCATTTCTCCTTACTGCATGCACAAGGGCAATGAAGGTGTAAAGGCAGTGACTGTGACTCCTGCCCAGAGCAGGTGGCAAGCAGAACCTCAACTGTTGCTATATTCTCCTTTTACCATCTTTGGAGCTATCTGTCCTCCTCTGATGGGTGGGTGACTCAGCAAGAAAAGGAAAAAGCTGATTCCTTGGGCAGATACAAGCAAACACCCATTCAACCCCACTAACAGTCAAAGCCTGAATAGGAAAAATTGGCCACTGCAACAACTAGAGGAGATAGAAAATGGCTTGTTTATAGAAATCTAAATGGTTGACCCTCATCGGCCAATTTTGGAAAGTCTCTGAGATAATCGCACCTGTCCAGTAATAAACGAATGAATCAGAAAAGGAGGCTGAATAGAGGCATAAGCAATAATGCTCAGAGGCTGCTTGATACAATGGCCAATCAATAGGAGGGCTGTAGATCAGGGTGCTAGTTAGCTGGAAAATTACCGCACCGCTGCGTGCGTCACGCTGTAGGGATCCTGGACAATCAATGTGGGAGGTATTGATTTAGTTATTATCACTTCATACGCTCCAGACATTGTTAAATATACATTTATTAACAAGACTGGGGTGCATTGGTAAGAGAGGGAGCTTTAGCCACTGCAGTATCTCCCAGCGCTGATCAAAGCTCAGCTGTGACAGAATTAAACTCCATGTTCTCACTGCCAAGCGTGCTCACAGGACAAACCCTGACAGACGGCACAGTTGCTGAAGACATAGCTCCTAACTCACGGTAGAGATAGGAGTTTTGGCCACAAGCGAGTATTTTGCACTTGAGATTTCAGGAAAACCTCTCAGAGCAGCAGCAACAAGGGACGTGGCAGCCAAGGGTCAACCCAAAGTGAGCGATAATTGCATGGTTGCTTCCGAAAAGCCAGAGGAAATGAGGTCAAGGGAAATAGGGAGAACATTAGTAAATAAAGGAAACTGAAACTACCTCCAGGGATGGAATAAAGACCAGAGTCACTTCCCATGTGTCTGGCTCCTGTGGTGGCCAGCACACTTGGGACACATGCCATTCCATTTAGTGACATTTTACCGTCAACCTGCTGCTTGTATCCTAAAGATAAGCATCGCTTAGGAGCAACTCTTCCTGCAGCAGCAATCTTGGGAACTCCCTCAGGCTTCCCTCTTGTGTGCACACCTCGTGTGTGCTTGCCCAGACACAGCTGGGAGCAGCCTTGGGCAGTATTTTTACAGGGTAACGCCAGGGTGGAGCGAGGGTCAGAAAGCCAAGCTCCATGGACAGGGCAAGGCTGAGTACAAGTTACCCTGCCAAGTGAGGCAGAGGGAATTACAGGGAAGAAGGAATTGGCTCTCTGCTTTGCCTTGACCTCGTGCTGGATGCAGGAGGACTCTCAACAATTTTGCGCCTCAGCGCTCCGATTTGACGTGTTTGGATAACGTCATTTATCAGCCTCCAGAGAGACCTGCTGAGCACGACTGCTGCCAAGAGCAATACCTTGAGACCCAGCGCTGATGCTTCTCCAGCAGGTGCAAGTGGCCTCCCTGACACCTGAGTCGTCCTCCCTGGCTTGAGGCCGTACCAAGAGGGCACCTCCATGACAGAGACTCGTTGTGGACCTACACCACCACTGCAAGAGAACATTTATACAAGAGCAAAAACAAGAAGGGAGGGCTCCTCGTGGAGGAAGCTGGGTCTTGTACTTCTCTCTGGACTTCGTGGTTAACTCTTCCACAACTTGGCAGACACAGCTGAGGATGCTGAGTACCAAGGAGCAAGTCTGTGAGACTTGGGCAAGATAGCACGTGGTAATTTTCAGCCTTTATGCCCAACACACATTTTTCTACTACTCACAGCATTTTCCCCTGAGCACTGAAAATAAGAACAAATTTTATTTCTCTGAGCAAATCCTTGCTTTGTTTAGATAAAAGGCCAGAAGAAGTGCAGAAAACTACCATGGAGGAGGAAAAAAGACCTATCAGTAGCTTTGAGCTTTAGGAAGCAATCACCTCCTGGGAAATCTCCCCTGGGAAATGGCTGCCCCCCTCTTTGCAAAAAAACTTTAACCCAAACACTGGTTATTTGTTAAACATTAGCATGCATGTGATCTTTGTTTCTCCAAATTAAATCGAGCAATTCCTACCCGCTGTCCCAGTGGGCAATCACAGGCAATTCCGTTAATTAAATTATCTCTGATTCTGCAGCTCTGGAATCTCTCAATTGACTAAGTCTGTGCTTTATCATCAACAAAATACTGGACCAAAAAGGAAACAAAAAAATGCTGATGTCAGAGTGATTGGCTTCAGTTAACCCTTCCCAGCTGGATATTAAGGGCTGCTCAAGGAACTGTTGTACTGGAACGAGCCCAAGAGCGAGAGCCCTGTACCACAGATACCAGCAGCAGCTGTTCACTTGTGTTTCCTTTCTGTTGTACAGAAAAACACAAACACCACACAGCCACTGCATCCAGCATCCTGCCTATCTGAGAGCCACAGAAAGATGCAAAGCATTAGCTGCTGAAGAAGCAGAAAAACACCTCACAGATCAGCAAACCCCTGCAAATACTCCATCCTCACCTTATCTAGACCTAACTTGATGTATCCTGCTGTCGAGGCGTCTCCATAAAACATTCCCCTTTGGTTTATTTCAACTGGATATAAATTTTCCTTTCTTCATAAACGGCCACACTGTACACAGCATTCCATAAATTTTTACAATTCCACTGTTTGTATGTACCTTGTAAAAAACGCTTAGCACTGATTAAATGCACTACCAATAAAATTTCATGGGCTACTTTTGACACTTGATATTCTGACCTTCTTCTCTCTTCCTCATACATTTATTTTTGCTTTCCTACGCCTGTAAACACAGACTGGCAGAGAGGAAAATGTACAGTACCACTGACAAACCCAAGAGTGATGTATTTATTTTTAAACAAAGCCTTTATCTTCCCCTGTACAAAGTGGAGAACCTGATCCCAGCAGAACATACATGCCACCTCCCTGCACCAAGGGCAGAGGTCGGGTCACTAGCAGCTTACATATCATAAATATTAGAAACAGACTGGTCGATGCTTTGACGGCAGAGTCAAGTTAAGTAAGATTTCAGGAGCAGAGAAATTGCCCCTGGCCATATCCAACCATGACTGTAGATGACAATTATCATAACCACTACTACACTACAGGAGAGAAAGCCTGCTGCAGTCCTCACTTTGTGGGGCACAAATCTTCAAGAGTTGATAAAAAGATCCAAAAAATGACCCCAACATCAGTGCACAATCATGTAATTGCAAGCCTTCTCTCAGAGCCAATTTACATTTGGGTAAAAGGGCAACTTTTTCATAGAAGAGACCCTGTTTTATTAGCCTGTAACATGCTGTGCACAGCTCTGTGACACTGGTAGCACTGTGGAACAGCAGAGCACAGTGATGCTGTCTCAGCTCTCACTCATACGTTGCCTTCAACACAAAATCCCTCGCTATCTGAGTTTCAAACACTAGCTATAAACACCTTTATCTGCTTTGTGATAAGAACTGCTTCTGTTTTCAAAGTGACAAAAGAATTTGCCCCCCCTTTCCATTTAGCAAGCATCACCTGCAGCAAGTGCTAGAGCTAAGGATACAGGGACTTTATTTTGGCAGACGTGGGTGAGCACCACTGAAGTCAGCGGGACATCCACAGACTCAAAGGCCTTTTACACTTACTGGAGTGCAAGAACATAACATGAAGCTAAAAAACCCCCCCCATTGTTACTAACAAGTAAAACACACTGATAAGAAAGTTTTTAAAAAGAAAAGTGACAGGTGGCTTTAAAAGGAAACAGACACAGCTCAGGCATTTTCAGTATCTTAACTCTCTGAAAGAAGCCCAGTGTCAGGCTGGTGGCAGATTGACTGCGAATCACCCCACAACATGTGGGCTACTGGATTGGCACAATGTACTGAGATTTTATTTCACTAGATGAGCTGGTTACAGCAGAAGGGGCCAGCTCCCTTGCTGTAAAAAACTGCCCAGCAAAGCTGTTTACAGTAGAGCCATGTCAAATCACACCAAGTGAAGTTTAGACCCTCAGTCTGCAAGACTGCCAGTGCTAAAAGCAAATCTTCTGGCAAGACATCAACATTTTAGGAGCTGGCTTCCCCTTTATTTAGCTAAAAATCTCATTTATTGGGTTTATTTGTTTTTAGACTAACCTTCTTTAAAGAGGCTGACTTATAATCCTGTAAAACATTGTCACATGTATTGAGGAAATTGGCAAGGATGCTAATTTATTGTCCTCTAGGAAAAAAAGCTCTCTTTCCTTGATTAATGTATGTTTTTGTATTGTAAGATATTAAAGAATGTTGCTTCACCTGTAATTATAGAGAATAGTTTACTCTGGCAAACTGCCCTGGCTTCTGGTTGCCAAGTTATGAATAATGCAATGTTCCCCATTCTAATTTCCGTGTTCTAAGTTGTGAATTTGGAGCGGGGTGCATGCAAGGGCACACACACACACACAACACTCTCAGTCACGAGCGCCTCTATTTTATACTTGCTTGCACAACTTGTTAATACTGGCATCTGCCTGCCAAATTCAGAGTTTGCTTCTGACTAATTTCATCTTGATGCAAACCAAAAAATGTTGTCTCTTTTTCCCCACAGAGGAATTATTTCTCTTACACTTGCATGCACTGCCACAATAGCACTGAGGGGAGCTTATCGCTGCAAGAAGGCATTTTAAGCCACTTTTAGTAGGGTCTTGGGTAAAGATTCCTTGAAGAATTTAATGACAGAAAAATTCATTTTGCTTTCACATCTCCCCCGCCTCCATAACACAGAACCAAACAATGTCTTTACAGAAGCGGGAAGTAAATTCAGGCACTGGCTCTTTCTCTTCCCTTTTCTTGGCCCGCGTTTCGCTGGGACACATGTGCCCAGCCCCAATCAAAACAGAGACAGATGGCACCGCTGATCATTCAGAATGGAAGGAGCCTCGGAGTCAGCATGTTTGGATGCATTTGTAGGGCTACGCAGTATCCGCTGGCCACTGGGACTGATTTAAAAAGGCGGCGAGTGAAAGTCTGAGCCTGCGCCAAAATTTTAAATGTGCCATTTGAGCAATTATGGTTCAACATGAAAGCTGGGAGAAAGAATGCGTGGGTCATTCTGATTTAGATTTAGAGACTATGTCTCCTGTTCCAAAGAGAAAATAAATGCAATCCCACTGCTTTACTGGAGCAGATTTGGTGATAAAGGAAAAAGCCATGCTACAGAAAAGTGGTTTGCTGCAGCAAACCAGGTTCTGTTGAGGCAGCACAGGCTGAGTTAGAAAATCATTCTGTAAAAAAAGTTCCTAAATAGAAACAATTACTCAGCTAATGTGTTAATGTCTCGGTTCACTTTTGAAACGTATTCTTCATGCTGGTGAGCCTAATTGTATTTTTAACAGATTTGTGAAGGTGCATCATGGTCTTTTTTATCTTAGTACAAGCCAGGTCCACAAAAGGCAGGCGGTGGAAATGGAAAATGCAGCTCCTCTGAGGCACACAGGTTAGAGGTTCCAGCCTACTGAAACTTGCCTCCATCCACAAGTAAACATATTTGGATTATGACCAAACTCCACATATAGCTAGGCAGGTCTATTTTTCTACTGGAAGACTTATGGCAGCTGTAACTTGTCATCCTACTGTGGCCTGGAGCTGGTCTAGTATTATTGGTAGCTTTGGTTGGACGATCAGGGCACAGAATTATAAAATATCCATGAAGGTGAAAAAGGAATAGCAGATTCCTAGGGCTGAAAGGTGCTCAGAAGGCTGGACATGCAGACGAGCCTCGCAGGCAGCCTCTGCGAGCGATTAAATAAATGCCTTCTACTCCCATGGCCCACGTCCAAACGACCGAAATAAACAGGAAATATCTATGCTACTACAGCAGCACTTGGACTCATCTATAGCCTTTTAAGGGCTTTACCATGGAGGTGATATGCTTTCCAGAACCTCCATTCATGACCGCTGATTGGAGGTACACAAGGGCAGTGCGGTAACACATCCTCCAGGCAGCTTCCTACAACTGCTGCTGCCGCCCCAGAACTTTTACACTGTTGCTGTTTCCTTTGCGGGGAAAGAAAGGATCAGAATTAGCATCATTTAAGGTAATCGCGCCTTCAAAAAGAAACATGAGGCTATTAAAGGAGGCCACGGCACATTAGTATCACATAACCAACTGTGGTCCCAGAGCTGGAAGAGGAAACCAGCAGTGCAGTGGAAGGACAGGTCATGAGCCGGCTACCTGAGGGAAAAGCCGGAATGCTTATGCAACCGAGAGGGAAACATCAGCTTTTTACAGACAAAAACTGTCAAAAAGGAAGAAAGAAGAGAATGGAAAAATATGGATGAAATGCCCACAGTGGTGTGGAGTAAGGTTAGGACAAGCAGTGACACTGAAGTGAGGGCAAAAAAATCACCACAGATATTAAACTACTTTAATTACATTACTAGCTACTACACTGCTTCTGTAAAGGCAGTGCTGGGTTCTGTGTTACAGCAGCAAAGGAGATATGAAAGCACAATGAATTCTTCTTGCAGTCAATTCTTTGCGAGATCTTTACCAAGCTTTAACTAAATGTGGCTTAACACTCCTTCTTGCAGCAGTAAGCTCCCCTCTGCAGTATTGCAACCGTGCATGCAAGTGTAAGAGAAATAATTACTGATGCTACAGTTGTCCCAGACACAGTTTAGTGAGGTGTAACACAAACTGGTGGGTTTTTTAGTACTATTTTATATTTATACTTACTAATTGTAGCCTAAGAAATGCATAAACTACCAAGAGCTGTAATTACAATCATCCTGTTGTCATACAGCAGCTGGCACAGCACAAACACTTACTGGGTCCTGCCACAACAGTCAGTGAGTGCCAAGGAAAGCAGTAGCCCTGTCACCACCAGCACACAGCCAGCCTGTGCAGCCAGGGCTGCCCCTCAGCAGATGCAGGAGAGCGACAGCGAACTGGCAGCGGACGGGGCACAACATGATCCCGCTTCTGCTTTTCAAAGGAACATTTCCATCCAAACACGGAACGCAGCCTACGTAAAAATAATTGTTACTTTTCTCCTGAGAGCATCTGGGCACCACACAAACATTTCCTAAAAAAATATCAGTCCCTGCCTCTTAATTCTTGCAGTGTAGCTAAGGGATGTGAACAAACAGTCACATCCTCAAAATATTTTCAGAAGGAACACGGCAAGATCCACAATGCTCCATCAGAGACATTGTTAAACACGACAGGCTAATTTTAGGGACGAGTCCTCTATCTGACAAGCTGCTCACACATCTAAGGGCAGAATTCATCTGCTAGTAGGCAGCTGTTTGTGTTTTATAAGCTAAAGTTTCTTTTACCTATGGAATAACTCCAATATTTCACAGGGAATCATCATCCATCTAACTGAAGTACCCTCTAACAGACCATCAGCCTCATATCCCCTTTGAAATAGCACAGCTGAGCACTTGCTGGGCCACGATTTATTTTTTACCTTCTAAGACATCTTGGTAACTCTATAGCTCAATAGTGACAGTCGAATTTCACACTGCGATAGCCCCCCATCGATTTTTCATTCCCAGGAAGCAACTCTACAAATTAAAGTTAACAGCATTTCTGAAACTAAGGAAAAAAAAAAAAAAAAAGGAAAAGAAGGGGCAGGCAAAAAGACATAAATGGTAAGATGCTTTAACTGCACCCCCAGCATAGGAATAGAATTCCTTCCTGGGGTTTTCACCAATTATGGGACAGGGATGCTACTGCCCCTGAAACCAGCAGACCCCTGGGGTTTGCAGATGGTTCAGCTCTAAAACACCACAGGATCAACAGACATAAGAGTTCCTTCCTATATGAAGATGACAAAATCTATAGAAAACTGTCCCAAGGCATGAAATCAGACCAAACCTCTGGACAACAGCTGCACTAAACAGAAACACCACCTTCCCCCAGGTCTGAGCTTGTACAGTCAGCCTGCCTCGCTGAGCTTCGTTAACCACCACCCTGTGAAGACATCGATACAATTACACTTTGCACAGTGGTTATAAATGTTTGAGACCACCATTGGCACATGAAACTTCTACCCAACAGTTAGAAGAGGGAGCAGAATAAAGAAACACAGCCCAGCTCTCCACCGTCACAACCCAGAGGGACGAAATGGAGCATCTCCCTCTGCACCCTTTCAACACTGAACACCAGTACACAGTACAAACACAATATTACATATTACTGAATTAGTGAAAAAGACTAAAACCTAAGAAAGAGAAAAATCTAGACACAAGCAGCACAGCCTAGCAGCTCTTTCTCAGCTTGGCTTTGACAATCCCACACTTCAGTTCATCTTCCTGGATCCTCTCTCAAGTTCACACGGGCTGCTCTAGGACTGGACCCATCAGCAGCATCATGCTCTCGCAGAACACAAAGGGTTAGTTCATTTATGACCCAAGTTAATTTTTTAATTCTGTCTTTGCTATGAGATGTTCTTGTCTCCAGGCAAAGCCTATTAATAGTGTGACACTATGGAGAGGAGCTGGGAAGCGCTTATCCTGTGGTGTGAATTCACAGCAGCTTCTGTTACCCTCTGACATACCAGCTTAAGCATGGCTCCTTCCCTTTCAGGCCTCTGCTAATCCTCTGGCTTCACACACACTCTGCTCCCACCCTGACCCACCTGCCTGGGAGCAGGGTCCCCACGACAGACACTGCTACCTCCCTGACTGCTCTCACACGCTTCACTCTTCGCACAAGGACCCCAACCTAAACTTGTTCAATTTTAACTGATGCTCCTTCCTGTGCTGCTGCACCAGAGCCCCTCCAGAGCTGATGTTTCAGAGCAGCTGGACTGGAAAGAGGTGAGGTGGGGAGGGGGGAAGGGGAGGAAAGAGGAGACAGGAAAAATAAAACAAACACAATTGCTTTTTGTCTCTAAAACCCTCTTTTTAACCCAGCGAGCGTCTCATCCAATGAAGCATGATAAGCATGAAGTGTTATATAAAGAAGATAATTATAAAGGGATTTAATGCTTGGCAGGCTCGTATCGCAAGGTTCAGAGCAGAGGTAGCATACTCACTTAAACAGCCTTGTGTCCAGGTTTGCTATTATGCAGGCAGCACGGCTGGGGCCAAGCGGAATCAGAAACAAGATTTGTTTTACAAAAAAAAAAAAAAAGCACAGCCCCCTTCCCACTGAGGATGGCAGTTCCAGTCCCACCTCCTTCCACTTCTGTCCCATCCCTGATTAATGATGTTGTCTGCCTGATTTATGACCCACCCCAACAGATTAGAGTTTCCCTCTTCAACCTCCCCCCCTTTCACCCCTCCCAGAAGGCACAGCCACACTCTGCTGGAAATATTAGAGAATTATTAAATAAACATTCATACGTCATGTCTCTTCCCATACTGAGCTCATCGTAGTCAACGCTCAGCGGCCGGGTCCTGTTTGCTTTGGGGCTGACACCAAACAGCTGGAGTGATTCATGGAGAGGCTGGCTACAATGCTCTGTGCCATATATCATGCTCGCAGCGCTCCCTGCCCCGGCGGAGATAAACTGATCAACCACAACGGGCTGGAATGAATTTATGACAACACAAAATTGAGGAAAACAAATGGGAGGTGACCCAGTGGGCCACTAACCCAGACTCTCTCGCTGGCCTGCAATCTAGTCTGGTGGCAGAAAGCAAAATTGAACATTGGCACTCTGAATTAAGATGCTGGCTTTTAACCCCGGGGAACCTCGGTTTCAAAACGGCACCAGACCCTCGCAGGAGGCATCTTGGGAGGGAGCAGGGAGGAAGACTTTTTGTGGGGAAGGTGCTTTTTGCAGCTCTCTGTGCGCAACAGTGCTGAGAATACGACGTTGGCGGAGCAGCTGGGGGGGTGCCTGTGCAATTAGGGACCAGCTGCTCTCCCTGAGCAATGCTGCATCTCAAGTTGAGGTAAAGTAGTGTCGCACTAGCTGAGCTTTGCCTTGGCAGTGGCTGGGGTCTTCAGCAGACAGGCAGAGCTCAGACAGTGTGATGCTCCTTCACCTGTCCCCATGAGCCTTCAGCACCCCAGGGTGTCTCCCAGACACCCCACATGGCTGAGATTAGAAAAGCTCAGCAGGGCTGAGACACCCTGCAGTGTTGGGAAGGAGAGCTGGGAGCAGCACCTTGTCTCTCACCATTGTGGCTGCCATCTGAAGTTCAACACTATCAGACGAGATCAGCTTGTCCAAGCTGCTGATGACCTGGCACGGCACAAGGAGTGGAGCAACAAACACAGACTTACCCCGAACCCCATCTAGTTGTTCTGCATGCAGGAGACTCTCCCACAAAAACCCAAGTTTAGATTAAATGAACTTGGGCAGGCAAACAATTTCAGCTACAAGGAGGACTGCTTGCTGTACTGTATTAATGGATTAAAAAACAAGCAAAACCACGCTGCTCTCTTTGCTTGGACTTATTTTTGGAAGAGGGGAGGAAGGAACGTCATTCTTTCGAGAGAAGGATCAATACGCAGATCGCTGCTAACTCTATTAGCCACTGCTCTGAACGGAGAGCACGGCTGACACAGGTGCTAAGCCATGTGCTTCTGGACAATTTTTAAAATGCTAATGAGGTGCTACACAAGGTTTAACATGCCAATCAATAATACTCAGATTTAAAGGCAAAAACTGAAGTTACAAACAATGGAGTAAAGTGATGCTGCCAAAAACTTCCTGTAAGCACCACCCAAAACAAGAAAAATGAAACCAATTTAGCCCCAGATTAAGAAACAGGAACTAGAGATGAATCAATTTAGCCTGTTGGGCTGGGTCGCCATATATCATGGCTCAGCAGTGGAGTGGGAAACAGCCAGACAGTGAGAAACCCTTCCCCCTCCTTTCTGTAGGCTTCTAGCTCTGATCCCTGTTATCAATTAATTTAACAGAACCCCTCTACACAGACAAGCACACAGAGCATTGAGACTCCTTAAATGGCAGGACAGAAACTATTTATCACACATGAATCTCAAAGGAAAGAAGAGTAAAAAAAAAAAAAGCAGCTAGGAATTCTCCACCTGAAACACCATCTTGTTTTCTGAACCTCGGTAAAATAAAGCACCTTAAATAAAAAGGTGCCCCTGCAACTTTCAAAAATTAATGTTTTTGGAAAGACTGAACAAGACATTTAAGGAGTTTCCTGCAATTTCTATTGGGTTTTGCTGACTTTTAGCAGAACTGAAGCTTTAGTGGGGCAAGGTTATTGCAGAGCAAGGTGTGTGTTCTTATACATGCACACACACACATACACGCTCTCCCCACTTCACAGCAGTGTTAGCATGAGAGTTGTTTGGAAAGGATTCTGGGACCCTTCAAAAGATGCTAGCTAAAGCCTCTTTGATCAGATTATTAAAGCTATGTCAGTTTTATCACTTGAGCTCAAGTGTTCTGGAAAATGTCAAATCCTTTCAGCTCCTGCAGTTTAAAGATTTTCAATAGGAGTGGATCTGGGAGGGTGGAGAGCTGCTGGGCTGACAGGCAGGAGGCCCAAAGGGAAGCCAAGCAGCAGCTGAGACAGAGGCTGACAGATTAGGGCAGAAGGCATGAGCCCTTGCCACCAAGACAGCATGCACTGGTTGGCTCTCACTCCAAGGACAAATCTGCTTTTGCACTGACCTGCAAGCTCCCAGACTTAGTGGTCCTTGGCCAAAGTCTGCTCACTGAGAGGCATCGAACAGCAGACAGCCAACATTTGGGACATGCTAACAAAAAGGCTTGTAAAAAGGCAAGTGCCAAGGCAGCAAAGCAATGTTAAAGTTTCCTCTGCAGCAGGGAGTTTCCCCAGTTAACCCCTGACTGTGAACATATGTTCTTCCAGGCTGCCTGAACTGTCAGAGATCCAGAAATGTACTGGGGACACAACCTCTCAAGTCAGGACCAGGGGCAGAAGGAGAACAAATTGCATTAAAAAAATTACAACTTTCTGTGAAGTCAGCTTAATGCTACCACCAGATTTTTCCCCATCCTAAATTATCCATGGACTTCAACCCAAAATGTAATGTTTAAAACCCACCATTTACCTCATTGCTTCCACCTCATTCAAGCTGTTTGGTCTCTCACTTGATCTTGGGGCAATGTTTTATATCAAGCAATAATCAACTTAAAACACTGCCCCATCCCAGCTAATGCAGTCCATGGCAGCAGAGAAGAGTCTGCAGTTTTAGGTTTGGACCATCAAATCTGTCTGAGCAGTAAGTCACCCTAGCAGCACGTGGAAGGAGGCTGAAAATGTTACTCAAATGAACAGTGCAGATAAAACCATTTATTTTTATCCCAGACTAGACTGCAGCACATTCAGTGAGCAGAAAGGGACAGGAAAGGAGATGCCCAGGAGTCCCCTGCACTACTGTACATTCAAACACAGGGACTTAAACTTCTAAATCACTGGAAGGACTGTAGGTAAAAAACTCAGGAACTGAGACATTATTTCTCTTAGAAACCATACAAAGGCACAATATGGATCTTATGGAAAAAGAAATTCTCTTAGTGTGGCTTCTGCCAAGTTACACTGCCGTTGAGGAGCAGCATCTCTCCCTTTTGCTGGAGAGATGGAAGGTGGAACATGCAGATATCACGGAGAAAACAGAATAAAGACCACATGAAAGACTGCCCTCAAAAACCAAGGTGCAATGACAAGGTAACTTCTCCAGTAAAAGTAGGATCCCATGATACATTTGCAGGGGGAATCCAAAAGATCGAAGTACAGCTTGACAAGCCAATTGCTTTTGTCAGGTTAAAGTGGGTTTTGAATCTTTACCTCTTGTCCAAAGTTCCAGCTCTGGTCTAGGCTGTTATGCAACACACAACATTTAAAACCCCACGTTAACTAGAATATGATGGAAAGCATGGACAGATCTATTTACATATTTTAGAAGGCGGTAATTTGCAGTGGAGAAGCCCTCTGGAAGCTGTGCCCAATTCCTTGTCACTGGGTACCTGCCCACACAGATATGTGCTGGAGAACTCCCCACAGGGCCTCTGTGACCACAGCAGCAGCAAGTGCTCCAAGTCCAGGCTTCATGTTGGAGCACAACTTCCCTTCTCAGTGCTAAAAGCTTCAAATATGCCCACCCTCAGATCACCACTGCTTTTGAGAGCACCAAGTGGGACACTACGGTTCCTTAAAACAAGAAAAATGGAAGCTATCCACTTCACACTCACTTTTCAATGTCACTGTTCTTACAGGTCTTCTGCATGGTCTCCTGTTTACTGCTTTCACCATTACTCGTTGAGGGCATTTCTGCTGAGGGAAGAACAGAAAAATTAGTAAGGAACATCTGATTATTGCAATGGAATAGACTGAGCAAGTCACAGTTTCAGAGGACCCCAATGAGTCATTTTCATGCCAATTCTCAGTATGAGAGAGAAGACACGGATGCTACATGTCCCTGTCTGGCAGGGGGAGGCTCTCTCTGGACAGAATGCTTCTGTGATTCAAGGCTGAAGATACAACCTCTACCCTCTTCCCATTTCATCCTGACTGACGCTCACAGTTGTACCAGTTGTTTAAGCCAGGATTTCATTCAGAAGGATTGATGCAGCTGCCACACAGAAGTGTACTTCTACAAAGGTGGGTCCAGAGCAAATCCACACAGCCCAGACCCAGCTTCTCCCTTTTGCCGAGAGCCCTCAGACACAAGCAGAAAAATGCATGTCAGGTAACTAGTATGACAGAACTGCTCATCATGGCTGCTCCCAGCACTGGAGAGGGTGTGAGACACCAGCTGGAGATGAGACATGAACTGTCCTGGGGCCAGCCCCGGGGCTGTAGGTTCAGCACCGTAGTTTCAGGTAATAAAAGGTATGAAGAAAACAGCTCATAGCAAATGTCATCAGAGCTGCTTCCCTCATCACCTCTGAGGCTGTAGCTACTGCAGCTGATCATACCTACAAGCTGTGCTCCTACATCACAGAAAATAAATGTGATTGCCTATCCCACAGAAGAAAATGCCTGCGATAGATATCCTATGCTCTCCATTTAACCATCATGCCCTTGGCAAAACTGGTTCTACTCAACCCCCTCCCACTGACAAGCAGTTATGTCTTGTAGGTACTTTCAAGGCTGGGAATCAAATGCCCAAAGCATGACAGTTACAGAACAGGGAACAAAATCATTGGGACAAGTCTCTTCAGGTCGCTGAGCTTCAGTTCCCTTCCTAAGGGAGCTGGAGCAGCACTGCCCAGCTCTGGAAATGGATTTGGCATCTGCAGCTGGAAAGCGCCAGGTTTTATTATTCTCATATTTCCACTAGGTTGCTGTTTACACTTTTAGTGCTGCTGGCATTAAATAAAAAAACCCAGCAGTCAAATGGTTTTAACGCTTCCCCCTTCCTCAATGGTACGAGCTTTCAAGTAATGCATGCAAAGGTACATATTCACATTAACTCATTTGCTCTGGATTCTCAACTACAGGTCAAGAAGTAGGACAGCTCCTACAGTTACCACTCTGAAAGCTTCAGAGACGTAGACTTTTCTTGCCATACAGAGGCCACCAAAGACAAGATCTACCCAAAAGACCATGATACAATTCTCTAGCATACTCTTTCAAAGAAGGGAAGATAAGAAAGCAGATGAAAAAAACCCAAGCAACAGGTGTGCCTGTGTAGTTTAAACCCTCAGCAGCTGAGCACCACCATCACACAGACTCTGTAGGCTCCCTCTGTAATACAGCAGTTTGCCTTTTAGTGACACAACAGCAAGTCAATCCAATCCCTATCTCTTATAACCATACCAGTTAAGGTGGCATTTTTAGGAACTTCCCCAGCTGCCATCGACTACAATTAATTGTGCTGTAAAGTTTCAAAAAGATGGTGTGACTGTACGTGCATATATATCTGATGAAACTCTGCATGAGCATTAGTAACTACTCTGCCCAAGTACTGGCAAGCAGAACATATGGAATATCTCTCTGTCCTCCTGTAGCTTACGAATTAATAATTTACAAGTTCAACACTCACCGTCGCTGGCCCATTTAGAAAACTCCGGTGTTATTCGAGTACTGGGTGTGCCACCACTAAAAGAGAAAAGGGCAGAATGCTAAAGGTTGAATATGGAAAATTTTGCTGCTCAGAAAAAGATACCCCTTCCACCCACCACTTCTCTCTCAATAATTCTATCCATCAGTCTAGGCTTCAAAACGCGAGCAGACGGCCAGCTGCAGGAGGTGTTTTTGTGCTACTCCACATTTCTACCACTGTTCTCCCTACCTGCACTTCTAGCTGTGACCTCTGCAGAATCCCACAGGGGTTGTGATGCTGACTGAAGGCTGGGGATTCAAACAGCACCTGTGACCTAAGGTTCATTTTTGAATGCACTGTTTCAAAGATGAACTTTACTTGTGAACAGAAACCCACTGCGTTGCAATAGCTTCTCCCTTTAGGAATAACTTTACACCTTCATAAGCCCCATCTTTTCCATCTTCCCATTTGAAAAACAGTAGCACTGAAGTACAGACAACTCCTAAACCTGTCCATTCACTTGCAAGCCAGTAAGAGAGACTGTAAGAGAAAGGAATCTTTGAGCAGGCTGTGAGTGTATGATGCTTCAGCTCTCTGTGCCAAGACAGCTGCACTCAAAGGTAACACAGGCTCAGGCTTCATGGCTTCAGCTACACCACTGCATTTCTACAGAAGCTCACCAGAATTTCAAGGTGCTTTTACAAACAACATCACCTCTCCTGTTTTAGAGATGGGCAAACAAGCCCAGGAAACATGCAAGGACCTTGCCCAAACAGCAAAACAATGTGTTAGGTGCAAGACACATGAAGGACCTGGGTCTCCTGGCCTCAGGTCCTCGGTTGTCTCACCAAGCATAAAGTGTCCACAGCCACTGATAACCCAGTATCTTCTTGCTACAATACCACAGTCCTAGCCGTGAAGGACGTTCAGCAATTTTTAGGCCCTGCCTTTGGACTAGCATGGTTAGCAAAGTATTGAATGGACCAATGGTTTGGATCCAGTATGGCAGATGCCACTTTTCTATGGAGTGAAACCTAATTTTGTACTAGTGTTTGCAATAGGCTAAGCAGTAAGAAAACTTCATTTCACTGCTCTATCAATCCCTTCAACCTTGACCTCAGAGGATCACTCAGTGAAAGAGACAGAGGGGTAATTTAAGTCACGTTTTATGCAGGGCAGAGGGCTTGGAAAGCAATCCTAGCTCCCTGGTATAAGACTTATTTTATTTGCCTAGAATGCTTTCCCAAGTTCCCTGAATGCTGGCTGCCTACATTCTCCACATATGTATGTGGGCAGAGCACACATCCTGCAACAATCCAGAGCTGAATACAAAAGGATTAATTTGCACATGCCACAACATGTAATGGGATGCAATGAAATCACAGCCTGGGTGCCAGACTCCTACTGTGCTGAACAAGATTTGGATGGGCTCATGCTATACTACTAAGAGACCATAGTGAAGCAAGATGATGCCTTAGTACAGCACAGTTTCCTCATCAACAGAATTCATCTTCTGTCCAGCACTGTTCAGAGCAAAGACTGCACTGCCTGGGCAGTGGGGTGGCTCAGGGAGGGAGAGTGTGCAGGGAAGCTTTCTTGAGGCTGCACAGACAGAAATGGAGACCCATCTGTCAAGACTGTGCCTCTTTGTAAGTCTCTCGTTGTGACCTTAGCATTCAAGTGAATGAAGATTTTCCACAAACTGAGATCCCCCAACAGTAATTAAAGTGATTTGGAAAGGCATGATACTTACTTTAAAACAGCACCTCGGAGCGCCTCCCTTTCTTTGGCTTCACCTGGCTCTTCTCCAGTGCAAGGGATAACGTCTGCCTCTGTGTACCTGAGCACAAGGGGTTAAGGAACACACAGCCTTGCTGCAGAGATGGTTGGGACACTACGGGATACAGAATTAATTCCAACTGGGAACACCTCAAAAGAAGAGGGACTGGTAACCATGAAGGGGCTTGCTTTTAAACTCTGGATTAAAGTTTTGTTTTAGGTGGAAGGAAACGACAAAGTCTTTTGAGAGTAACATAATGCCACTGCCTCTTAGAAGGGGAAAATCAATTCCTCAACCCCTGCAAGCCTAACCTGAACAATTCCACTATTTCTGTTTGAGGTACAGAGATCTTTTACCAGCTAAGGGTTGGGGCTTCAATCTTAAAGGCTGGTACAGATTTCAATAAAACCTAATTCCATAGGTTTTATTGAAAAAAAAATTACAGTTAGAGCAGTGTCTGCCAATACTCTTGCAGGAATTCCTCCTTGATGGTTGTTACAGCTGCTGCAGGGCAGAAGTCTGCCCACAGCTCTCCCAGAGCTGTGTCTAAAGAGCCTGGCTCCCAGATAGAGAAATCCCCAAATGACAGTTGATAAGAGTAATGATCTCTCAAATTATAAAAATTCCCTTAATGATACATTTGCCCATAAACTGTTTAATGAAAGGAAAAAAAAAAATCAGCCTGTCAGAGGGGAAGGTGAAAAGTGCTTACTGAACAAAACTCTTGAAAACAAAGGGGGGTCTTGTGGAAAATAAACTCAATTCCTACCCATGGAGCAGGAAAAGCTATCCATATGGAAGAAACCTGGATGGAGACAACAGATTGCTTATGGAACAGAAGAAAGAAACATTAACTGATCCCCTGAAATGTCTCCTCCAGACATCAACCAGGTCTGAAGTGGTGCTGCCATCAACAGAAGGATCTCAGAGGGAGTAACTGGGAATCCCAGCTAGTGCAAATAACATGGTAACTGGAGAAGGCCGTGTCATTTCCAGTAGGGCTGGACACAGATTATCCACCACTTCCCAGGGCAGTGCTGTAAGAAAGGTAGCTGCAGATGCACCTCTGGGTTCCCTCTCAGTAAGAGCCTTTCAAAAACGATACTGTGGTTTCCCGTATTCAAGTGTGTCGTCTCCATCCACATCCAGGTCAGCGTCACTGTCTGGATTCTCCTTCCCACTGCACATGATAAACCCAGAACCTGAAGGAAAATAAAACACATGGATGAGCATTTAAATTGGAGATGAAGTGTAGATCTCCTAAGAATGGTGCTGCAGCACCAGTCTGCACGATGTCCTTTACTCTTAACAGGTTCATAAAAGGTATCACCTCCAAAGACTGCACAAGAACACTCACAGAACTGCTCTAACTTCCTAGATTTTATGTTCCAAATGCCCCCCAACATTTAAAATCAAGCATTCCTGACCTTTAGCTCTATATGAGTGATTTTAAAATGTAAGGGTCTCTCTCAAAGGCAGAAAAAACAATGAAGCAAAATAGGAAAGACTGATTTTTCACAGAAACAGTTAACACAAAATCGACACTATTAGCAGGTAAGAGAAGGCCACAGGGACATTCTGAATTAGTCCTTAATTCAGATGCAGAGGGCAGGGAAAGGCTAAAATACAATTAGAAATATCTTTTTCTTTTTAAAATGCATTTAGTCATGGCTTAGATTTTTTACAACTTAATACACTTAAGAACAGCAACCCTGTTTCTAGAAGGAGGGGGGGGAATCACACTTCACAGTCATTAACAGCTCCTTACAAGCACTTCTTATATGAGCAAATTCCAATGCAACTCATCAAGAGTTCTGCTTTTCCAGCACAGGTGGGTCAGGCACACGACCAGTCCCAACTCCAGCAGGAAGCAAGCCTTTACAGTTCCACCTGAGACTGACTGTGCAACAATTGCCACTTTTTAACAATTTATACATTTATTTTGGTTACCAAGCATTTTGTTGACCATTACTGCAAACTGTACTCGGGCTTCCTTTTAATTGAATCTGCCTTCCTTTTAATTGAATCTACACCTACAAAGATTAATCTTCATATGGTATTTGCTGTCTAAGGTTTATTAATAGAAGGGAAACTACAGAAGAAATATATTTACTCTTTATGAGAGCTAACATTGAATATGCTTTCTCCCACGAGACTGGACATTAAGCAAAGGTCTCCTGAACCCCAGAGTGTTGGAAGGCCCTCTTTTGTGTTCAATTCTGCAGCAGATCTAAGCTGTTTGGGGACATAAGCTTTGCAGATAGAAATGTGCTCCCTTCACCTGCCTTCAGTACTCCTTCACTTACACCTGGCTCAGACAGAGGTGCCTGCTGGGGCCTGAAGGACCATCCAGATGGCTGGTGACCCAAGTTTGTGGTAGATCAGGGAGCATGTCCCAACTGCAAACACTGAAAGAGTAAGGCAGATGTCGCCTTGGCCTTGCACAAATGCCCCAAAATGGGTACGTTCCCGCACTGTTAATGTGGTTTTAAATGCAGGATACAGGCAAAAAATTATTGTAGGAGCACTGAATACTACACATATGTCTGAAGAATGAGGACATTCCAAAGCATTAGGGCAGCCTTTTTAGTGCTACAGATGTCTGAGCCTGTTCATCCCACTGGGCTCTCACCAGCACACTTACACAAGCCCAGAAGAGTGAACTATATTTCTAACAGTCTGCATCTGTGCAGAGAGCAGGGCAAAGCAAAGGTCTCATTTCCAAGGACACCATGCAGACACAGTTCTTTACTGTGGCTCTCTAGGAATGGATGCTCTCGCTGAATCATTAAGCCCCCAATAAAATTTGTTTATATGGATTTGATATTTCTCTTCCCTGAATATCAAGAAGGTCCTTAACGAGTGATAGCTGCAGCACGACAGCGATTTTAAGACTAACCTTTCCCTAGAAGCATAAACTACCTTTTACTTCCAAGTAATTGCCAGACTTAATTTTTAGCAGAGGTAACACAAGCAGCACCAACAATGCAGGAGCCATCCTTGCAGGTCAGCCCCGTGGTGTCACTGGGGCAGCCCTCTTGCAGCAGACCCCTGCTGGAGTGTTTCATACTGGCTTTATGCTGCCAGCCAACACGTGTCACGAGCTGCCTCCTCTTGCTGCAATGGTTCATCCAGTAAATCTTGACTCATTCAGTTCATCACAATGTTTGGGAGAAGATTTAGAGGAGCAAGAGAGACCTGTCAAAGAAGCTGGACAGTCTTTCAAAGCTGCTTTAAAAGTCAAGAGTGGGCGATGGGGTGGTAATTTATAGGCATGGCATTTAACCTGCAGTAACACCATCCCCTGCACCTGGCATTACTTTAGCCCATCACTTCTCAAAGGCCATAAACTTTGGACACACAGGTCTTCATTTTTCTTGTAGCTGTGGGAAACACAAATCATGTAAAGCTGGAGCTGTGACTTGGCCAGTCCCAGGAGGTGATCTGAACGTTAGCCAGACAATGAATACTTGGAGCAAGTGCCTTGGTTGGTGGGGGAAGGTGTCCAAAAGAGTGAAACGTAAGTGGGACCACTCCCTGTGTCCCTCTCTCTGCAAGGATGCCAAGCACACAGCAAACGTACACCTTTCCATCAATTTTGTTTCCAAGTGACTCAAGCCAACTAGTGGTTTATGGCTAGAGCTTAAGACAAGAAGATCTGCTTACTGCGATACAGGTTACAAATATTAAGGCACCTTGACTTCAGAATCCTGGTGTCCTTGCTCTCAAAACCTTTGTACTTAAGAAAATCCCTTTTAAGTCTGAAAGGAAAATACTCCAGAGCTTTTGCTGAATCCATGTCTATAATAGGAACCACTGCATTGCCAACAGAGTGCTATGCTCCCTACATAGGGAGGGGTACAAGGGGGAGGGTTTGGATAGTATGTGTTGCAATGGCAGATACACACCGGGATGATCTGATATAGCCTTTTAGTCAGAGAGAAGGGCACAGCAGAAGTAGAGAAGTTCACAGGTTGAGGGGCACGAGAAGGGTAAATTTTCTTTTCTAATCAAACAAGGACTCCCAGAGTGATGACTAAAGGAAGGCACAGTGAGGTGATCCAACTCTCAGTTTTTCAATAAATTTGGATTTTATTTTTTTTGACATGACCAAATGCGGTCCACTGCAATATGGAAAAAACCTCCCCGATTCAGAAACCGTTTGCTAACCAAAGTAACCTCTGTGAATCTAGAAAATACTCTGAATATAAGCTGTGCTATCAGCTTTAGGACTTCAGAAGCTGCTTTGGAAAAAAAGAAAAACAAAACCCACAAAATACGTTTCTGATGCGAATCAGGATTCATAAAACCCAGTACTGCCCCTGCACACAAGAGAACACCAAAGGACAGGATGCAAAGCTTGGCCCAGCATCACCTGTGGAATGAACGGCCTGACATCAGCATCCTAATGCCCTTTTTTCTGCAGCAGGGATGGATTTTGAGGCCAGTTCCAGTGGGATGGCGTTTGGTGCCACAATTTCAACCTGACCCTCCTTGTCTAACTTCCTGGGGTTGCTTCCATGCACAAAGCCAGTGAAATCACCCATGCAGCTGTTCAAATATTTGACGTCTGAACTGCTTGACATTATTCATTCATCTCAGGCTCATTCAAACCAGATTTCTGGACAAGTGCTGTTATAAATGGATTAAGAGGACCACTAAATGCAAGGAAGGCCCAAAATGATCACACCTGCTTCTCACTAACTCAGCCCAAATGTAAAGAGGGCTCACAACTTCCAGCTCCTGCTGGTGGTGTACACTGCCATCCAGGAGCAAGGAAAACATGAAACGGAGCGCAGAGGGCAGAGCGGAATAAAATGGCCTTTGCAACAGCATTGTTTTGGACCTATTAGAGGAGAACAGGAGCTTCCAGAAGACCCCCTACCACTACAGTTGGGTGATTTGCAATTCAATAGCATGCGCTGGGAACAGAGAAGGGTTCCTTCAGCAAGGCTCGGCTTCTGAAGGTCACGCAGTAATTCACAGCCATCAGCATCAGCAACACTGCCTAGAGCGGACCTCTAAAGCCAGCAGAGGTCAACACTCGGGAACAGAACTTTATCCCCACGTGTTAATGAAGTGAAATCCAGCAACTGAATGTTAAGTTGTGAGTTTGACCTAGGAATTCATAAGAGACACGATGTGTTATTCACAGAAGCAGCTGTGACTTTCTGGAGTCACCCAAGGCCTGAGGAACGTAATTCCACATGCGAATTTAAAAATGCTGCTTTCAGATGCAAAAAGAACAAACCCAATGCAGCCTCTCCTATAATGTTGCTGTTCCTTGTTGAAGAACTTTTTTCTCTTGCTGTGCATTTGGTAGGAGGCAACCACTTGTCATAGGCTGCCAGCCCTGATACAATTAGCCTTCTGATGCTAAAGCAGCAGGATTCTCTGACAGTCTTAATCCCAGCTGCCTCCTTAAGGTCCAGACAAACAGGAGTGAGCAGGCAGGTCAGACGCTAGGGCCATTAAGCAGAGAAAAAACAAAGTTACAGCTCTGTCTCCAATCCCCATTGCTCTTGTAGCCAGGTGCTCTGACAAGCAATTCCAGCACTGGTATTGAGTGGCACCTCTATAAACCCTGTGACAGTTTGGGAGACAAACTCACCCATCAATCAGAATGTACCTATCAACACCACTTACCTAGCACTGTGTACACAGCTTTCTTTGCTTGGGCTGGCCTCAGAGCAGTCTGCCTAAGCACCAATTCAAGGCACTTTCTGAAAAATTTAGGTACTCTACACAAGCAATGGTGTTTTTGAAATACTGACTCAGAGGTCTGAAAAGCAGAAAAAATTTGCCTGCCTCTTCACCACTGCCAGCTGCAAGCACTGGCAGGCTACAGGAATCAGCTGAGCTTGAAAGAGAAAACACTTCACACCCTTTCCATGCACCTGTTAATAATGGCTGGAGATAAATCTCACCAGAAATCCTTTCCTTCCCCTTTTTCTAAGTTGTCATAGCACTTTTCTTTCTCCTAAATCATCTCCTGTGCCTAAGCATCCTCTCTGACCTCTGCACTGCTTCTCAAATCTCACCTCCTGTGTGCAATTCCCCCAATGACCGGTCACCTCAAGATCTCTCAAGTGAATGGTGGCCCAGGCTGAGATCGAGAGTCATTAACATGACAGATAAGCAGATTCACAGAACAGATAAAAGGACTTCACATTCAAGTCCCTCCTTTTCTCCATCACATTCAGTGGCAGATGGTCAAAGTGACAACATATGCTGCTTCAGGTGCTGGCAGCACTGCTGGCTCCTGCACAGGCACAAGCTTACAGGGAGACTGGCAGTCTTAGGGGTAGAATGGTAAGACAACCAGAGCACTGCAGACCCAAAATGAGCCTAATTTCATGAGCACAGGTAGGAAAGCACAGATTTACTGTGCCCAACCTCTGCTCCTCAACTCCTGTCTGGGCACATAAATCAGTTTTGGGGGTGAGCTGTTATGTATACATTTAATTATATGTTTATATTTAATTGTCACTCCAAACAAAGCCAAGGAAGAAAACTAAGATGTCACTATTATTATTTGCACCACCATTACGAATGCAGCTACCAGATGCTACTCATGCAGAGGATCAAACTCACCTGGAAAACTAACATTTCTCTGGTTTGGCCCCCAAGGAATAGGGGCCAATAGGGGGGTGTATCAAATCTATACTGGAAATATTCTAGAAATCCAGAATTTTGTGTAAATTCTGTAAATGGGTCTAAATTCAAATCCATCTCAGAGGCATACAGCTCTACTGGGGCCTGTTTTGGCCAGGCAGAGGCATTCATTCTGTTCGCAGGTAATTTACACGCGTTCAGGAAAGAAGAAAAAAATCCTCCCATAAATCTCCAGAACTGTAGCCTTTGCTAATTACACTCCTTGCAGTGACCCCCTTCTGTACAACCTCCCTTTCCAGCACGTTCACTCTCTTTTCTTACCGAAATGTCACTCGTTGGCTTCTTGGAGAGTAAAAACAATGAAGGCAATAAAAGTAGTTTATGCAGACTCACGGCCAGGCCTCACATACTTCCCGAGAATGGCTCTAAACTGGGTTTATTTCATCATCTGCTGAAGTATCCCAAACTACTGCTAAGAGGACAAGGTGGCCTGGATGCTGTTTTATTGTAACAGGCATTTGGGAAGAAAGAGAAAGCCATCAAAAATTCTTGAAAACAAGAGGAAGGCAGAGATGAGGCCATGTTGAACAGAGGCCTTTCTACAGGTCTGTAATACCTCCCCAGCCTTGTTTTTGGACCGTGAAATTGTTCCCCCACGTTTTCCTAGCACAAACAGGGACAGAATAGTTCTGGTGACATTCCCAGGCTGCTGCTGACAAAAATTACATTCAGAGGCCAAGAAAAGCTGCTTACAAGACGAGGGTTTTATCTCTCTAGAGCCAGATCCATTTAAAGCAAACCAGTGATTTACCTGGAAAACTGACACCCAAATGTGTCGTTACAGCACACACCTGAAACAGCAGCTGCATCCATCTGATGCCATCTATTAGCTCTCACAGAGGCACAAATGGGCTGCTAGAGACCTGACTGCTTACTGGTGTGGATGCTTACAATGATCTTTGCTAACAGATCACAGAAACAGCTGCCTTTAAAGAAAGGGGCCATATAATTTTACGACCACTAAAATAATTTTGCAGCAGCCTGCTGAACAAAGGGCAGGCAAGCCCTGCTGTACAGGGTAAGAGCCAGCTGCTGCAAGGCTCAGAGAAGAGGCTTCCCCACCCCTTGCACAACTGAGGAGTATTCCAGTGATGTCTTTTATGGCTCTTGTAACCCATCAGGTACAGATCATGGCTGCAGACAGAAAACAGCACTCAGAGCAAAGGTCTGATCTGGTGTGGCCACTTCTGGCTGTCTCCTAGAGCCTCATGCTGGCCTGATGCACTAAGGTGAGAACAGCCCCAGGTTTATCTCACAGGCTGCTCTTCAAAACCTGGAGCTGAAGTACAAAAGCAGCAGCAACAGCCATGGTCTCTGCAGCTACAGCTCGTTTTCCACAGTCAGGGAAAGGTGGATCTGAAAGCTTTTGTTCCCCTGGGGAGAGGGTGGAAACAAACAAAAAAGGAAGAGGGAGAATTAAAGTAATCTTGAATCACTAAGCAGATTCACATCACTGGATCAATAAGCACCACTGACAGGGATCACAGGAATGTCGCAGCTTTGCCAATAATAAAACAGCACAGCAGAGCTTGGAGGATGACTTTTCTAAGGCAGCCGAGCATGAAGCAGCAGGGCTGGTGAACAGCTGAAAGTGACACCCTGGCTTACATCGGGCCACTGCCAGTGGTGGGGCTCGATGCAGTTTGCTTTAAATAATGATGAGCACAGAGATTGTATTCATGGGGGAAAGGCGACCAAGGACTGGAGAAACCAAGGGCTAAATTTCACAGGCCAAACACATGTGCTCTTTCCCCCAAACTAATTCTTTTCTAGGTTGGAAAGAAGAAAGAAAAATCAGTGCTAATTTAATCAATTGATCAGCCTATTGATTGCAAAACTGGAGCTGCTAGTTAGCCATGTGCTGTAATGCCCTCAACTCTGAAACCACAAAACACACCATTGATTTCTTCACTTCCAGCTCCAAAACAAGAAATAAAACCAGGCTTTCAGTGGAAAAACAACTTCCTCGTCCAGGGAGAAGATGCAAGCAAAGAAGAGAGGCCAGGAAACAGGGACAGCCGCATCTTGCGAGGTTCGAACTGAAATTAGTTACAGATGCAGTCACAGTGTCTTGTGTAAACTCTATCGATTGGGTGGCTGACAGTCTTGGGAGCCTCCATAGTAGGACAATCAATCCGGCTGCAGTGTCACCTGCCACTTTGCTGAACAGTTGACAATGCAATTATCCAGTGTGGAGGCAGGGAGTTGGCGTGTGTCAAACGCAGTTAGCCACTTTCCGGGCACTACTCGATAATGCGTTTCACCGCCGCGTGTAAGAGACGACGCGCGGAGACAGGAGCTGCTCAGAGCCACTGAGACCTGTGCTCCCTTTCTGCTTCAGAAACATCTCACTGCCCCTGACTTAACAACTGTATTCTAAAACGCTATTAAAATCGCGTCAATCAACCATTGTGTGCTTAAGGCTGAAGTTTGACCTGAGCGTCCAAGAAGCAGGCTGCAGTTCTAGCAAAACTGCAGGCACTTGGGAAAAGAAATTAAAAAATTATCAGATTACTGTCTAAAAGCCTGGGATTTTCAAAACCACAGCAGACAGACCACTAGAAAACTGGATTGCAGAGCAACTGCTGTCCGAGATCTAGTAAAACTGAAGTTTAAAGAGATGCCGTCAACTTGAAACCCAGTTTATTTCAAAAAATTGAGTACTTTCAGGTGCTCTGGCTGCTCCCTTACTCCCTCTGCCAATTTTCATGGTGTTACAGCTACATTTAGTTTTTCTTTTTAACCTTCTTCGTCTAGGAAGTGGGTGACAGACATCCCTGCTCATCCCCCAAATACGATACGTAATACTGTGAAATGGAGAGAATTCTCCTTCTTCCCATAGAAGATCTTTCCCTGGTTAGAGTGGCTGCTGGTGTTACATAAATCAATCAGCAAGGTTTAGTTGATTGTGCTCCTTTCAGCTAATGCATTCTGGCAGTTTGAGCATAAAAATTAGATTCTTACATTTTTGCAAGCAATTAAGTTAACAAAAATATAAATCAACGAGAAATTTTAACAGCTGTACGCACCTATTTCTTTTTTTCCAGTTAAAATGATTTTTACTTTGCCAAGTCCCACTAATTACTTTGTGTTCCACAGTGAAGAAAACGCTGTTCCTCGAAGCATTATATAAACTTTAAACACATGACACTGAGCACCAATTACATGGTGGGTCATGCCGGCTTGTGTATGTAAGGTAGGATTTTTTTTCTTTTTTAAATCACATACTATTCTAATCTGTTTTTCCTGCTCACTAGAGTCAACTTCTAGTATTAATATACAGGACAATACCCAAGAGACATTTATTAACCACAGAATCCTTCAAATTCTATATGCGGACACAAACTATGGATAAAGAATCGGGTACAGCCCGTCCAATTATTGTATCTAACACTAAGCAAACAGACCTGTTAGCATTTTTATGTCAAGTATTACCTAATGGACAAGTACTTTCTCTCAAAGGAGAGAGGTATAAACATTAAGGAGCAGTTGGGCTACTCTGTCACACCAGTCCGAAGTACTGTCCTTCAGCAACAGAGGGATTACCATCGTTTTACACAAGGGCTGAGGTAAGGCATACTAGTGCTCTGGGACTCAAGCAGCCCTCTAAAGGGAGTATAAGGCATAGAATAAGCACTTGAGAAACACGAAATTTATACATCTTGCCCTCTTGGAAGTTTACAGCAGGTAGAAGTGACCAGAGGAAAGTAAAAACCTAAATATAGGAAGGCTAAAATACCAGGCTGGAGAGGCTGGGAAGGATGCTCAGATGTATAGATGCGTTCACCTCAGAGAGGGATGCTGACACTGGAAATGTGGCAGAGAAAGGGACTGAACTGAGCTCTTGCTAAGTGGGAGGAGATATAGAATTTCATTACAGCAAAGATTCCCTATACTCTTACCACAGACTGCTCTGGCATCCAAGTTGAAGTTTGCTTTAGCCTGCCAGGGTAAAATGAATGAATTCTGGCTCAAGTACGCAGAAATAGGGAAGATGATTCTAGTTACTAGACTACTCTTCCAAAAGGCCTAAATATGCCAGTGACATATTCCATTTCCCACAGAGTCTCTTAGGAGAAGTCACACTTTTACTGTACAGTTCAAATGCTTTTGCTGCATTTGAGTAGATCAGTTTATACCCTCTTACTGGTATAACCTTAAATGTAGCCTAAACCTCCTGGCATGGAAAAAAGGAAAAAGTCTCCTTGCCTCCTGAAGCTTTCCTGCACGTCTCATTATATTTTATCTGAAAAAGAGGGCACAGCTGGCTACTAGCTGAGATTCTAGAACAAGACTTTTCACGTCTGTTGCCAGCTTTGCTACTATCATTACAACATTAGAGAAAACGCTTCTACATGGTTCAGTTTCCACATACACGTCAAACACAGGTTTTAGGAGTTTTGTGTTAGAGTTCTGTGTTCATGAAATTGCACAGGGAAGCGCAACTGAGTTTTCCTGCTCTGTACAGAGCTTTCTGCCAGCCAGTTACCTGACACAAGAAGTCACTGTGTTCACAAACACCTGCTGCTGAACTGAAAAGTATCTACTTAGAATCTGATGCCAGGACTTCATACTTGAGAGCATGCTTCTAATGCTGCATGGATTTAGAAGGAGAAAAACTGGAGGAGCATATAGCCATTGCCCCTAAGCTCTTTCTTGGACAACTAACCCACAGTGGATGAAGGTTGGCCTACACCACTTGCTGATGAAGCACATCTTGATTCTCTGGCTATAGAAAGCCAACAGTGGGACTGCAACCGTTTGCTGGAAACTTTTAGACATTTTAATACAGTCCCACTTTCCAGGCAGCTGCCTTAATTGTACATGACATGAGATCCAGGTGCGAATGGGCACCCAAGGATAACTGTAGTTCATTACAGCTTATAAGGCTTTACCAAGTCTCTCTATGCTAAGTCGTGCTGTTCTTTTCCCTTGGTAAGACATTACCAAAAAGATACAAGCCCCTTGCTAGCTTGGGAGGAGGGCAGCACGGAGAAATAAAGAGAAATATCAGAGAAATAAAGAGAAACTTCAGAGTTAAGTAATCCCCGTGTGTTTCTCCTTCTTCAAGAGTATCACAATCTATCAGACAGATCCTTGTCATGTTGATCTTTCTCAGACAGTATCCTTCCCTGAAAATGCCCTGCTTGCCATTTTAACATTTTCAAAGTCTTTCTCTCTTCTGTGTTATTTTTGATGCAACTGATCTGCTGAAGGGAAAGAAACCCAGAAGAGCAGCGGTGACTGGCTTGCTACTGCACCCAGAAGGCGGCTTTTTGGTGGGGAGCTGGAGGGGAGAAGAGGAGGATGGGGCAGGTGGAGAGAACTTAGCTAGAATTCTTCAATTCTTTCATATCTAAAGAGGACAGCAATCTCTGTTCTATCAGACCACGCGGTTCGTGCTTTAAATGGTACTTGCTGCCAGCTTGCTTTCCCTGTCTCTCTCCCTTTGAAGCAGACTGGACAGCTTCCTCAAGCTGGCGTTATCACTCCCTCTAACCACTCTTGGCAGGCAATCTAATTCCCCCTGAAAAGGTCACCGCCATTTTAACTGCCTTTCAATCACATTAAGCACGCTGCCGCTCGTGCTCAGAGCACTGCGCCCGCAGCTCTCCTGACTGAGGTGCGATCGATAAACTGACATCCCACCCCCCACCTCAGCTCCCCAACCGCCCCTCGCCTCCTTCCCCTCTCCTGGACAAGCTGCCTTCCCGGAACGGACGGCGAGAGACCCAGTGACAAAATCCTCTCCTCAAATCCGAGGCAGCAGAAGGGAGCTGCTAACCTGGCATTTACTAATCTTTGTCCCATCTGTTAAGAAACAGAAGGGTGCAGGCATCCCCCCCCGCCTTCCCTAGACCTACAGAGGCAGCGACTTCACAGGACAGTTTGCTTAGGCACCAGTCCAGACACCTTTGAAGCTGTGTTACAAAGAACAAGCCTCCCTCAAGCTTCCCTCAATGCAATCATTACCGTTATCTCTCCCCCCGTGCTGCTTTTTTTTTTGCAGTTACGAGTTATGTGTTCCACCCATCGATCCCTGTGTAAGACACTGTTTTAAGTCCTCTTGCCTTTTGACTGTGCTAAGCCGTTTAAGAGATGACAGCAGCTTCTATCAGTGTGAAGCTGATGTGATTCTTTTCAGATAAAGCACTTTTTTTCCACTTCCCCCCCTCCCTTCCCTTCTTTCAAGTAAGAGACATACACACAAAAAGAGACACTGAATCTTTCAAAGAAAAAAAAACCCTTTTGAACTTCCCTCAGGAATTCTTTAAAGGGATAACCTTACAGTGTAAACACTGAGGGTAACGTGCATCCATTCTGGAGAGGAACAGAAGAATTGCTACAAATATGTTGAGCATTAGAAAAAAAAAAATCCATCAGAGAGGAAGCCACTTGATGCTTTCACTTGCGAAGCCTTGCTGGCATCCTAAACAGAGAAACTCATTAGAGATGGCATGATATAATCCCCTGCAACAATGAGTTTTGGAGAGGGATGATTCAGAGATTTTAGGAGAGAGAGTTACTGAATGTTCGGGTATTTCAAGAGAAATTTTAGTCTTGTGACATTGTACTGAGACAGGGAGATATTTGATTACTGTATCTGTTTAGTTTTTCACTTTGAAGTACAAGCTTAAATTAAATAGAGCTTGGTACTTCGTGCTGGTATTCTTCTGCACCCACCCCAAACAGAACCAAGAACTCTCCTACAAACCCCCTACTTCAAGCAGGACTTCTGCCAATCTTCATTTATACCCTGCATTCTTCCAGTTTTGGTAAGCAAATTAAGTGACAGCAAAAGATGCTTTAAGAAGCCAGGAGGAATGTTAGAAGTACCAAATATTTCCTGACAGAAAGCCTTCACTAAACTCAGCAATTTCAGAGGCAATATACTGATCCCTGCATCTCTCAATTATGTCATATTCCTCCTTGCTGCCACTGCCTGTTCTTTCCACCTGCTGCCCGAGGTATGCCAAGCTGTGGCAGCCAAGGAGGTGTGCTTTGGCTCTGCTGCACTAGACCTCACTGGGGGTTTGCAGTTGTAACACCAACACAGAAGCCAGAATTCTTTGTCTTCTAAGACAGCCCCTCAGGTTAGAGGAACAAGTTTTCCCTGCAAGTGCTTTGGAAGCAGGAAAGTGTCACCCTAGGAACCATATAAGTGAGAGTTTTAGCCTGTGATTGCTCTTAAGTATGAGACCATCTTCCAGAAAATCTGAACAGGGCTGTTCATTTCCCTGACCTTTCTGTTTTTAAGAAGAAAAACCCCAAGATCTCTCAACCTTACTCCACCTGGGAATCTGTCATGCCCTTTCATAAAATTGGCAGAGAGTATTCCTCATGTTGAGAGTGACTTTGTCCATTAACCAAAAATGATAAAAAGAAGAAGCCAGGACCTGTGTTAAGTCCTGCACCCCCTTTGCCCAGCTGTGACATCTCCTCAGAGCAACACACCATTAAAACCGAAATTAATGAGACACATGGCCATCTATTTTCCCCTCTGGTTTTATGTATTTCCCCATGTCATCTCTTTAGACACTGGTGACATCCCTGTAGCCTGGCAAGGGCTGTCTGGCATTATAAAAGACCTTTGATTTCCACATCGCTGCAACTTCTCAGCAAAGGGAACAGAGCCAAATGCAAAGCCTCGGGTGACGGGGGTTAACGAGGGCCTTGCCAACTCCAGACAAAGCAGTTTTAAGCATTAGAAAGCATCTACAAAACGTTGTGCTGGGCTTCAGGGCTGTAAATTAAGAATTCTGTCCCTAAAATAAGGCAAGAGCCAACACTGGCAGAGAAAGAAGAAAGGCAGTCACCTTAAGATTACCTGAGAGTGCACACAGCAAGCCTGAGTGGTGGAGACCTCTGAATGCCAGCAGTCAGAGACAATATGAGAGCCACAAAAGACAGCATGAAAAAGTGTGATTTGATTAAAAATAAATGCAATCAGCCACCTATGGGAGATCACTCCAGCTCTGCTTTGGCCTTCCAAATTTTACAGCAACTTTTTGTGCAGAGTAGGTAGGTATCCTGCATACACTGCCTGGTTATCCCAAAATATTAGGTAGAAAGTTGGTGGCAAAAAGGTTCCCCTGTTTAGGGAAGAGGACACTTCTCTAGAGAAGCATGGCAGCTGTTGAATTCAGCTGCCAGCAGAGGTGTGCTCCAGAGGAGGAAGGCCAGGTGCTAAGGACCTGCCAGCAGCTCAGGTGGAGCTTCTGCCACTTCTTCAGCAGTGGCTCTGCCACAAAAAGCTGCACAGGGAGGATGTTCCTCACTGCAAATGCTACCGGGATGTTCCTGTGCTTGTGAGCTGATCTACAGACACCTTTTATCCAGCACCACAAAGGGAAGCAGTCAAACCCAAGAGCCTTCCCACCAGGGTAATTATGGAGGGTTTTAGAACTGCATGTAGTTGTGCTCTACTTTTCTCCTGGTCTTTCAGTCTTTTCCTGGGTCTGTTCATGTAACTCCTGAAGGTGTCATGAAGGTCTCAAAAAGGAAAGAAGAGACAGATCCCATACTTCTTGATGAAAGCAAGGCCATTTCTAAGTATGAACTACAGAACTATCTGTCCATGTATGTGTAGCCATCTGGCAGAGGTTACAGCACTGGCTGATGCTGGAACCTGTCTAACTTCTGGTGGAGAAAAGCAGGTGATCTACAGAACACAAAGTCACGTATTTGAAAATTCCTTAAAATAATGAAGAAAATGCAGCAAAGAGCAAGTACTTTACATTTACACAGCCTAACCACATCAATTACACACATTTTGTCCATCTGAAGCCTCATATGAAAGAGGGTCTCCATATGACTGAAGCAATATGGAAGGTTCAGGTCACATTTCAGTGAGTTAACTCAAAAACAAGTGGGAACATTTAAGGTGAAGACAGCACGATGTCCACACCAAAGGAAGGGGAAGATCATGCTCTCCTCAAATTCAGGTGGTATGGTGAGGGAAGAAACTACTCATGCACAAAAAATGGATGAAATGAACTAAGTAGCCTTTTCTAATCTGGACTAGCAGTGACAACAATAAAGGCACACAGACATCCCAAGCTTTCCTGCGATGGATTGTAGTGTCTCTGCTACACAAACAAGAGCCCAAGACCTTGCATGATCTCATCAGGCCTCTACCTGGAATCATGTACAGACACAACTCTCCATGGAGTCACGAAAAAGTTAGCTTACAGACACAGGATGCAACAGTGTGAGCTTCCCTGGGTGTCCTTTAAAACCCAAAGAAGCTGCTCCCTCAAGTCTGTGTTCCTAATCATCTGCTCTGCTACAACCCAGATACAATTTAATTTCAGAGGAAGGCAAGAGCAGATCAGGAGTGTCTGGTTGTATCTGAGCACATGGCTGGCTTTTAAGTCCAACTCCCTTATGCAGCAGCTTTTCCCCTTGAGATATTTTAAATTAAAATCCAAGCTGATATAGGAAGAGATCACATCCCATCCTCTTTATTGAACGAAGGGAGCCAGCATTCCCCCTCTCATTAGGCATGCACTACATGGATTGCTTGTGAGAGACTCTTCTGAGTGCCTGAGGTTCATGCCAACGAACAGTTTAGTAAATCCTCCTCTTTGAGGCCAAAGGGCTTAGTGTAAGAAAGGGGCCAGGTTTCTAGATAAAATTACATTCACCAATAAAGCTCACGAGAGGTCAAATTTTGCCATAACTCACTCCCCCTTCGGTAACTGATTTCCCCGTCACTGGGGAAGGAGTAAAAGAAGAAGGAAAAATAAAATGTGTTTGTCTGAGTGCCCTAAGGGCTTGTAGTGCTGGAGGTGCAGAGCAGGTTCCTGGATTCTCATTTATCAACCTTAAAAGGGATGGAGTGATAAATGCACAACTGGCCCTTTAATATTTTATGCAGGTGCTACAGCGACTTAGCTGTCACCTCCAATACATCACCAGAGGCTGATACACCAGCTTTCGTCACTCCAGGCTGGGAATTTTTACAATTTCATTTCTATTTCCCTCTCTTCACATATTTCCATGTATTTCTTACTATGTGTAAGATACAAAAAGCTATTTTCCCCAAATGATCTAGCCATTCCTACTCATTCCCTCCTCAGACACATTTCTCGAGGAAGAAATAAACGCCACGCTTTTGTTCAGGGTTTGCACAAATTCTGACTCTCGTCATTCAAGAGAGACAGAAAACACTTCACATTCTGGCAAAGGCTGATGGTTCCTCCCTTTCTGAGAGGCAAACCCCCACATCCCTCCCTTTAAAGACAGGTAATTATGAACTTCCACACCAGAAAGATTTACAAGCGCCCCCAAAACAGCGGCGCACCTCGGAATCCTCCCTCCAGGAGGGTAGTGGCCCGTATCCTCTTCTGCCCGCACCACTCGTACTCTTCAAAGCGGTTCCCGTTCTCGTTCTCGATGTCCACAGAGTCATCCTCAGTCATGCATGAACCTTCTCTCTGCACAGGGTAAAGCAGGGGCAGAGTGTTGAGATGTACGAAATAGCTCTTCGGGGTTAAACAACTCATGGTGGGATGGAGAAGGAAAGCTGGGCCGTTCCCGGGACAGCTAAGTATGGAGTGGACAGCAGCATCTACTCCCGGCCCCCATTCCCAGTGACCTAAATCTAGAAGTAAATAGGTGCTGGAAGAAGTTGACAAGCTTAAGATCAAAACAAGTTGCAAGGTTCATAATTTTTACACGTGGAAATTTAAGCTCTGGTTCCTATAACAATGCTGGTGTTCATTTCAAAACGTACTCCCCTGTCTTGGATGTACAATTCCTCTCATGTAAACCATAGATTCCTTTGACCCCCAGCAGGAATGTTCTCCTGTAGGATATTTTTGGGACATACTGATCAAAGACACCTCTCTTTACAATATGCACCTCTCAGAGCAGCAAGAATCAATTTGTTATCATCTCTACTGAGGGCTTTTCCTGAGAAACACAAACAGAAAGCCCTACGACACAACTGCCTCCCTCCCGTGGGGATTGTTTGTCCTTCCTCCTTGCTGTCTTTAGGATAAACAGCAAGAGAATGGTTTAGTTTAAATGCACTTCTTGGAGTAAGATGGTCATGCAACATTTACAAATTCCAGTCTGTTACAAAAGAACGCAACAAAAACTAATTCTAATGTTTTCAAAGGCACAGATCAGAAAGAACTCTTCTTGCTGTGCTACATAGGAAGCTTGAGGTCCTACAAAAGGCTACATAAACTTCAATAGCACCACCTTTACAATCTATAACTTAGACTTCTGTAATAGCAGAAGGGTGCATAAAGTAAAAAAAGTTATTAATGCCACACAGCAGAAAAATCCAGAAGAATCCCTCTTCCAAGACAAAGAGAAGTGACTACAAATCTTAGAAAGACAGTTAGCATTGCCTGCAAGCTCAGCAATGTTAGTTTTTGCCCCACATTAGGTCAACCGCAGACAAAGCTGGGAGTAGGGAGAAGGGAATGGCAGCTGGTGATCCTGCTGCGCCTCTACCTTTGCAAGGCATTGTTCCACATGCCTACTCATCTCCTCCTCGGATCCTGACAGAGGTCGGCTGCAGAGGGGACATACCTGCCCTTCGTCTTGCTTCCTCCGTTTCATTTTTCCAATCCGAGCTGCATGGAGAAACCAGGGAAAGAAAACAAACAAAAAAGGAAGACATGTCAAGTTTGTGGATCCACTCTTCATTTGCTCAGCTCCAAATAATAAACCTTTGGCAGAAATGGTAAGATTTCACACCAGAAAATCCTGTTGCAACTCCCTGTTCTGACCTCTATAAACAGCGCAGAGACTGTTACTTGGCATTTTTCAGATTAAATCTGTAACATGTGGATGAGTACTCCCTGATTTCAAAGAGGCAGCTAGGAGAGGGAACATCTGCTGCACATCCCCGGGTAAGTTATTAAAATGGTTAAATACTTGCTCTTGGAAGGCTGAAATTGTTTTCAAAGTTGAGTGATCAAGCCAGTGAATTCTGGTTTGGATTCTGCCTTCTAAGTCTGAGGCCCTTCCACTAACACATCTATTCCCTACAGGATAACGTAGCACCTGAAAGCCTTGGACAGGGTATGTAACAAGTCACCTCCAGGACCACAGAGCCTCCTGTAAACCCCGAAAAATTCCTTCCCGCAACACCACAAACAAGTAAGAGCACCATCTTACAAGCATAGCTTCTGGCTCTCTGTTGTTTTATTTCATGAAAACTGGAGGCTACACTGGGCACGCTCTGGGAAACAAATATGTTAGGAATCACGATGATTAGAAAAAGCAGCCAAGGTAGCCTGTTGCTTAATCCAATATCTGGTTAATTTGAGCCATCGTTTAATGTGATCAAAACATCTGGAACCAAATCATTTGCATTAAAAAGAACTTCTGTCTTTTATTATGATGGCTTTAGGCAGGTATTACTGAATAACTCAATCACTGGCTGCAGGAAAGTCACTGTTTAATTAATAAGGAAGGTCAAAATTCTGAATGAGAGACAAGGAAAAGCCCAAGGAAAGCCCATGTGATAATGAGAGATGACACCACCAAAAAGCTGCATTAGCCAGAAATCACTGCTGACATTGTGAGCACTGCAGCATGCTCTGAAAGCCTTCATGCCTCAACACTGTGGGATCAACAGCTCCCTGCAGCCAACGAGTCAGAGAAAGCTGCTGGAATGCCAGGATGAGAAGGACCAGTGTACAGGAAAGTTTCTGTCAACTGTTTTCTGAAGTGCATCAGTTTAAAGCACACACATCACCAAGTGATTTATAAAGTTCCAGCTGAACACATCAACACAGACCTGAAAGGCCTCTCACAAGGCTTTCTCATCGGCTTCCCTGGACACAGGACCCTCTGGGTTAGGATATACTTTCCCACAATCCAGAACTAGGAGTATTCACCATGCCCTATACTCTCTGACGCTTCAGCAGTAAGAAAGCTTCAAATTATTCCCTGGGCATTGCTTTTTCTCGCTGAGACAGAGATGTGGGAAAGCTACCTGAAAATTCAACCTCCCCTCCTCACATGATGAAAAGGATTCTGCAAATGTGACATTCCTACAATAAGGGACAGCAACTTGAGACCAAAACAAAAATGTTTTCAATATCTGGCATTTTGAACAACAGAGACTCTCAAGTTAACACACACAGCTTTCACCGTTTGTCTAAATTTTATTAGCTGATGCTCCACAACCTTCTCTCGTGTTGGGTACACTACACTGACAGCTCCCCAACCCTCTGCTGTAGTCAGAGTTAAGCCATGCTCTTTCTCTTTTGTACTTGAACACAAGAGACTTCTGAAGTTCTGGTTTGGTGCATGCCTGTATCCTCCAGCACGGCTCTTTCGTGTAAGTTAAGGATGCTCTTTCCTTGCTCCTTTCTAGCTCTGTAGAACCAGCAGAAAATTAGGAAGAAGGCTGGAATCAGACACGACTTGACCATTCCCTAGCAAACTGACTGGAGAGAAACACAGGAACAAAGCCTTCTCTATCCTGACTGCAGACATGAATTTCTCTCACCTCATCATGTTTTCAACCAGGGAAATGTAGGGAAGGAGAAGTTTAATTATGCTGGTAGGACTCCCCATGGTCAAACAATTCAGCTAAGTCAGTCTGCCTGGTGAATTTATTAGTATTTTTAACTTTTTTTATTGCCATCTTCCAGTTCATGCACTGTAGCAGTGACACAAGGAAGAAAACTTGTTTTAGGTCTTCTACTGCTAAATTCCTGGGACCGTTTTGCCAGAACAAGCACCTGATCTGCTGTTGAAATGTTAGTGTAGAGCTGGGAACAGAACCTCACTCTGCTCCAGCTCCACACAGGACCCAGCAGCCAGCCCCTCTCCTGGCTCCCTTAGCTCCGCAGAGCAGCGTCCCTTTAAGCCGCGGTGCCACAAGTGAAAAAGCCACCGAAAAGAAAGAGGTGTTGAAAACAAATCCCCCTGCCATTTTCATTCCGTGGTCATTAGCAGCGGCAGCGTCGCGCCCACGCAGGCCAAGGGTGCCCCTGGTGACTGCGGGCAGGGAACGGGGACGCCGCCGCCTGGAAAGCACACGGGAGCAGCGCTGTCCCTGCCCGGCCATCACTTCCAATCAGCGCCGCGGCGACAGAGCGGCCCCAAAGGCAGGGGGTGATTGTGGCGCTGTCCCGAAGGGGAGCAGCTCAAAAGAACACGCGAGCGAGACCACAGGATTGTTAATTAGTGTTGATAGATGCGATCATTTCTAATTAGCTCACTAATCCCTCTCCCCCCCCCCCCCCCCCCGTGCTCCTGTCGCAGGAGAATGGGAGAGGAAGGGAAGAAAAAAAAAAAGAAAAAAAAGCCATTCCCGCTCGTAATTCAGGAAGATAAAAATACAGACAGCAGAGGACTGGATGCACGAAGAGGACAGAACTCAGGGAAGGAGGCTTTGGCACAAGGCTGACCCATTCTTACCTCTGACTGAACAAAGACTCCATAGTTATTATTCCAACCTTCTGCCAGGAGGTGAGGAGTTCACTAATTTTTATTAGCATTAATAATTATTATTAGGCCATCAGAGGGCTTCCAGCACCTCTGAGGCCTCACTTTTAACAGATGTACATTACCCTACACACTGCTCCTGCTGCAAGTGCATGTTCTCCTTCAGATTACACAAAACCATCAGGCCAGGGAGTTTAAGTCACCACGGCAGATGAATGAGAAAGTAGCTTATGAAGGTGAGCAAGAATTGAGACCCTCTGCAAGAGCCAGGATCTCACCATGGTCTCTGCCTTACCTTAGGAGCTGTGCTGGCAAAGGGAGTTGCTCTTCCCTTCCCTAATATGGGACTATGCAAGGTGAGAGGGTGCTTGCACCAGAGAAGGAGCCAAACTGCACTCGACAAAGTCTCTACTGTGAGGGAACACTGGCCCCTGCCTTCCCACAGGTGTGGAGAGAAGGAGCCAGCCCACCACTGCTGCCTTATGGGCAGAAGAGTCTGAGGATCTTTTCTCACAGTGGGCTCTCCCCAGCAAGGCTAAACCTTATTAATGCCTGAAGATCGTGTTACTCTCAAGCCCAGCACAACTTCCTGTGAGAAAAGCTAATGGATTTCAGTGTTCACTGGTACTCCCTCCCCAAGTAAAAATTCACCTTCAGGACAGGGCACTAATTACCTCAGAAGTGCTCTTACACAGCATCTAGCAGTGGACACTGCACCAACCTCTACTGCAGCATCAAAGGAGATGATTAAGTTACTAGGAATATCTCTTATGATTCCCTCCACCAGTTTGAGTGGTCCCCCGAGTCCTATGCAGACATCATTAGCAGCGCCTGCAATGGCAGGCCAATCAAATTAAGTGGAAACATTTTTGTCTCCTTTCCAGTGAAAATCATCCAGCTTTATTCCTCCTCCACCCATCAGCTACAAAAGCACACAACACGCTGGTGGTGGTTCAACAATAAACTGTGCACTGACCTCCTCCGTGGAGGTCTGTTCAGAAAGACAGGCTTAGGGTCACCACCACAATGGGAATCAGCTTCTCAAGGAAAGGAGCAAAAGAAGTTTTGTAAGGACCCATTTTTCAACTCACCTGAGAATGCCAATTTTGCAAATAGCCCTAAATTTGAATCAAAGATATTCAAGCACAAGAGCCAGCACCTGGTCTCTGCAAATCTACCAGAGAAGTCTTAAGGAGTGGTTATACCTATTTTTGTTAGGCCTATCACCAAAAACTTGTGTGGATGATCAACTTATCCAGAGCATTTGATCTAAGGGAACAAAGGCAGCAATGGCAGAGCACAAGAAGCCATCTCAAGAATAAGAAAAAGCAAGAAAACAGATGGTCAAGAAGGAATCTGTTTCAGACCTTATGTACAATTTGCTGCTCATCTGCCCGAGAGAGAACATTAAGGGCCAGATTCACAAAAGGGTCTCAGTGGGGCTTTCAGATTTGCATGGCCAAAGTTCCACAGAGATGATTGTCAGCAACCTTCAATCTGACACTATTCTCTGAGGCTGGCACATACTTAACCTGCTGAATCCATGTTCTGATACACTAACCAAGAACTTTGTGCCTCTAATACTGAATGACTACTTAACCTGCTCTGCACTGCTAAACTGTATAAGCATCAATTTACAGGGTGGCTTAAAGTTTCCAGTGTGGCAACACTGGAAATAAGGCAAATGAAATAAATGCCTTCTTTATCACATGGGTTCATCAGGAATCAGCACCTCATACTCCTGGGTTCACAAGGACACAATCTCTGGATAGTGAGTTTAGCACAGGTGAGAGGTGCAGAATTAACTCACTGAGGCTGACAGGGAAGTTGGGATACAAACACTCGACCAACAGCCTAAAAGAGAACATTAATCTCCTGCTCCAGAGCTTGAAAATGCATTTGCCTTACTTACAGCTCTATTTAAGTCATAGGTTTGACTTACAGAAATAAAATTCTGGCCAGTCAGGTACATGTAAACCATTTAACTATCAGGACCTAATCATGTTGCGGCCAGGCAAACAGCAGCTCACAGAAGACATTTCCCTCTCCACCTTCTCCTTTCCTAGCTCCTTTTGCACATTCCCAAATGACTACAACAGCATAGAACACATAAAGGTCCAAACAAGACTCAGGCAAAAACAGCCCAGGAAGCCAAGATTTGGTTTAAGGACTATGTGGGATAAGAGCAAACACTGTGGGCCCCTTTTTATGGGAGAAGTTTCCAAAGTGCTTCTAGAACTCAACTGATAGAAGCTTGACAGGAGATACCAAGATAAACTGGTTACAACAATATTGAAAAGTACATGTAAAACACAAAACCAAATTAAATAGTTCTTTGACAGGCTGCATTTGATAAGTTTCTGCAGTGTGCCAATAAGAATGATAAACAAAAAGTCAGCTACCTTTGGACGAGTCCTACACAACTTCTGTTCATGTGAGCTAATTGGGACAAGGAAACCACTCTCACAGACTAAGCTATAAGGTTGTGTGATTGATTAGAAGCTCATTAAAACACAAGATATAGACAAATGAGCTTTTTCCCCCCCCCCAAAGCACTCCAATGTTCTCCATCTTGAGATGTTCAACAACTAACAATAATGTGGTAAAACTTACAAATACCACGGAATTATTTCAGTGCAAACAAATGAGGAGGATGAGTTCAGAGGTACAAATATAAAGCAATATAACCTACTCAACCATCCAGTTGAATACTGACCTAAAAACACAGGACTGGACCAGGCATCATCACTACAGGTATGTTCTGGAAACAGCAGTAATCAGTCACAAAAGGCTAAGGCCTTTTGGAGGAACCAGTTCTGGTCTAGTTTTATCATCTCTGGGACCCAAAGCACTTCAGCCAAATTTCTGCATCTGGCTTCCTAACATCTGCACCTCGTACTGTCAGGGTGTACAAGGCATTATGTAAGTTAACCCAATGTCCTCATTTGGAATATGGCTCTAAGTTTTGCTCACTCTACCCCAAAAGGTACATACAAAAAGAGTAAAAGGTCCAGCAAAACGCCGTACAAAACTACTGGCCTCCCTTCAGATGAGCCCAGCCTCACAGAAACATCCAAGAACAGGGGCCAAGAGGAGTTCCTAGATCAGATCACAGCCTGCCCAGATTGTGCTGCAGCCCTGCTTCGGGTTAGGGCCCAAAGCACAAAGCACTGCTGAGCCAGTTCAGCAGGGCACGCTGCCATCAAGAGCTTCCGTTCGCAGTGATGGACTCCACAACACCAAGAATTCCAAAAGTCTGGCTCAGACTTTTAAAAAACATTTAAAATAGGGTAAATACACATTGTGGGCCTGAAAAAAGGTGGAAGGTGGGAGCTTAGCCCCAGCTATCCAAAAACAATAAAGGAACAGCTTGACATCCCTGACTCTGGAGACCTCTGTCACACGAAACAAGTCACCACAGAGCAGCACCTCTGAAGTCTCTGTATCAGGAAAGTGTCCACCTGCCAGTGCTGGCAGCTCACTGCACTCATCTCAGAGTGCAGATATGAGCACACCTGCCAGCAGTCACCTGGAACTGATGCAAGGCAACTCACCTCTTTGTTGTATGACTTAACAGACTTGCAAGAGTTCACAGGTTTTTGGCCCTCTGGGTTGATATTTAAAACCCCCCAAGCTAGCTCTGAATTCACTTATGTGTAACTTATCACAGATCTGGGTCGGGAGCTTCTGTTTGCTTAAGACTGTGCTAAACGTGGAGGACTCAAAATTCAAGCAAACCATTTTGCTATTGGCACACTCTAAAGCCTTTTGTTATTTTGTTAAAGTATATCTTCTTCTAAACAAACTCTATTAGCACAACATCACTGGTGTTTTCTTTAATTAACAGATCAGGAAACTCGAGATTAATGAGCCTCCTGATAGCCTGAACAACCAAATTCTGACTAAACGTTACATAGTGAAGGAGCTACAAGCAATATAAAATGAGATGAGAGATTGTTGTAACTGTTTAAATGGTAAGTTCTGACTTCACTGAACTTTGAGAAAAGTTTCAACTCCCTCAGCTGCAAAAAAAGTTTCCTATCAGCTTTCTTTTTCCAATTTAGAAGCACAGAGATGGGATACCTCTCTCTGAAATGAAGTGAGGTCTGATTTGCTTTTTTAAAAAAACACCAAGATGCTTTCCTCTAGAAATACTTGTTTACTTGCTGTTAGGAGCGCACACAGATACAAGTTAGTACCAGCATCGGTGGCTTTGAGAGGAAAAAAAAAACAAAGAAAACAAACCATGACGTCAGACGACGCTCAGGCTGCTGGTTTAAAAGTTTACTTCAAGATTCAGCCATGTGAGCTGTGAGAGCTCAGAAGCCGGGCCCCGGAATGAAAACACGGGATCCAGGGCCTGGTTTATCCCGGGCGGTGGAAGCCGCTTCCCCGGGGAGCCCAGGTGGGAGCAGGGCTTCCCCCGCACACCCCCCCCGCCCCGTGTGCACGGCGAGGCCGGAGGCGGCCCCGGCCCGCGGAGGGTCTTGGGGGGTGTCACAGAACTCGGCCCAACTCTGGGAAGTTGCCCGGGCGGGGAAGGGGCGGGGGCCGCACTCACCGTTCAGCCGGGTCTGCCGGTTCGCTCGCACCCGCAGGAAGGTCTGCAGAGGGGACACAAAAGCGGAGAAGCGTCAAGGCCCGGGTGTAAACAACTCGCCCCCCGTCCGTACACAAGGCCCGGCCCACCGCCGCCCCGCGAATCCCCGCAACAACGCACCGGCCGCGGGCCTCCGTTCCCCCTCAGCACCCACCTCTTCCCGGCCCCCGCCGCCGGGCCCCCTCCTGCCGCTCTGCATAGCCGCGGGCGCCGCGGGCGGGCGGCGGGCCCGGGATGCGGGTGGATGCGGCGCGGCCCGGCGGGCGCCGCCGCTCAGCCCCCGGCGGCCGCCGCCATGTTGGCCCCGGTCATGTGACCCGCCGCGCGCGGGTGAGAGTTCACCCGGCAGTTCCCATGGCAACCGACAGGGGGCGGCAGCGCCTGGCGAGCCCGGCCAATCAGAGCCCCGGGACGGCCGGGGCCCGGGGGACTGGCCAATCAGCAAACAGGGGTTACTGAAACACAGGGAGGCCTGGCCAATCAAGAATCGGGGGTGACTGGGACCCTGGGTGCCTGGCCAATCAGGAATCAGAAGCCACTGGAGCCCAAAGGGTCATGGCTAATCAGAGCCCGGGGGCAGGTGGCGCCCGGGGGCCGTTGGCCAATCAGATCCGGGGAGCAACTTAGAAGCAGCTTCCCTTGTCCAATAGGGATTGAGCACCCTTCAGGCCCAACATCACTGGCCAATCAGTGCCTTGGCCCCAACTGTAACCCAAAGGCATTGGCCAATCAGGCACCAGGGGCAACACTCTCCAACCTTCCCTGACCAATCAGGGCCTGGGGGCCCAAGGGCTCCTGGCGGATCGGGGCCCAAGCAGTAATAAAACCCAAAGGCTCACAGCCAATGGGCGCCCAGCGGCCCCTGCCCAGCCCCACCGTGGAGCCCAGGGCTGCTCCCAGCCCCTGCCCTGGCTGTGGGAGCAGAGTCCTGGGAAGCAGAGCCTTGTCCTTCCCGGATGTCCCGCAGGCTCAGCGCAGTTGGACACAGACACCAGATGGGTATACCATGGCCAGGCTGGGCGCCCACCTCAGGTCCAGAGCTCTGAACCCTGCCTGTCCTCCCCACTGCTGTGGGGGCACAGGTGGAGCGCTGCCGCCTCACCCCTGTTTTCCAGCCTCTCCTCATCTTTTCCTTCCCTTTTCAGCAAACCTCAGCGGTCAAACTTGTCTTGTGGATTTCTCTCCCTCATCTGCCCCACAGCTGTGGTGGGAGATGGGCCCAGTAGATGAGCCTGCGGTTGGGACAGAGGTGGGGGCTACAAATTGGGCAGCAGAGGCTCCTACACACACAGATCCCATCTGTTCCCCCCCTCTGAACACTCCCCTTTGCTTCTTGGAATCAAACGTGTGTTTCGGGTCTTTGCTCTGGCACCTGACAATTTGCTGCTCCCTCTTCAGATGGAAAACAAAACACCCCCGATATGTTTCTCTGTCCCAGGAGCTGATGGGCAGCCAGCCAGGTCAGGTGCTGGCTGGTGATCTTCACCCAGTCCTGACCCACGTCCTACATCCCGGCTCTGCCTGCCCACGGAACTCGCAGTTGGATTTTCATACACGCACGCACTCACAAATCCAAAGCTGCCAGTTGGTTTTACCCTGTCAATGAATTGAGCTGTCTTTTGGGAATCACGCTCGCTGCTGAGCTGGGGTGAGGGAGATGAGCCTTCCCTGGACAAGGATTTTAGGCTTTCAGTTGTGCTACACTTGTTTTTAGTCACAAATATCCCGCGGGTTCAGCTGACCCAGGCAAGGGGGTCTCCCTCCAAGCCTGAAATGTCATCTTCGCAAGTACGACGTATCGCTTGTAATTGGCTCTTGATTTTTCCATTGGGGTTTCAGGGTTTTATATAAATACTTCTAAAATGGCTTTATTTTTTCTTGCAGTGCAGGAAAAGCCCTGTCTGACAGAACATACTGTATTTAGGAGGAGCAGCCACTATGGACCAAATCCTGCACTACATCAGCTGCCACCACCTTGGTCCAATCAGTGTCCATGTACAAAACTCCAGCAGCCAGTTTTGGCACAGAACTGCCAAGAGGATCCCCCTTCCCGCCATCCAGGAGCCACCTCACTGCCTCCACTGCAGCTCCCTCTCCGCATGTGGAACAGTGCAAGCAGCCCAAGTGCTCTGCAAGCCCGTGTTCCTGTAGCACTCCTATTTGTAAATCTCCTTCTTCCCTAAATATCCCCATGGCATATAAGTATAAAGACTAAAAAAAAACGGAGCCGCAGGAATTCTGGAAACATAAATGCCCGCAACCCATGTTCTAGCATGTTACTAATATGCTGTATAATCTCGATTAGATCACGAATAACACAGGGGACATTCATAATTCCAGCACACCTCTACATATAGGAAGCTAAATTTTGCAGCCTTTAAAGTCACCACCATGAGAGTCTTCTGCTCTGCTTCCTGGGCATTTCTCTTGGTAAGCCAGGCAGACTGAATACTCATTCATATTGTGGCTTTATTAAGGATTACATCCTTTACACACTCCTGGCACCCACCCTGAGGTCCCTTGACACTGCCAGCGCAGCATAACGCAGCCAGCACAAGCACAAATGAAAATCAGGCCCCAGAGGTGTTTTCTCCCTGCAGTGCAGACTTACAACTCCCATTACACATTTGCATTAAGGGCTGCAGCCCTCCATAAAATGCGCTTACAAACTTAAAGCACATTGGAGAGTAGCTGGACTCAGCATATAGAGGGGCTTCTGCTGAGAATATCTGTCCTCCAGAATGACATAATAAAAATGTACAGGAACAGAGGACTGCAAGGGGCCACCAATTTCACAGAGACTCACGTCTGGTGGAGTGGGAAGGGAGGAGTGTTCTCTGACAAAGGGAGCCATGGCAAAAGTCTCTTCCATGCCCTTTCGAAAAGAACGTAATTTATTTATTAGCCTTAATAAACAAGGCAGGAAAGAGAGCAGGATTACCTGAATCAGGCATTTCTGTATCTTCTGCAGGGTTTTGCTCCTCTTACTTTGCACCGGGCCTTATTGTTCACAGGAGGGTAAAGTGGCTGGGATGTGACACCAAGTTATGACTGAAAGCCACACGGGAATACGTAGCAAGCAATGGAGGATCTGGTCCACAATTGATAATATCACCAATAAATAGGACATGATGGAATAATGGGTAACAAATGTACAAATCTGCTACTAACAGGACCTATCTTCAGGAACATCTGTTGTAACTGGGTCTGCTCAGCTAAGAGCCCCAAAAGTGGTCATTGGCCTCTCTCTGCCAAATAAAGACTTGGCATGTGCAAAGTGGCTGATGCAGGAAGATGTGACCACCTGCCTGACCCTGGGTATGGGTATGGAGAGCACACAGGATGCAGGGTGATGGGTGTTTGTCACGCTGGTACAGCCTCGGCCCACCCAGCCTGTCCACACAGCAGGGTCTGTGCTGATGACCTCCACTAATTTATCTGCTGCCTTTCAGAGCTTATTGAAGCCAGTGGCTGAGCACAGGATTGCAGCCAAACAGTTTGGATGTGAGCCAAGTTAGAGTCAAGTGCACCAGCCTACCCCAAAAATACAGACAGACTTACAACCAGCCAAGGTGTACTTGTGCTGCTGCCTTTCTCTTCTTTTCTTGCTCCATCTCCCACAATTTTTAATCATTTCATCACAAGTCAGGACCTGCTGCTCCTCTGGGCAGAGCGTTTTATAAAACAAGGTGGCATGGCTGTGGATGATCCAAAACCATTGTTTTGGATGCAAGTCATGAGTCAGTCTGCTGGGCAGTGGCACACCAGTGAAATGGAGAACTTTGGCCTGCTGCAGACTGACATCATTCACTCTTTTTCAAAAAAAAAGTCACTTCTCTGAAAGTTTCTCAATGGCATGAGGTGGGTAATGATAAACATAGCCGGGGAAATTACTGAAATGATGAATATAATGTAACAGAAACCTCTATTTAGATGGTTTTGTACAGCTGTGGTTTCAAGCTGGAGCTGGGATGACTCTGCAGACAGAAACACACGCTCACAGCCCTGTGAGGGACCAAGTGCTCATGTCCCCATGCTGCAGGCAGGGAAGCTGGTGCAGTGAGGCACAGCCAAGAGCAGAGCTCTCACACAGAGAGTTGTGGGCACTGGGGCGAGCTGGCTCCCTGCCTAAGGCTGAGACCGGCAACGGCATCCACCCGCTTACCTGGTATCTGTCCGAGTGATGGATGTCATCTGAGGAGTGGGGTGACGCTGTCGGAGAATCTCCTTCCCGCTTGATTGAGGCCGACAACAAAATTGACTGCAAGAAAAAGGAGAAATTCATGCTGTGAGCATCGCCAAGCTCTCTGTCTCCAAGCTGTCCTCAAAGCCACAGAGAATGTCTGCCAGGCTGTGGGACTGCACTGGGGTGGAATCCTGGGCTGTGGGAATGGCTCTGGTCTTCCCAGTGGACTCTGCCCCACGAGGGAACCAGGCTGCTGGGTCTAGCAAAGTGCAAATGAATCAGGCAACAATGGGATGGTCATTTTTCTCACGAGTCTGGTGGTTGGGGCAGAATCAGTCCCTGCTGGAAATGATACGTGAGGACACCACCAGAAATTCACGTGCTGAGGTGGAGCAGTGCTTCCGTGTCCTTGTCCACCCCTTTTAAGTGCCACTAAATCTCTCAATGGCTTTGTAAACTACACTAAAGCTCTCAGCACTTTTGCAGTGCAACTACCCTTTCCTTCAGTAATGATGCTATTTATTTTAATAAGTAGCACAGGGAAAAAAAAAAGGGTCTTTTAGAAGGTTAAAAAGCTCAGTGATATTTGAGACCTAAGAAATCACTGATAAACTTCAAGTCAATAGTAGGTAAGTCTAAATTCTACACACAGTGAACTCTAGCAGGAAAATTACTGTGGGAGTTTGACAGCATCTAAAGAAATGTACACTGAGCTGCAAGTGAACTTTATTATTAGAATAGTTCGAGGGAAAAATGCAATTTAAAATTCTAATTTAAATTATAAATTAGCTAAACAAGGCTAAATATAGCCCAGTACATTGTGAAAAAATGTACACTGGAAATGCAGCTCTCCAGATGTTTGTTTCTGAGAATCAGCTGGCAAGATTTGACAATAAATGACTGCTCGGAGATGTGTGTGTTTGTGAAGGGAAGTGTAGATATCATCTGAATTGGACAGGTCAAGTGTGGTGACAACATTATTAAAAAGCATAATACCTTAGAGAAAGGGAAGTATTCCAGAAACATTTGCCTCTGGGCTGAAATGAAATGTGAAAAAATGTGCATTTTTTGGAAAGATATGAGCAAGTGGAAAAATGACTCAGCATACAAATTGGTTCAGTCAGCAGGATGCAATCCCCCAGGCTTGGACAGCTCTCCGGTGAGAAAAGCACAGCAGTGCAGTTGTCATGGACATGGAGGGAAGGCAGGCTGGGGATGGAGGTGGAGGAGCGGGATTTGGGATGCTGGGTTCAACCCCATGGGTATGAGCTGTCAGCACTGCAAGAGTCATGAGGGCAAAAGTCATGTCCTGGTGTGCACTGCAGGTCTCTGCCATAAAGCATGGTTCTACCAGCTGTGGAGAGGTGTGATGTCCTGAAAGGGGTCACAGAGGAATTGTCTGCTGGGGTGCTTTGTTATCTCCTCAGGCACAATCCCTTCTGCCAGCTGAGGGCTGTGCTGACCACATATTAGAGCTGGCTCGCTCCTCTGCTCAGCCCAGGGATGCCAGGCGCTGGGAGGGCCAGTGGGAGCCCGCAGGGCTGGGGGCACCCAGTAAGGGCTGCCTCAAGAGACCAGCCCCTGCTTCCCAGGGGACAGACAGGCAGAGCAGGGGGGCCCTCTGGCTTCATGTGTTGGCTGAACACAACTGCTGATGGATTTTGGTGAACAGCTCACTTATTTCTGGAGAAGCCCACTGTAGAATTTCTGCAGAGTGCAGACCCCAAGCTCCTGCTGTTGTGCAGTTTCTTTATTTTCTAAATGGAGAATGAGGACCATTTTTGAAGAAGCAGGATTATACATGTCCTATCAAATGGAGGGATGGGGCTCAAAGCCTTCAGCTGTGACTCAGAACAACAGCCCTGACTGCAGCAATGGTAATGCCCTTCCCCTCCTCTAATAAGCCAAGTACCCTGGAGCTGGGAGGGTTAAATCTGTTTTGTCTCCCAATGTATTCTAGAGAAGGGGAAAAAATACCCATCTCCCCATTCCTCGACGACAGACAGACAAACCCTCCCCGCCTCCAGCTCCCCCCTCAGCTTCTGGTAGCTCTAATTCAATATTATTATGTGAAAAATGGTTGGGCTAGCTATGGAGACAGTAAATTAAACGTTATGTATTAGTTTTTAGCGTGTGGTCCCGGGAAGAATGCCGGCCCCATTTATTCCACAAACCTCCTGAGCACCATGGCAATGACCTCTGGAAAAACGCAGGGCTAAACTAATCCCAAAGATGTCAATCTCAAGGCCTCTTCTACATACACTTGCAGTTTAGATTAATAAACTGTCTATTTTTAAATTGTGTGCAAGCACTTCAATTCTAAATACCTCGCCGGCATGTTAAACACAGCGTTAGAGATGCCAAGTCACACTTCCCCTTCACTCTTAGGAAACTTGACTTCATTTGTTTTTCTCATTTCCGTGAGCTGTGCCACACTTTGCCTCTCAGGCAGCCATGGGGGCAGGCAGGGATGCAGGCTCAGAGACTAAGGGATTAGAAAAGGCACTTGCCATCAGGGTGACTTTCAATCTTGCATTAGGCCTCTCTGCCATCCCAATTTTGGCCTCTTTTATCCCAATTATCATGTTGAGGCTGTTTTCCAATGGCTAAGTGGTGAGAACACCTGACCACAGTACGCCAAGCTAAGGATTTGCTGTCCCCTGCACCCATTCTGCTCATTCCCAGCCGGATTCAGGCAAGCAGAAAAAAGGCAGCAATTCCCATTCCTCTCTCAACCAGGTTCTGGGAAGGTGGTTGTGGAGGAAAAACGTAGCTTTACATGTGCTCTCCCAGCCCTCAGGCATGCCCATGCTGCAGGGTAGACCCAAATTCTGGCATCCCACTCCAAAAACATGGCGTGGGTGCTCTGTGTGCAGACAGGCAGTGTGCTGTACGGCTCTGTGGAGATGCTCCTAACTTGAGGACCAGCTGCTTAGGCAGGGTGGGAACAAGCCTTGATGCTGAGATGTTCCTTTTCACTTGGGGAAAGGCCTCCAGCCAGCTCGTCTCTGCCTGACTGCCAGTACATCCCAGCTCCCCTTCAAGGTGTGTCTGAGTGAGGATACTGGGGTGAGAGCACCCTCCTCTCTCCCTGGTCTCCCCTTCACTGTCAAACCACGGCTCCCACCATCAAAGGCAGAGAGCAAGGGCCTCATGCGAGCGGCGGTGCAGCCTCATATCTCTCCCTCCTCTTTAAATCATCTCTCCATTGGGTAGAGGCACTCTCTGTGGAGGTTATAAACCCTGAGAGGATCAGCCTGAGCATTACACCTGGGGCAAGCTAAATAAAAAAAGGTCACCGGCGCTTTTTAAACATGGACAAAAAAGCAGTAAAATGTGTTTGGAAAAAAAAATCTGGCATTAAATCATGACTTTTTGCCTGGCTTGCCTCATTAAAAGTGGCCTTTTGGAAGGTAAAATTATCATTGTAAGTGATAAGATCTTTAAGAAAATAATTCACGGCTTCTTCACCCTTTAATATGATAGCCGCCACCGGCTAATTTTTTTCTTAATGGCAACGAGGCCATCAATCTTGTCCAAGCCCTGTACTCTCTCCTTCCCCCTGCCCCTCCTGCCATGCTGGGCAGCCATGGCCGTGCTCAGTGATTCCTTCCCACCCTTTGGAGCACAGCTGTGCCGCGCCAAGGAGAAGAGATACATCTGGATGTATGGCTTTACCTGCTTGTGTCCACGGTTCCTGGCAGGGAGCAGGGACCACATAAGCCTTGCTCACACGGCAAGGCTCACGCCCTCGGCCGCTCCCAGCACGCTCCGTGGACTGTGCAATTCCTTTCTAGTGTTTCAACAGCTCACTGCCACTAGGAACAACACGCGGTTTATATATAAATACAGGGGCAGGTTTGGTATGAGCCAAATGTGCACCATGCAGCCGGTGTGCCAGCTGCTGTGATCCCAGGCCGCCGATCCCCAGACCTGCTCCTCCCTGCTGGGCTGGAGGAGCCGTGGGCAGCTCCGAGGCAATGTCAGCGAGGACACACGTGCCAACGCGACACCGGCTCCTGACCCACGGGCGCTCCAGGCGTGGGCCGGGGGCAGCACGAGGGGAGGGGACGGGTGTCAGGGTGCAGCCGCCAGCCCGATGAAATGGATGGAAATTGCCGGCACACGCCGCCCCCAGCCCTAAGCGCTGCCTCTGGCGGGCGGCCGGGGCAGGTGTCAGCGCTGGGAGAGCCCAGCCGGTGGCTCTGACATTCTGCTGCCTCTCAAGGCCAGTCATTTGAGAGTATTAAAGTGCCGGAGTCCTGCTTTCTGATAGCCCTGGAAAAACACAAGGAGTCTATTTTTCTTAAACAATCCATCACGGCTGCTGTCAGCAGAACAAATACCCTAACCCTGCTTTTTATGTATCTATATGGCCTTTTTAAATTTTTTTTTTTTTTTTTTTTTTTTTGGCACAAAGTGTTCCCTGCTTGATGCATTCAGCTTTAACTCTGCCGTCTAAATAGGTACTTATCAGTTAACATGGAGGTGATGGCTTGACATGTTTTCTGTCTCCTGCCCTCCCCTCCACCGTAGGGAAGCCGTCAAAGTGTTGCTAATAGCTGTTATCACTTGGGAACTGTAACCCGAAAGCAATGAGTGATACCAGGCCTTGCTGCGATTTTCTCCCTTAACTCTGCCAGCCATTTTTTATGTTATTGCTGGAGGATCCCCGACACAAAGATGCTGCTATTAGAGCTGAGTTTCATAGAAGCTTTTGGAGGGTCCACATTTGCTACCGGGAAAGTTAGAGGTAAAATTATCTAGTGGCTTTTAGCTGGCAGAGATAAAGGTGGGATGGAGCTAGGAATGAAAGGCTTAAATGTGAGAAGGGTGTGAAAAGGGAACAGAAATAATAGTATCAGCAGCTTTTGGCCTTCGCTGAAAGATTCCAGTGGTTTGCAAGCAGAACAAGCTTATAGAAATGTGAGCTACTGATTTATTTCTGTGCATGTTACAGTGACATCTGGGATTGTAATGGAGCTCTGGGTCCTCTTGGACGAGACACCAGCTACACGGTTCCAGCAGAACTGCCCATCAGCACTCCGGAGATGGAGGGGGAAAGAGGTCTGGCCCAAGTCTGTCGGGGTCTGCCAGCCTGTTCTGCTCCCCTCTACAACCACATGCCTCTCTGCTTCTTCTGCCGAATGCAGTGGTTTCCCCCAGTCTAATGTAAGGGTACAGCTGTTTGGCCCAAGGGGAGTGAGGGGCTTTGTTTGTTCATGGGGTAATTTGCTTTATAGAATAAAACCTGGCAGAGATTTGTTTTTGGAGTGACTCTGGTATTCATCACCCCAAAATGGCAGGGAGCTTGGCCAGCCAACACTCATCCTACGTAATTTCCTCTCCTCTGTGTATCTATGGGTTGTTCTCATATCCCTGGCTTGGCCACAGCTTTGCCACAGTACCCAGATTTAGCTTTTTAATCTTTCCTTGTAAATCGCAGTTACAGAGGGAGGGGACACAGATACAGTGAATGACTTCTCCAACCTCTCCAGTGTGTCAGTGACACAGGAGAAGGAGTTAAAACCCTGGGGCCCTGACACCCATTTTCAGTTCCTACCACCAGATGTGATATGGAGAAGTTAAATGATTGTGCTAGAAATTTCATCTCGAGTGAGGCAGCTGGGAAGGGCTTAATACAGACATTCTGTCAAGGTTTAAGGCTCCAAATCTTGCTTGCTTCGAAGCACTTTCTCCTTGGAGGGCTTTAGTGGTCAAATTTCCCACTAGATGCTGTAATTCTCTCTCAAACTGCTCGTTGAAGCTGTAAAATCACGGGGGTGGGTGGGGGAATCAATGGGCTCTGGCACTGTGGCTTGCTTCCCAGCTCTGCCGGAGGTCTGGGAGCAGTGTGCTGGCCACCTGCCTGCGGGCACCCTCCGTGGAGCTGGGTGCACACCTAAACAAACCAGCCACAAGCATCTGCTGGATGCATGAGATGGATTTTGTTTGTGGCCACTCACGTCAGTGTTTGTTTTCAGCAAGAGCCAGAGCACGAGCTGGACTGCTAGTGGGAAAGGCAATTTGCAGCCATGTATTAGGACGCAGCAGCGGGAAACGAGTGCTAAACCTGCCACAGGAGTTGGGATGCTTCATGGAGCCCAGTCTCTTCCCTTTCAGTGGTCAGTATCAGCACTTCCACAGGAGATGTAAGTTTGCCTGTTAGGTGACAGGCAACAGTCTGCAGTTAATACCCTGAAATTTAGGGACTGAGATCTTTCTGGACAGTGATGATACCCCACCTGGACAACAGCCCATGGAGGGAGAGCCACAGGCCACATGGGCAGTAGTGAAGAAGTGCTCTTAGGTAGCTAGGAGGACCTGGGGACACTGACTCTCAAAATTCCCATCAGCTGCACAAGGAAGAGTGGGAACAGCTGGTCTGACACCTCATCAGAATGGGTTCAACACAATGTGTGCTCCTCTCCTGCACAACACCTTGCAAGAGGCAGCCAAGGCAAGACGGGAAAGGCAAGGGGAGAGTGTGAAGTCCAGGAATGATGCCCAGGGGAACTGCACACTGCTGACAGCTACAGACAGACCCCTGGGCAACCAGTCTGAACAGAGCCTGTGGTGTTGTCCATGTGCCTCTGGAACACATCCCTGCTGCCTGCTCTGCCTGAGCCCCAGCCTCTGGCCATGCTGGGGAGTGCTTCAGGGAAGCTCGAGGCTCACAGAGGTCTGGGGCATAGCTGGCTTGGACAAACCTTCAGAAAGTGTCCTCCTGAGTGACAATCTGCTTGTCCAAGTGTCTTGTCCACACTGGCATATCACCACTGATTGGGCATGGTCTCTAATAGCAAACAAGGATCCTGAGTGCTGAAGAACTTGGTTCTCAGCACTGCCCCCTGAGCTGCCTTTGCAGAGAGGGAGCCTGGGCACCAAGCAGACGTGCTGGCTGGTGTCCCCCAGCTCGCAGCCCTCGCTTGACCGTCACTGCCTCAGTCGGCTCCGATAATAGAAGAATCTGATACAATAATCCTGCATTCATCACATCCCATGTTGAGTGATTGGATTTTCTTTGACATATTGCCATGAAAATTGACCCGGCGCAGTGAGTGACAGCTCTTCAGGGGCAGGGGAGCAGTGAGCGAGGAACATACATTTACGTCTGGGCTTCTGTTGCCAGGAGAGGCATTTGCTGGGGCAACTGTGGGGAAGGGATGGGAGCCAAGCCAGGAGACAGACCATGGGGAGGTTAAATCCCCTGCCCCAGCTGCACCCCAGGAAGATCCTTAGGCCAGCACAGAACTAGTGATGGTAGTGGTGCTATAAGCAAAGGTCTTACGTGAGCCCTAAAGTGGACTCAGTGCCACCGGTGACCACAAAAGTAGTTGCCAGCCTGCACCCTATCCCAGTTCCCATGTCTCTGAGTGAAACCAGTCTGGCCCTGTTTGTTTTGCCAGGTGATGCTCCTGAGGGAGGGGAAGGAGCAGCCCCCTCTCCCACTGCTGAGCTGCTGGAGGTGCTGCCCCTTTTGTTGGCATCAGGAGAAGGAATGTACAGAAACATTGCAGCAGTCCCCATGGTCCTCTCAACCCCTTCTACCAGCGCCCAGGGTAGGAAGTCAGACATGGTACAGGTCCCAGCTCTTCCCAGGTGGTGCCTGCCAGACCTCCAATGATGCCTGGGTGCCTGGACATGGTCTCCAAGCCCACCCTGGGGGTCTGTCCCTCACCCCACTGCCTGGGACCCCTGTTAAGGGTGGCCCAGAGGCCCGGCTTTGTCCCCAGCAGGACTTTCTCAGAAGGACATCACATCTTGATGGGCTACTTGCATCCCACGTTGTAAACATAAAGCGGGCACAAAGGGAAAGAGCAGCCTTCATTTCCCCACCACCCTCCTCCTCAACCCCACCTGGGTACAAAGGAGTCTTTAATACCAAACTCAGGTGAAGGTGACAGCACTGTGCCTTCCCATGCCACACAGGACTTGTCTCCCAGCAAAAGCCACCTAGAAATAATGAATCCTCCTGGGCCGAGAGGCTTTCAAGCTCTCTGAGAAGGGAATGAAAGATTTCCTGATTTCACCCTCTCCCTCCCTGCTCTCCTGGCTTCTTGAAGTTAATGTTCTTAGCCCCAGACGTGACGGGCAAAGGGAAAAGATCCATGTGGTGACAGGGGACGATTGATCTCTTTTACATAGAACGATGCTCCAGTCCCAGTTTAATCCCCCCGCTCAAGGCAAATGGGATTCTTTGTCAATGGAAACTTCAAAAGCCCGGCCCTGCCGCGAGATGGACCTTCTTCTTTATCTGGTCTCTGTCAGTCACTCACTGTGTTTGCCTCCAAACAGCTAATCTGTCTTTCTAGCTGTCCTTCTCCCTCACAGGCGATGTGTTTGGGACCATTGAGTTATCTACACTGAGACCTGACGAGGAGGGAAAGGGAAGACTGCAGAGTCCAGCTGCTTTCATTTTGCTGGTGCCCTTTCCAGCTCCTTCAAGACATGGCAAGGCAGCCTCACACTCCATGGATTATCAGTAGTGGGTGGGTTTGGGGATTGCTTTCTGCTCTGCTTGTTCTTCATGGAGAAACAGTCAGGTCTCCACTCTGCTCCTAGTCTACCTGGGACAGGGCACGGGAGACAAGTATAGTCACACAGTAGACAAAGGTGTGGAGCACTATGGAGTATCATTGTGATTTCTGTTTTCCCTTGGACAGTTTGGGAAATTGCTGGGGTTATCTGGGATTCATCCCTACCTTCCAGGAACTCAGGTCAGCATGGTGGCTCCCCCCTGGTGGGGCAGACAAGGTGTTGATGTGCTTGGCAAGACACCCAGCCCCAAGGGGAAAACCTGGAGCTGAAATGTCAGTCTTTGTTTCTGACATCACATGCCAAAATATGACCATATGCTTCCAGAAAAAAAAAGGGAAAATGAGACCTGAAGTTGATTCTAGTAAAACAAGCATGAAGACACCTCCCATGAGAGACGCCCTGCACTTGTCTGGAAGCAGGGAGTCTCCCTTGCTTGGACTGTGCCACCAGAAGCATAGGAGAGCTTGGACCACTTGCCTTTGCCCCCCTTGGGGAGCACAGCATGGTTTTCAGAGGCTGTGCAATGCCCAGCTGCCCCTGCAGTGCTCCCTGCTGCCCACTTGCCTGCCCAAGCTCCAGTCCCTCCCACTGCTGTGTCATGTGAAGTCCAGCCAACAGTAATACCAATCAGTAAAAAGTGCTCTGTGCACATTGTATTTCTGCATTCTGAGCCAAGGGGGTGGGAGGTGGGTCCTGGGGAGGGGGATGTGGCTGAGACGGGGTCTTTTAGTGATCTGGGCTGCTCCTCTGAGGCAGGCCCAGTCCACTCTTCCAAAGCTGGCATATGGCTCTGGCTCCCGCAACTCCCATACGTGATTTCCCAGGCTGAGCTCAGCCTGCGTGTGATCAGCTTTCATTAGCTGTCATTAGACACAATCTGGAGTCCCAGAGCCCGCCGGGTCCTTCAGCTCCACCATCCCTTGGCTGCAGGAGAGGAGGATCACAGAGCCCTGTGCAGGGACTTGGATGCTCCAGCCCAGCGGCTGAATGGGGACAGCAGCTTTCCCCAGTGCTGGCTGGCCCCAAAGCATGGCCACCTTCCTGGGAGACATTGAGTAGCAGGACACGAAGCTGGCTGGGAAGATGAGGGGGTATAAAGAGCATTCCTTGGGGGGAAGAATGCTGAGTTGTGCTCACTTACCTTGGGAGTGCCCGCTGCCATGGCATCCTTCAGGATGGAGCTCTTGCTGCCAAGAGAGAAGACAATGGGGTCAGAATCACAAAACTGGTGGGCAAGGAGGGGAGTGCTTTGAGGGATCTCACAAGGTCAAATAGTAAAGCACATCGTTCCTCTTCACTGGACCAACGAGAGCCTCCTCACCCTGACTGGAGTGGCACAGTAAGGAGGGCAGTGCCAACTATTTCTGCAGCTGGAATAAAATGGCCCTGTGAGTGGAACTCCCCCAACCCAGCCACATGAATCAAATACTGACTGTTCCCCTCCTTGGGGCTTGCACAGCTCCTCTCTCACCCCTGGGGAAAAGTGAGGAGCACATCTGCAGGGACATAAGGAAGAAAGCCCGGGAGTGGGGAGTGGAGGTGGTGAGCCCTGTGTAGGGTCAGGAACAATGGAAAAAAGGAGGGAAGGAAAGAGAAGAGAATTAAATCAGCATAAGAGCAAGAGAAAGAAGATCCCCTCAGCTTCAGCTGCACTGGGGAAGCAGCAGCTCTGCTGGAGGCTGGAGTGATTTGTTAATTCAGCTTGTTCCCCGTTTAGCAGGGAAGGAGGTCCCTGCCACAGTGCTCCTCCTCGCCTGCCCTCGCCAGCGGGAGATGCTATAGATTTAATAACACCTTCCCCCCTCCAGACAGGTTAAACTTGAAACAATTACATATCAAAGCCGACATGGCGGGGAGGCCTGCACTGTAATTTTTTGGTTATTAAAGTAATCTCTCTCATGTAAATTCTCCCGCTAACATGCTGCAAACAGCATTAGGAAATAAATTATTTCCCCATGATTCGATTTGTCAATGCAAAGCACCTGCAGCAGGCAAAAGGCTCTTGAAATATGTTGCCAAGCCCAGTGCCTGTGCTTGTAAGCACACGCCGGTGGGGTGGCTGGCTCCCAGCTCCCCATAGCCCCAGGGAGATGATGGATGGGTGGGTGGGTGGAGGGGGAGGTTAGCGGGGGGGAGGCGGAGGTTGGGGAAGGGGGGGGAATGGAATTGTGTTTAATAACAAAATTTGTATGCAAGCCTGCATCCCAGGCTAAGGATGAGTGATCGGCAGCCAGAAAGTATTAAAAAGCCTCGCTAAACAGATGCTGACAATAGAACAAGACATATCAAATCAGATCTACTTCAGAAGCATTAATATACACACGCACACACGCTCGCCCGCGCGCGCGCACCCGGCTCCGCACACCCGCGCTCCTTTCTTCTCAATCACAGCAATATGGGAGACATCAATAAATTTTTATGAGACTTTTAGAAGATCAACACGGTACTAGATGTGACAAAAAAGCAATGTGCCTGTCATGTTCGCTTTGTCGGGGACACTTTAGCCCCAGATGCCGAGCTGCAGTGCCAGCAGGGAGAAATTGAATTTGGCTGGCTTTAATCTGCCTTGATTTGGCAGATGGCTGGGTGTTATGAAATGAGCAGGGATGGAGGAAGGTGTTTTCTCCTGGGGCTATGGCCCCCCTCCTCTCCCATTGCCACTGCCTTCCGCCCCCAGCCCTGAAACGGTGGAAATACACAGTTATCCACTGCCATCAGGTCACCCCAAATGCCACAGCTCCACTCCCAGCTACAGTTTCTGGAGACCACCAATGGATGGGCTGGGGCATCATCTCCCACACAGCCCCACTTCCCTGAGGGGATGTGCTGCTGGATGCTCACTGGGGGGGGAGTACAGGATGCCCCCGTGGCCTGTCCCCCAACTCTGCCCCCTGCTCTCAGGAGACAGCACAGAGCAGAAATAAGTCTCTGCTGCCCACTGAGATGCAGACCTTGCACCATCTCCAGCCTGTACAAGAACAAGCATGATGGGAAAGATTTCCATTCCCTCTACATCTCCACCACTACCTTGAACTTCTCAGTTGCACAAAGTGTGAAACAACTTTTATAATCCAAATGCCATGTTAAAAAACCAAACTCATTTCCTGTCTTTTCTTGTTAAAGGTGTTTAAAATTATTTCTTTTCAAGGGGAAGGGGAAGAATATCATTAAGTCCTCCTAAAAACGGCATTACCTCCAGGAAACTGCATTTTTCAGAGTGAGAGTCTCTCTGGTCAGCCAAAACACCAAGCCTCTGCTTGGGACCGATAAGGAAGGGGACCGGTTTAGATAACTTGGCAGACTTTATTTTATTCTTCATCTGGAGGATTATTAATACCCCCACCCTCCTTCTTGCAATGTAGCCCTACTCTATTGCTAGACTCTTCAAGTTGTTTTTATTTATTTCCAGAGATGGGTCAGAAATGGGTGCAAGCCCTGGTCATCCAAGCACCTAGATCCTGCAATTTAATGGTGCTTTTCTCCATCCTGTTAAACAGCCCCCGAATTACGAGGGCTGCAGCCCCCCACGCCTCTTAAGGATGCTGGCAGCAGGCTGAGGATCGAAAGGCCGTCAGCAAAGAGAAACCTTCCCCTCCATAAACACCGCAGACAAATTAAAAATGGTAAAAGGGAAATCAAGACCTTTAAAGTTCAAACACTTTTCGGTGCCTTTTAAAGTTTTTTCGCTCTAGGCCCTTGCAGACAGCACAATCTTTGGAGACCTTGGGATTCTCTTTAATCACCCAGCCAGGCTGCAGTGGTCTGAAATGATTACACATTTACATAGTAATAACCCCAACACTCCTCACATTATTTCATGGCTAGCATATTTCCACTCGGCGAGTGATCCATGTGTTTTAAATTATAACCTGTACATAGGAAATTAGTTACTAAGTACGATATTCACGGGCTCGTCTGACACTTCTAATTAAGGTGATTTACACAGAATTATCTTATGAAATAAAAAAATGGTGTTTTGCTAGCTAATAAAATATAATTACTACCCGCTTTTCTAAGTTACAGTTAGTTTTAATCTATTTGGGGAATTGTTTATCTAGTTCATTACAGCCAAACAACTTCTTTCCCTTTTAGGCAACCCCCCCAAAGTACCAAAGAAGAGTAAGAAATGCCCTGGGAAGACCCAGCCAACCTCTTTCTCTCTCTCTTGAAGACTTTGCATTTCCAAGTGATGCAAGGCTGCCAGCTGCATCACCCATTAACAGAAGCAGCACAGCCAGGTCTCCACGTGCCCCAGGGTGCTTGCTGGGGACCCATCACTCCTCTATATTAGGGCCCAACATCTTTAAGAGGAGCATTTACTCTCAACAAGGCCCTTCACAATGAAAGCAAGACTCAGGCTACACCACAGACGTGCAGATGTCCATTAATGCTAAGTATAGATTTGGTTAGGAGCATCCCCAGGTACAACTGGGAATCCCCTGGCACGTCCCTGATTGAGCCCCAAGGGGCCGTTCAGACCCAGTGCTTCAATAGTGACATCCCAAAGGGCAGCTCAGCAAGCCAAACATGTGCCTTCCTCACCCACAGTCTTGGGATTTCCTGTATCCCTGCCATGGTTACTATGACCTTCAAGTTTATTTATTTTGTTATGGTCCTACCTTTTGGGGTGTGCTTGACATAGGGAAATAAAATAGACAATAAGCAAGGAGTGGTCCCTTATCATCCCCATGCTGCTCCTTCCCACAGGGAAAACCCAGGGCATGAGCTGAAGGTTAAGTGATCTGATCGTGTTTTACCATGAGCAAGGTGGTAGTTTTCCTTTAAGCTTTTGCTCTTGCGAGCTGTTTTAGGAATCTCAGCTTTCCTCCAAAAGAAGAGAGAAGTTTTCTGGGTGCCCAAACCAGGCAACAAGCAGAAGGCCTGTTCCCCATGGGAGATGGCTCATCAGCTTCCAGCAGAGAACATGACCCAGGGTGTGCTTCTGGTGTCCTCAGCCCACCACACACAGGCAGGGCTCTTGCTGACCCCCCCAGCCCAGGCAGCTCTGGCAGATCCAGGGAAGCAGGATCAGGAGCTTTCCTCCCCTGCACCCACCTCAGCGCACACACTGACTGAGCCAGCACCAGGGCATCACTGCAGCATCCTGGAGCAAGGGCAGGGAGGCTCTGCTGCAATTGTAGCTACAGCTTGAGTGAGGAGACTGAGAGAGAAAGAAACGTTCTCAGAGAAGAAATCTGAGTACAGAGCAGTGATGGGACTTGCCTGAAGTCTCAGTGCAGCAACAATAAAGCCTAAAACACCTCTGATGATGTGCTCCAGCCCATCACAGCTGCCTAGGCTCCCCAAGCATCTTCAAACAAGATTTCTGCAGAGTCCCCACCTAGAGCAAGGCAGGATTTATGATGGGCATCCCTCAATGAAGGGCTGAGCTCCAGACCTGGAATGGCAGCATTCCCCACATATAATTAATAACAACTGCAAGAGAAGAAGTTCCTTGAGCTCGGGCAGCTACAGCTGTTTGTGCTCATCCCTGAAGGACAGTAAGGAGCAGCTAAGAGGACTGCTGCTGTGCCAGCTGGAGTCCTCCAGCTCTGCAACTCTTCCACAGAATCAGTCTCAGCAGCCCCCTGCTTTACAGGCACCAGCCACATGCAGCTCCCACATGAGATCCTGCAAAACCAAAAGATTTCTACGGGCTGCAGCTGATAGATGTATTTTTTTAAAAAAAAAAAGAAATCCAGCAGAAACTTTATTTTTAACTGCAGGACTTGTGGGTTGAACATGCAGCCTTGGGATGGGAATCCTGGCAGCAGAGCAAGCCTCTAGCATAGCTGTGTGGATGGCAAGGCCAGCTGTAGGGAAGCAGTTTTTGGGTAGAGAGGGAATTGGATTTTTGTGAACACCAGTTTAAATAGGAGGAAGTGTCTTCTGAAACCTAAATAAGGAAATAGGAGTTTGATTTTTTTTTTAAAGCTACACTTAGCTGCAGGTGACAGTCCCCAGCATGGCCAGGTGAGATCTGTGCCTGGGAAACTGGATTTTTAACCTGTTGTGGCTCCTCCAGCAGCACCTGCATCCCATGATGGGGAAAGGGGTGAAGTGATGGTAAAAAAATTACCAGAGAAGCTGCAGTCAGGACTAGAAACACTCTGCACATACAGTGCCAGACATGCTTCCCAAATGCTCCCCCAGTCAGTATTTGTGAGACCTCAGTGTCCAACATGGTCAGTTGTGACAAATCTGACCCCACAGGGCAGTCACCCACTTCCCCCAAAAACCTGAAGCTGAAGGAGAAACGCAGTAGAATCATAAAACGCTCTGGCATGACCTGACCATGCTGAAATCCTCTATTTGCTCTGTCCTATTTGCATCCCCGACTCTTTCTGCCCTGCTGGGTTTTCCTTTATCAACCTCTGGTACCCCATGTCTCTGCTCAGAGTGGGTAACAGGTTTCTGGGTGAGGATGTGATGGTCCATATGTGTCTGGCCAAACAGAAGAGTGGGGTGGGGGCATTGTTTTATTTCTCTCCCACTATTTGAAAAGGAGGTGGCTGGAAAAATAAAAAGAAAAATCAGAGGGAAAGGTCATGCATTAGATTGATCTGGGGGGCTCATTGCTACCATGGCTATAATGACTGTTTAATTATTCCCAGCTCACATGGCAGTTCAGAAGAGGCTCTGCAGAAGACATGCATTGCTTCAGGGCAAATAACTGACCGGAGATTTATTTCTCACCCTTGGGTTTCCACACATCCCTTCCCAGGACTCCTGCTGCCCTGAGAGCTGGCAGCAGAGGAAGGCTTTGCCCCGCAAAGTCCCAAACCCCAGACTGCAAACCCATGCCCTGGAGTCAGGGAGTGGGCTGCGGGTACCGCGGGTCTGAAGGCAGTTCAAGGAGAGTTCATAGCACTTTTAGGGCACTGCATGAACGAGGGAAAATATGACCCACACATTTTTTCACTACTGTGCTACCTTGGAAACTCTAACCCATGAGAAGTGCTTCTGACCCACAGATTATGGACAGCAACCTCTGCCTTCCCTGGGGTCTGCCAGGCAGGAGAGGAATGGGGCATCTCTTAAGCAGGCCAGGAAGCTGCCTGGCTTGTGCTCTCTCTGCTGGAGAAGCCATGGATGAAGGGTCCAGGCTGCTGTCATTGCCACCCTCTGAGTGCATGAGAGGAAGCTGGAGGGTCTTTCTTCCTTTTCTGTCCGTGATTAATCTGCCACACTGAGGGGCAGGGACACAAATCAGAGAGGGGATGAAAGAAGATAAATCCACGGTATCAGCAGCACCACATTGGCTAGATAATAAACAGACTCCTCTCCTCATAAATTTTTCTCCATTCCCCCATGTTTCCCTGCCATTGACACTGGCAGACTTGGAGCTGGACTCATCCTGGCCCAGTGTCTCGACTGGTGGGGAGAGCTGTGGCTCTGCCAGGGAAGCCTGGGACCCTCCACCTGGACTGCCATCCTTCACTACCTGCACAATCTGGGGTGCAGCAAGATGGCACAGTGGAGCCCCATCCAAACTCATGGGCACAGGACACCGGAGCTGACTACGAGATAATCCATGCCAGCATGTGAAGTGGGTGGGAGAATCACTAGAGACACCAACCATGCTTCAATTTACTTGGTATTTCCACTGTCTCAGTCCCCAAAATGTGTTCTCACTGCCCTGGCCTAACACTGTGTCCTTACTCCTCATTTTGGCAGCAGTCAGCTCACCCACTTCTCCACAATCCCCACAGGGACGTGACTCTGTTAGCTGCCTCGTGCAGGCAGGTGGTCCTGGCCCTGCTCAGGTATCACCAAGAAGCTGACACTTCCAGGCAGGTTTCTCCAGTGACAGAGTGTGTTTAATTTAAATCTGACAGGAGTCATACTGCTGGAGAAATCTTTAGGTGATACCACCCACCTGGAGATGTACCCATGCCTGAATCTGGACAGCCACGACTCCAGAGCTGAGGTTCCATGCTCAACACCTTGGTGTGGGGTGGCAGAACTTGCTCCCCGAGGGGATCAGGGGAGAGAAGGATGTGAACAACCCCTTTTGTGTCCCCAGAGCAGCTCCCAAACATCAGCCTGTCCCAGCAGCCTGGTTTTGCTGTTGGACATTGACTTCAGGACAACCCCCGGATGCTGCAGGAACTGTGGGATGTGGTTTTTGCTGTTGTTGGGTCTCTCCCTGGAATAGTCGGGCATTGCGTGGAGGGCTCACACCCAGGATGAGCATAAGGGAGACATCACAGGCAATGAAATGATCAGTTGAAAACCTTGGAGGGTGTCAGAACCCTCTGGGAAAGCCCTTGGGAGCCCCAGGAGGGCTGACTGCCTTCCCCACAGCCAGGGAGAGGGTGCCACAGGAGAGGTACCCAGTCCCGCCTGCACAGCGCGGTCAGACACTTAATAGCACCTGTCCCCAGCATCTCCTCGGCCTGGATTTATGCCTTGAGGGGTCACCTCTGGCGAGACTCTAATAACATGACTTTATTAGCTTTCTTGTTCCTTCTTTAAGATACAGTAGCAAGGGGGGAGGAGGGCAGCGGCACCTCTGGAAAGAGCGGGGGGCGTATGGATAGGAAGCAGCTGCCCTCACGATTCCCCTTCTCGGTGACAAGGGGGAGAGGGAGAAAAATGATGCTCCCTCGAAATTTATCATGCACCCAATTACAATGTTAATTGGCAAGTCCCAGAAATCAATTAATTCGCAAATTTTTTTCAATTAAAAATTAAGATAAATCATAAAACGTTATTAAGCAAAGGCCAAACTCCATGAACTTTTTTTTTTTTGTAGGCATCTGGATTTTTTTTTTTTTAATTTAAATAAAAAAAAAAAAGAGCTGTGTTGCCAAAGCCCGATGCCCTTGAGTGCCTTTGCTGAAGCACAGGGGGCTGTCATCAGCAGGACTGGGCTGAAGACAGATAAAAAAATATCGACCAGTCGGACACACTGCTTCTGCTTTATTGATCAGGCGGGAATTTAACTTGCTGTGCATATCCACCGTGTCAGCAAGGGCCACGGGCGAAATTAAAAGTACTTGGCTTGGAGATGTCGCCTTGATACCGGGGGGGGGTGGGGAGAGAGGGAGGGAGGGGGGAAGAAGAGAGGGAGAAAGGGAAGAAAGGAAAAGAAGGTGGAAAAAGAAGGAAGAAAAAAGACAGGGATAAGTTGAGAAGCAGGAGGTTGCAATGCCTGCTTTTCCCCAGTTGCAATCTCACTTGTTGGCCAGGGCTCCTTGCCCTTTCTGGAGCACCTGCTGGTGTATATTGCATGCAAGGAAGGGAATCGGCATGTATTTGAATAGAGAGTTGGAAAAAACCCTTCTCACTCAAAAATGTCTCTAATCTCTCATTCAGAGGCTGGGGGACCTGCAGCCTTTGCTACACAAGAAGCCTTGGGAAGTACCTGGCCATCAAGTAGAAGTCCCCAGGCATAAATCAAGGAGACCTGCGGCAAGAGCCATGACCCTGATGTGACACATGACAACAGAGCTAATTCATGTTTTACACACTCTATTTATCCTGCCAGGCCTGGCAGCATGGCCACTCGCCCTTCCCAGAGCAGCCACCCACGCTGGTCCCAGGAAGGTTTCCTCCAAAGGTCCTTTGGGACAGCACAGCGCTCGGCAGATCCCATAGAAATGAAGCACTGGGGCAGTGGGAGGAGCAGCTATATTTAAACACAAGGTTCCCTGAGCAGGATCAGAGTGTGAACCCCATGTTATAACTTGCTCTGTGTCCTTATGCTGACCAGGAGCAACACAGAAGGCCCCTGTCACTTGTGCAACACAGGAACCATAGGGATGATGTGCTTCCCTACTCATCCATCAGCAGGAATCTCCAGTGCAGGCTCTGGGGGGTTTAGCATGGGAAAAACATATCAGAAAGACCATGGGAAAGACATGTCAGAAAGACCATGAAACACTGGGAAAGCAACCTGTGAAAGAATGCATCCCGGATGCATCTCGAAAGGTCTGGAGACATCTCTCAAGAAAAGTCACCCTGCCTGGAGTGACCAGTCCATCTCTCAAGGTGCCACAGCCTTCATGTTTTAGCTATATTGCCAGCTTCCTCCTTATTCCTTATCCCAGTGGGCCCAGAGCTGCCTATGTCCCCTGAGAAGAGCCACTGCTGTGCCTCTCTACATAAAGAAACCAGGAGCTGAAACCCCTTTCAGCAGGGTGAAGATGCTCCGTGCAGCACTTTCTGCTTCCATGCTGGCTGCCAAAGAAGGGAGGATTAAGAACAGAAAGAGGAAAAGAGCACGTGTGCAAACGAGGGAGAGGAAGCTTCAGGGGGATGCTAAAGGAAGATTTAAGCCCGGGCAGATGTGCATTGAGTGCTACTGCAGGAGCTGGAGCACCATAGTCCCATGGCTGGCTCTTTTCCTCTGACATGAATCAAAGCTGGCTCTAAGAGTCAAGCTAAATCCCCCATCTGGGCACTTCACCTGCTTTGTCACAGACCTTCCCACCGCATCTTGCTCTGCCCTCCTTTGCCTGACACTATTTGGCTTTTTGTGACAGCATCTTTGAGGTCACCAGAAAACAGCCCACTGCACTTTCCATCTGCACCAAGGTGAGAGACCCCGGTGCCCCCTGTGTTCTGGGAAATGCTTCGTAATCAGAGAATCAGAAGAGAAATTATTCCTGGACACACAGAAAGGTCATTAGGGGAAATTAGTAGCTCCTGAGATGCTGGATGTGCAGAGATGTGGCTCCATGCTCCCAGCAGAGTGTCAAGGAGCAATGAGAGCTGCTAGCCCAGGCTGCGAGCAGCCAACAACTGGGCATGGGCTTTAAAACACAAATATGCTCAGATTAATTAATGACTGCAAAGGAAAAAAGGAAGAAAAGTGAATAAGGGGAGAGTTTGCACAGCCATGGGACCCTGTGAGAACAGCATCATCCTTCACCCTCCCACCTAAGCACATCCATTCCCAGAGGCACCACCATGCCCAGCCCTGGGATGCCATAGACAGGCAGAGATAATATTACAATATGGCATGAGAATGTTGCTGGGTATGTCTGCTAAGCTTAGAAAATCCTTTATATTAAGGAGAAAGAGCTGAGGTAGCCCTGTCTGAGCTCACACTATCCTTCCAGCTCCGAGAGCAGGAACAGAGCCAGCACAGTCCAACTTACTGCCCCACCCTCTGGACTACTCCCCAGCTATATTGATACATCTGATCCTTTTGGGGAGGGAAAATCCCAGCTCAGAAGCATAGGTTTGCTGCTGGTAGTGGAGGGAAGAATCTGCCAGTTGTCACATAGGGAAATAAAAACACCCCCTGCCAAATATTTTTTTTTTCAAAAAGAGCACTGCATAATCAAGAACAGAGGATCGCGCTATTAAAACCTCTGCATCCAAAGGCACATTTCCAACCTTCAAATTGCTTGACTCAGCAAGTATTTGTAATATGTAGTATTTGTAATATGACTTCTTAAGGTTTTTTTAACCAATAAAAGCCAAAAAAGACCTCTTCCCCAAACACTAGAAAGAACCATGGACCCATTGTGGAGCATCAGCTGAGGTGGGGCTCCACAGCTCCCACTTCCTACTTTTCTTCTGTCCTCAAATTCATCTTCCCTCCCACCCCAAACTCAAACCAGAGCCCCAGGCCTGCCCTTCACCCAGCCTCCCCTCCATAAGGAGGCTGTCCTCTGCAGTCGCTGCCCAGCATCACCTCTGCTCACAGTATTTACCCACAGTGACATGTGCAGCAGTGCACCTGTATGCACACAGGGATGTGTGTGTGTGGGTGTGTGGGTGTGTCTGTCCCGAGGGACACCCGTGGGTGCTGCTCTCGAACTCACCTGCCCTCCCCGTGTAGCCCTGGGCTGGGGAAATGCATCTGCAGGCAGAGCACCAGCCGAAGGCTGGAGCTGGGGCCACTGACAGCTCCAGAAAGAGTCTCACATTTCAGTGTGCTTTATTGCAAGCCTTTAGCACGGATGAGGTGTAAAACAAGTGAATATAAATCGAGTGAGGATAGGAGGCTCACAACTAGTGCACAGATCAGCTTCATGCACACAAACCAGGAATATTCATGTATTCTGCAGCCTGGCTGGGGCACAGGGCAACAGCGTACACAAAGGGTCACTGTTATTATTTCTCGTTTTTACCTTGGTGGCACTTAGCAGCTCAGCTGGGCACCTTTTGCTCTCCAAGCTGTACATGCAGAGCAAGGAGAGCATCCCTTCTGCCCTGCATCGTGGGACTGCTGCTTGCCTCTCTGCTGCTTTGAGCCTGTGCTCTGCAAAGGTGAGCTACAAGGTAATTTCTTCTTTGGAGGAGGAATACCAACAGTCTTGCCTGGCAAGAGTTAAAACCCATAAAACCAAGGCTTGTAGTTTTGTTTTCTTTCAATTTATACCCTTCACTTAAAGAGGGGTGGGGGGGGAAGAAACGAGGGGGAGAAAAAAAGAAAGCCAGGTGACATATTCTAAGAGGGAGCACCGAAAACGTGTTAAGCACTTCAAAATCTCATATATTCAATCGGCCTCTGGCAAGACATCTGCCTAATGTTAGCGCTTAAATATCCTTTTCCATTTTACATGCATTCAAGTCTCATTTGAGCGAAATGAAACGGTATTATTAAAGGGAGATTTTGCACAAATGGCCTGAATTTGACATGTCAAGTTCAATGAGGCTGTTACATATGTAACACCGAGAAGGGCTCGGAGGCTGCCGCTCTTGAAACAGCGCCAGTGGCTCAGAAATGAAATTTGCATTCAGAGAGCCTTGCCTCGCAGCACGGAGCTGTGCACGAGGCTCGGTCGGACCCACACGGGGTGGAGGAGCCGTGGGGCAAGCACAAGCATGGGTCTCCCTATGCTTTGGGAGACTGGACACACCAAGAAGGCAGCAGAGCTAGAAACCCAGGTACCTCATTCCCACTCAAGTCTGCTTTTTCGAGTGAAAGCCTGACCCTGCACCAGGGTTGGATCCTCCTGAGTGATGTTCATCGGTGTTCCAACAACCAGTGTTCAACCCCTGGACACACACAGCCCTTAGGCATGGATAGGTGCTGCCCTGTTGCCACATGGCTCCTCCTGCCTTACTGCATGATGCTCCAGCTGGGTAGACCTTGAGATGTCCCTGTCCTGAGGCCAGGGTGGTCACACCAGCAATGCGCATGGGAGGAAAAAGGGCTGCCCCTGTCTCTGGAGGATAACAAATCCCATTGCCACCAGCTGAGCAAGGGGTTCACTGGATTGGGTGAGTTGCTCCCGGAGATGTGGAACCATGTGTAGCATCATCCAGGTGGTGCCTACAGCTCCCTTGTATCTCAGCCCCAAGAAGCTCCTGTAGTCACTTGGAGAAATTACTTTTCCTTCCTCTGCCCTCCTCGAGCTCCCCACTCCAACAATGCCTGAAAGTCCAAGCGAGTGCTCAACACCCGGCAGAGGTGATGGCACAGGGCAGCTCCCCTCCTTGCTTCTCCACCAGCCTCTTTATTTGACCCTATGACAGCATCTTGGCTGGTTCACCCCACCACACAACCCTGTGGCCATGGTCCCTCGGGAGAGATCCCAGCACACGAGGAGTCCCGGTGCTGCAGCAGGAGCTGATGCAGCGCCCGCCAAGTCTCCAGCGCTGCAGGCTCAGCAGGCAGGAGGGGATCTGCCTTCCTAACCCCGAGAATGGTAAATGTACGATTTTGTTGCAAATCATTAAGGTTTATTAAAACCTTAACATCGCAAGCCACGATTGGCTGCGTCCTCTTTAAATTAAAAAAAAAAAAAAAAAAAAAGCCCTTGGAAAGCAGCCCCCTGGTTCGCTTCTCCCCATCAGACTGATAAGTAACAGCTGCTCGGCCATTTCGGTAACAAGTCGGTATTGGCAGGGAGCGGCCAGGGCTGCCGGTGCCCGTCACGTTTATAGGCCTACATTTTATTTTTATGTTTATTGGGTTATTTGAGATCATTATTAGTTTCTCTCTTCTCTTGTTGATGTGTTCTTGCTCCTGGCTTCTCCAGGCGGGAAAGGTGGGGGAATGGGAAACAGGGCAACCCCGCTACACTGAGCTGCCCCGCTGGAGCTGGGCAGTGCATGGGACTTCAACCCTCTCACACTCTGCTGCCTGCTGTTCCTGCCCACTCCTGCTGCCCTCCCACCCTGCTGCTGCTGCTGGCCCTTGCATCGCTCCCCTCCAGGACTGGGAGAGCCCATCCCTGTGCAGAGCTGCTGTATTACAGATTAGCCTCCATTGCCTGAATCCATCGCCTAGATTGAACGTTATCTATCATGCTACGGAGGGAGTCGTTATTTAATAATTAATAAAGACCTCTGATTCTTCTTCGCCGCCTGCGTGGCCGAGTGGAGCAGGCCAGGGAAGCGAGGGCAAGCCAGGGAGAGCTGTCTCCTCTCTAACTGCTGCTGTTATTTAAAGGAATAATGCCATTCTTTTTCATTTGTCAGCTGGCCCACAATGGCCCTTGTCATGCTTTATGATTTAGGGTTTCCTTTCCTTTCCCATTAAACGCCACCTTCCCATCACCGCTTCGCGCCAGCCAGCCTCTGCTCCTGGCTTGCGGTTTCAGTTTCACTCTGATATTGGCCCAACTTCTTTGATGGGCTCCTCTGAGCACTAATTGCTTCTGTTCATTTAAACCTGTTCACTAATTTGCAGTGGCCCTTTATTAAGTTGGATGTGGCCCAAATTACACCATAAATTACGCTTGCAAGGGGACTGGGTGTCGCGGGGGATAAATGGGCTGCCTGTTCCCTGCTCCCCCCCTTCTCTATCTTCCTGTGCAATGCGTGGGGGATGCGGGTCTCAGCTTGAGGCTGCGGGTGTCGAATTTGGGATATCTCAACCCACATCCATTTGGGGAGGTCTCCCTCTAACTTAAAGCTCCCTCCTTGTCCCTCCATGTGCAATGGCTATTGCTGAATCAAAGAAGATCCAAGGCAGAGATGGGATGGATTCTGCATCCTCTGCACTGTGCACAGCCACGTGCACCCCATCGCCCTGGTGTACACACACACACTGACACATATGCTCTCCCTCCTCTCCTACCACCTGGTGACGTAACTTTGCTTCTAGTCAGCAGTTTGATTCCTTTCCTCACCTTTTAATGACCGGAGAATTCATTAATAATTGAAATAAACACGCTCTTTTCCAAGGCTGCCGAGTTTTATTAAGGCAGGGGCAGGGATATGCCAACCCTTGGCTGCAGCCATTTCCTAAATAACTGCCAGCAGTTAAAATGCAATTATTTTTTTTTTTTTTATTAGAGGACTTTTCTGCGCTGGGGAAAGCAGAAGAGAGCTGAAGGTAGCTGGGGAGCAGTGTGCACCAACGCTGCAGGGCTGCTCTTTCACGGGATGTCAGCAACGTGAGAGCTGCTCACCAAACACACGTCCCCAGGGAAAGGGATGCCTGTGCCCCCAGGGAGGCATTTCTGCCTGACTTTACCATTGCAGTGAACTCCAGGAAAATGTTTTTTGCCTTGCTGTCTAGCATTAGATCTCTGGAACTGGTAGCTGTGGGTACCACCATCTCCTCTGCCACCTGCAGGTGCCCCAGCTGGCTCCCCAGGGATGCTGGTGGTCCCCAAGGAGCTGCTTACCTGATGTTCAGCTGGGTGAGCTTCTCCAGCTCCTGTTCCATGTGCTCCTGCAGCTCCCCAGGGCGAAGGAGGACCTGGCAGATGGGGCAGATTGGAGCCTGGCTGTCAAACAAAGTTGCTTTCTTTTTGCCTGTAGGGAGGAGAAGAAGGGACAAAGCTTTAGCTCAGATTGGCTGCCATCAGCATTGCCTTTGCTCTGCCCTGGTCTCCGTCCTAGCACAGGACTGAAACCAGGACATTTTCTCATGGTATAGCCCCATTTCTCTCCCCATCTCACACTCCCTGGGGCAGAGACTGGCTCTCTTCTGCAGTGGGACAGCAACTGGCAAGAGAGCATCCTAGCCCTGGCTATGGGCTCTCCAGTCTTAAAAGGAGAGCAGCAACAGCCACATTTCAGGAGTGACCCCATGCAACCCCAGCTTCCCCTGTTTGTGGTGCAGGTGGTGTGACTTGGGGAAGACGGATGACACAGCACTGCTCACTGTTCCTATTAGCTAATAACAGTTAATTATGAAGAGCTGTCTTCATCCTCCTTGGCATTCCTGAAGTTGGGTGGGTCAGGATGAGCTTTCCCCTGAAGTGAAGAGCAACTCTCCATAGGCACACAATGTTGGGGGGCAGAGGAGAACCCATGGCACTAGGCTGCACATGGCAGGGAGTAGGTCTGGATGCTCATTATCCAGGATTTCTCACCCTGTCCCGGGGTTGGGCTGGGGCTCCTTGTTCTCCCCACACCACCAGCAGCTCTGTAACCCAGAGCTGCCAGAGCCCTCACCCCCCTGGGGCTGTATCATCCCTCAGTGAGATTTAGGGGTGCCTGTATACCCCAATCCCTAGCTGGGCTGAGTCCCTGTGGCAGCTTGGGAAGCAAGGTGCTTCCTCACACCCTCCTTACGCCAAATCCTCCCCACCACTCCCCTGCCCAGCCATATCTCCCTGGTTCTCTCCCTGCTCTGAAGCCAATTTATTCCAGCCCAGAAACTTTTATTGCCCCCTGTGTAAGGAATATACAGCATCTATTTAACATAAAATAAAACTCTAAAGCAAACAATGAAGTTTCAATAAAAGAGAGAAGCCTGTGGGTCCCCAGGCCCCCTCTCCCAGCTGTACTAGCAGCTCTGCTCATGAGAGGGCGTGCGGAGCCTGGCTCAGATGGCTCTGGCAGGGAGAAACGTGTTTTATAGCCGCCTGTTGTCATCCAACGTGAACCCTCCTGCTGGATTATTTATTTATGTATTAGACATGGATCAAATTGGTTAAATCCGAGTGAGAGGCAGCAATGCACAATAAAGCAGCCGTTGCTGGATACGAGGGGGCTGCGTGAAACGTGGCCTTCCAATCAGGAGCCAAAAGGTGCCATTTTATGGCTCCTAATGATGGCGGAGCCCAGTTAAATGAATCCCCATTAAAGGAACAGACCTTCTCAAAGGATAAAACATTGGTGTGAGTGGCTTTACTGGGTCCCTGCTCCTCCCTGTACAACCTTCCTGGCGCAGGTGTTTAACGAGAGAAAGGGTCTGAAATAAGTTTGAGAGTGACCTTGGCTTATCTTTGCCTTCCAGCAGGACACGGTGTGTGTGCCTGGTGGAAGCAGGGCTGTCTCTGGGACATTACTTGCCCTTTCCTTCAGCATCCCTACAGGAGATGGGAGAAACTGAGGCATGAGGGGCAAGTTGGGGCAGGCCAGTGCTTTGATGCATTCCCTACCTCCCCAGCTTCCCTATCCACTGGGAACTCTCCCACTTGCAGAGCCAGGTGGAAAACCCCGCTGTGGTCTCTCCTCCAGACCTGGGCTAAACCCAGAGAGGTTCTGATGCAGAATTCAGGTGCCTCAGCCCTCATCCCCACCACCCTTCTCGGTGCTGAGGAGGACATAGCACGAAGTCCATGCAACTGGGAACATGTTCCTCTCTCCTCCTTCCCTCATGTTTAAATAATGTCAAGAACCCAACCCAAAACCAGACACCCAGCTCCTGCTGACCCTTGCCGGAAAGGTCGGCATTTCAGTAATTCCACCTTCCTCTTGGAGCTTTTCCACTTTTGTCTAGTGGGGGCCCAAAATAGCCCAGGAGCGTCCCCGACCACCTGCTATTTATAACCCCAGCTTCACAGCAAAACAATGGAGCTGTCTGAGTCTCCCTCCCAAAATAAACAGGCAGCCTTTGAGTGGACGGGAAATCCTGCTGGATTCCTGCTGTGGGGTGTACAGATGGATGGGTAAACAGGCTGCCCTCCGCCCTACCGCGCTGCATCCCCGCCCCCAGCCCAGGCCACCACTGTGGGGGCTGTGAGCCCCCCTCGCCTGCCATCCACAGCTTCAGCAGGGATGCTTTCAGCAGCAAAGGAGGGTGAAACAGAGGTTGAACATCCCTGTGTCTCTGTTCTCCAGAGAGCCCAGAGGTGTTCATTTGCTGGGGGAGGTGATGGAGTGTCCTGGACCTGGGATTGGCAGCCTCAGGAAGCATAGTTGGGGTCCCTCCCAGGGACCAGCTCTGTACACTAGACTGGTGGCCTTTTTAACCTCCTGCACACCCAAGTCCTTGCTCCCTGCTTTAACTCCAGTACTGTTCCATGGGGTGCATGTTCCTAAGCAGGGGTGACTTTGGATTTCTACGCCTGGAGCAACCAGGAGGGATCTCAGGCCATGGGAAGGAGCCTTGCTGCCTTCCATGGCTGGTCCCAACCCCAGCCCAGGCCAGCAGGAGAAATGAGCAGCAATGGCCTTTTCCACCAGCTACACCAATGATACAGTGACGAATTCATGCCAAGGAAGGATGTGACAGCTGTCACCCCTCATCCTCATGATAGGCAGGGAAGATCCCCCTGCTCTGGTGAGTGCAGGAGGCTGGTGCTTGCACTGAAATGAGGGCTTCCAGAGGGGCAGGAGAACAGGAACCCGGACATGCAGCCAAGTCCCTGACGTACAGATTGCGAAGCAGGAGACAGAAAGAGCCCCGGCTCCTGGCCCAAGGGGCTGACAACCGCGCTTTCACAGGAGCAGGTCTAAGTGCGGGTGACAGGCTGAAGGCAGGGACCATCTCCCGTGCCAGCAGGACACCTACGCAAGCCTCCCCAGGTCTGTGGAACCCACTGCCTGCCTGCAGTGCCACAGAGGCTGCTGTTGGGATGCGTCTCCCCAGATCAGCAGCATCCACATCCGCGGCGCGCCCCAGAGCCTCGCACACACCCACGCTGTGGTGCCTCATGCCGGGCAGTGGCACCCCAGCTCCACGGCGTGGGATGCTGGGTTGTGGGGAGAGGGAGAGGATGGGCTTGGCAAGTCCTCAGGTTACGTTTGTGAATGCCAAGGTGGAGGGGGATGCATATATCCTGGCTCTCCCTTTGGGAGCAGGGACATCCTGATATCCATGAAAAACACAAAGGATGCCGCACCGTGTGTGTGGCTGGACTGTGCTGGGGTGTAGGTATTACCCCGCTGGATGGAGCAGAGGGCACTGATTTGCACAGGGCCAAACAAAGGGTGCACATCCCTGAGTGGGATGGACCTGCGCCTACTCCCTGCTTGTCCTTCCCTGCCCTGTGCCAAACCCGCTCCTGGGAGACACTGAATGGCTCTTTTCAGGCTTTTGTTTTTTGGCAGCTGTGTTTTTGTTTTCTTTGCCCCTCTCTCTCCCCTTCCCTCTCTGGTTACTCGGTAGGCTCAGCTCCAGTGTTTACCCTCCTCGGCTCTGCCGTGCTTCCCCTGCTGCCGACCCCCTGCTTGCCAGCGCCAGAGAGATGAAAAGGCAGAGCCTCGGTGCTCCCGCTGTTTGCACGGTCTCCTGGGCTCCGCGGAAATGTTTAACTCCAAGTGTTGAAACCGAATATTTCCTGCTCTGAAAGCAGAGGTCTCAGCGTGCAGACGCACCCCTGTGTGGAGGAATTTATCCACAGGCACCTTCGGAGGGCATCTGCAAATGGATCCCAGCCCAGGTGGGGACTGAAACGAACCCTCCTGATCCCACTGGGGATGGAGGGCTGGATCCTGCACACTCAGTTACACTGATACAGATCCGACATAATTCCCATGAGTCCTCTGAGAAAGGCCTGATTCACCACAAAGCAGCCAGTAATGGGACCTGGGTTTCAGGCTGGGAGTGCAGCTCAGGTAATGGGGACGCAAGTGGGACACTGAATAGGCATGGAGCCGTGAAGTCATCCCTGCTCCTGCCCTACGCCTGTGCCCTGACAGCTCTGTAAGGCTTATGCAGGGTGGGAGTGGGTCACTTTGAAGGGAGAGCTTTCCCTCACAAGCAGAATGCGAACTGCCGTTTTGGAGAGCATTTAAGTGAGAAAAAAAGGGAACCCAGCCCACCAACAGCCATGACAGCATGGGATGCATACAGCCCCTCACCACTACGCAGCACAGAGGAAATGATGCTCCCAAATCACTCAATGAGCAAAGTTTACAAGGCATGAGGGCTCTCTCTGCCCAGGAGCTCAGCACATTGCCAAAAGAACGAAATAAATTGTCTGTAACTCAATTGTTCATCTGCACTGATGGCTTAATGCAGAGTCAGGTGCCTCCCAAGGAACTGCTGCAACGGGTGGTACAGGGGGTGCCACCCGCTTCTCCCTGTGCTGTCCTTCCCTGGGGCCATCTGAAACTTGCTTCCATGAGGACCAGCTGTTCCCTCCCAACTCCTGATTTCTCCTATCTCAAACTGTTTTCCACTTCTCTGAGTACCAACCCCCCCCCTCCTCTGAGATGCCTCCCTTCATCTCATCCTCGTATTTCCTCTCTCTCCCTCTTAAACACTCCATCATTTAAACCCAATCAAAGCCAGTTGATCTGAAACTCTTCTGAATAGAAATGACCCCACGCTGGGGCCCCGCGCGCTGCTTCGGGGGCCGCACTGAAACCAGGTGGGTGGTAATGGAAGTGCTGACACAGGCTCCTTGACAGCATCGCCACTGCCAGCGCCTGTAATAATCCCTCCCGGCTGCCCTGCAACTCGGTTTCCGCGGCGATTATTTTCCATTCGATGATGGGCTTGCTGTTATTTGTGTACTGATAGCAGATATCTTGTGTGACAAGCCTCCTTTCCTTCCAGCTCAAAAAACAATAATTCAAAGAAAGCCCCACATTAGCTTGGAAATAGCAAAACACTCGCTCTTCTCCTGGCGAGCCTGCGCCACAACTGATGAGGCTTGCAGAGCCCTGGCAGTAAGTGGCAGTCAAAGGGGGATGACAACAGTGGGACAAGGAAGGCAGACAAGGTTCATGTGTCAGTGCAGAGCACCCCAGAATAACAGCAGAGGCAAAAAGTGTTTGGTAATCAAGTAAGGGAGCAGGAATAATGCTGCTCATTGCTCTCCCATCTCCCTATTATTTACTGGTGTGGTGCCAGTGCCATTCCCATGGGGCTACATCCTGTCTGCTGGGCGCTGCCTTGCATCCTGCTGGTTGGTACCAAAAGGTATATGGCCCTCAAAAACCTGCACTTGAGGTCAGGGCACCTCCCACTCCTTCTAGCAGGCCCTTCCCATCCCTTTGGCTCCTGCCTGGCTGTGCAATGCACACCTCAGCTGTGTAGGATGCAGACCTCAACCTGCTGCCCAGGACCAGGCACCCTGGATCTGACCCCTCCTGCAATTGCTCTGCATGGGCAGTGAGGTGACTCCAGGTTTGGGTGCTGTGGCTGGTTCAGTGTCTGGCCATAAACGCATCCACAGCACGACTTAACTCTGCAAACAGCCCACAGTGCAGCTAGCGCATCCAGACTGCCAAGGAATCACCCTGCATCGAGCAGACCTTCCCTGGAGCACGTGCCTTTTGGAAGTCTGTGCAGGCAGGAAGGTGGCAGAGGTCTGGAAAAATGGCTTTTCAGGTAAAAAAAAGGCTTTTGAGGAATTGCTTCTCCACTCCTGCATGACAGTGCAAAGCTGCCACAGGACACCAGCAGAAGCTGGACTTGGATTGTGCTGGGCACACCATGGGGCCACTGCTGCAAAAAGAGGCACAGGCATGAGTGACAGCTGGTTTTGTGTATAAAACACAGAGAGACACAGAGAGACAGAGGGACCTCTGCAACCCCATGAACAAATTGGGTCACAGAGAAGAGCTGTTCTCAAACCTGCTGCATCCCCACCAAGGGTCTGATCCCCTGCACTGCTGCCTGCTAAGGTGCCCAGGCTGCCAAGCAGCTTAGAAAACACACCTGCTTCTCCCGAGGGTAAAAACTACAGAGGGATCTGAGGCAGAAAAGCTTGCTAAAGTACTGATTTCCTTCTGAAGGAAAGAGTTGCTCTTGTAGCTGCCTGTCCAGACGAGCTGGATACTGGAGAGGACTGGTGTAAACTGGTGCAGTGCTGCTCCCATGCAGCTAACCCCAGCTGGGGTTGATCCCAAGGGTCACTCAGTAAAAACGCATGTTTAAACATCACTCTAAGATCTTCAGGGGCTGTTGCACATCCCATTGGGTCCAGCACCACATCTCACATGGTGAGTTGCAGCCTGGCAGCGAGGAGAGGAACCCCCTGGAGCACCTGACCCCACTGCCCATGATCTGGCCCTGGCTCTCCATCTGCGGAGATCACGGCTGCCCGGTGCGGGGCAGTGGAAGATGGATTGAGCTGGGCAATAATTTAAGAAACTGAGTGAGTCTGTACATCCAATCACTTTACAAATCAGGGGAAAGGGAGAGAGGAGGAAAGGCAGGAGGGGGGGGGGGGGAGAGTGAAAAGGCCGCGCAGGGAAATGCATCACAATTACTGTCTCGGCTCTAATGAGGAGCCTGTCATGAGGCTGTCATCCTGCGGAAAGCCACCTACTCAGAAAGATTCAATAAAAAAGTAGCAGAGAGATAAAAAAGAGATATATTTCAGCCCTTGCTAATATTCTTTTCATTTGTCCCAGCACAAAATAAGATACTGCACTTAACCGGCTCGGTTAAAATGAAAAGGGGGGGGGCGGGAAGGGAGCAGCATTGATCAATACCACTAAAAGCCGGGAGACACGGTGATGGAGTGCAATTTTTTTGTCTGTGCTGAAGCATAGCAGAGGCCCGGGCGGGGTAATTTATGATTCACACGCATGGCGGCTAACTAGAGGCTGACAAGACAATGAATCCTCGATGAGAGGGATGCAGGCCGCTGGGAGAGCTGGAAAGGGAGAGCATGACAGGGACCTGGAAGGGAGAGGGAAAGAGGAGGGCTGGGACGGGCTGCGATCCTGTCTCCCCATGGTGCTGCTCAACGTGGCTCCGCAGGGCAGAGTAGAAACACTTTCTCGGGCTTCACAAGAGCAGAGAAACATCAAGAGAAAGCCAAGGAAGGGGCTGCACTGCCTCCATCCCCACCCTCCTCCCTCACGGCTCCCAGTGGACCAGGCTGCCCATGCAGGCTTCCCCCAAGGAAGCACTCTGGGGCCCAGCTGCAACCCTCACTGGGCTGGAGATCAACCAAATAGGGTCATCAGGGACCAGGGACAGAGAGGGATCCCCCTTCTCTGCTCCAGGTTCTCTAATGGGTGCTAGTATGTGTTTGGGAAACCTCTGGACAACAGAATTGGATCTTCCTGCTGCCATCCACACTCTGCCCTGGCAGTGAAAACTGGAGCCTCCTCCAACCCACCACCTCATCTCCAGAAAACAAGTCCTGGGGAGCAGTTGGGCCTCCACAGCATCAGTGTGTCCCTGGCTTCAGTGAATATGGCACGGCAGAAACACTCCTGATGGAGTCCTACAGCTCTGTCCTTCTACCCTGGGGGATCTCCTGGAGCATGATGCACCTCCTTCCCCCATGTCCTTGATCTGCCCTCCATTGCAGGGGTCAGCCCTTCCTCAGTGGGATTTGTGAAATGAGGTGCTGGGACCCAGCATGCCTTCCAGCACACAGGAAGCCAGGCACAAGACCCCAGGGTTCTCTCAATTCCTGTGCCATGTGTGCATCATGGCTTGACAGAGCGTGAGGAATGACTCTGCCTCCTCACCATCCCCCGTCCTCCTCCTCAGCCACCCAGAATGCCTGAGGCTGAGCACCCAGGGCTGGCAGCTGGGCAACATTCACCAGCATGCCTGGCCTCAGGTCCTGTTTGCTGTTAAAAGGGCCCCTTTTTGCCACTGATTGAGCCAGTCACCCAACCTGGGGTTCCTGCTGGCCCAGTGGGAGAGGGCAGAGAGAAGGAGCTGTGTAGCTGCATTGCCAAAGTGTGCTTTGACTATCCATGCTCTGCATCAACTCTTGGGATGGAAAGACCTGGAGCAAAATACGTTCTTTAACTGCCAAAAAGTGATGACAGTGGGAAATAGAGAAGGCGGGAGTTTCACAGAAACATCCCCGTATCTGGCTGGGAGCCTGTACAAGAGTTGGAGTCTGAGGTCCTGGGCACTTCTGGGGCCTGCATCATGCCTTGATTGCTTCATCTGGACCAGAAACAGGGATGCAGTTGAGACTAGGAGCAACAGTCTTGCACAGGGACTGGGAGAGAGCTGGAGGGGTTTTTCCCTCCCAGCCCCATTCCACCACTGCATATCCCAGGTCCCTGCCAAACCTGCAGGACAATCCTGCACCGGGCAGCAGCTGCTCAGCTCTCTCAGCCCCATCCTCCTGCTCCTCTGGGTCCTTGGTGAAGGATCTGGCCTCATCCTGAGAAAGGACCAGCCTGGAAATGGGTCTCTGCCTTCCCCACTGGCAGTGAAACAAGAGCTTAGGGACTACCATAATGCCAGTGGGCCAGGGGTGTGCTGTGGGTCCCCCCCAGCCCAGCGAGGTGCCCCAAGAGGGGCTCCAGCCCCATCCTGGCCCTGCAGAAAATGCCTGCAGGCAGCCATGCTACTCCCATGCCCTTGACTTGGAGGGCAGCCTGTTAAGTTGGTGATATACTGATACGCCTATAATTTGAAGGGGTGATGGGGTAGAGTCTTTCCTTGCCTCCCACCCACTCTCTCCCTCCCACTTTCCAGCTCCTCTCCTCTCCTCCCTCGGGGGTGTGTGGGGCACATATCGAAAACACAGATATTGAACTGTCAAAACTATTTCCTACAAGAAAATAGATTCATCAGCTTGCAGCACACAGGGTCATTGCCACATTTTCCCCTCGCGCCAGCACCTGCACATGCCGGCGCATACCCAATGCCTCTTCGCAGCACCGGCACTTTAGCTTGTAGCTCAGGGCCCTTAAGTGACTTTGAGAAATGGATAATCGATTATAATTCCACGGGCCTCTCTGCAGATTTATCTGGAGAATGTATAAAAGCCAGGGATTGGGAGAAGCGGGTCCTTCTGGCCAACACGTCGATTGCCTGCGCTTTCCGTGCCCAGCTCGGAAAATCGCATCCCGAGCACGACTCTGTTTAATCCATCAGTACACAATCAATGCACTCTGTAATCAACTCTTGATCACTTAATTTTACACATGTTGGCTGAATCCCTTTGTTTAATCACTAGATCAGGCTGCCTTGTTGCACTGCCCCCTCCCTGCTTAACCCTCCCTGACCCTCATCCCCCGTTGTCGGCACCACCAAATGCAGCCCAGAGCCTTCATTTCACCTTGAGGAAAAGCTCCTGTGAATTTAGAGAGCCATGAGATGGCAAAAAGGGAAACAGAAGGAGTGAAAAAATAATGCTGGAGAGAAAAAAAAATATTTTCTGCTCTGCGCCTTCCTAAGGCTTGTCCCAGCCTTTTCCATCCACGTAACAGAAACCATTGATGGAATTTAAAAAGGGGGCTGGATGTTGGGATACGTGCACTGAAGGCAACACTGCAACAACCCAGTGAGACTGGACACACTGGGATGTCACTGGGCAGATGCAACGGCACACAATGGGCACTCATCACACGGCTGCATCTATCCCCTCAGCATCCTCCACACCCCCTTATTATTTTGACTGTTTTAGCAGCTGATGCCATTATGAGCCACGGTTCTTGATCTTTCCCTCCCAGAGGCATCCTCAGGAGCTTCGCTCCCATCTCACCAGGGTTCATCTCCCTTTCTGTGGCAAGAGCACGACCCTTGGGTTGTGAATGTATGTAAACGCAGCTATATGGCATTTTTAGCATGATTTGTGTCACTAGCCTGATGCCACCTCACCCTTCACATGCGTTCTGCTGCCATGCTAGGGTCAGTGTCCAGGAGATCTCTGTTTGCCTGACGTTGAAATGCGCTGGGATTTTGCATGGGTGCGCCTCATCCTGCTGTCGAATAACCATTTGCAAGAAGATTTTGTTGCACTTCAATTGCATGATGAGAACCTGAAGGGTCAGGAACAGGGGGGACCACACACTTGCAATCCAAACGTGGACCGTTCTGACCGGTCACGTGGGTGACACGGCACGTTTGTCCCACCCGAGCAGCACAGCGGTCATTCTTAAACCAGTTAAATCTTGCTATTTAAAGAGGCCTTGATGCCGCCTCTGATTTGGCACGTGGAGTAACTGCTGCTCATTCCTGCAGGAATAAATGATGGGATATGCTTGAACAAGAGGGATCTGGAAGCGCAATTGCCAGGGGAGCGTGCAAATGTTAGCTTTGCACAGGAAACTCGCACAAAACTGCGTGTTGACACCAAGAGGCCAGTTGTAGGACAAAGCAGGCACGGATGTTTAAAGAGAATTCCAGTTGCTATCCTATAGCAAATAGTCTTCAAAGAGCCCCTGGAGCTCTTGGCTTCTCAGCATGGAAAGAGGAGCTTGTACAAGATGAAACGCAAATAAATAGTTTACCATAGAAAAGATATCCAAGGCAAAGAGTGAGATGCAAGTTTTAGATCTCACATTAGCCAGCTGGGGTTTTATTGGCCCCCAAGTAAAAGCTGTAAATAAAATACAAACCTAACCTGCATATTGTCAAGCTACATTTAAAAAAACTCCACAACTTAATTGCACTCAAGAGCACTGAGGGGCAAAGTGGTGCACGGTGCATCACAAGGCAGCCTGCAGAGCTGTTAGTAAAGTGTAAATCCAAGAGCTGAACAAGTGGACCCTTTTACCTTGGGATCTGCCAACAGGCACACTACTCTGGCTTTGCTAATGTAGCTCATTCCTGCCCCAAAAACTCTTGGTAAGGGGTTTGCAAGGAGAGGGAGCACAGAATGCTCTCTCCTCTGCTCACACTGAAATTGGTGGCAGGGAGGAAGGATGGGTGGTGAGTGGGATGCTAAGACCCCATCTCTTTGTTTCCAGGCTCCTGTCTGGCTGTAGGGAGCAAAGGTAATGCTGCACTTCAGGAAGGCACAGTCCAGGTGACAGGGACAACAGCTCCAACTGGAGTAAGCCAGCAGGGAATGGGTGAGCAACCAGAGCATCTGCCCCTACTGTCCTGACTGCTGAGGGCTCCTAGGGATTCCTGTGCCAGCCTCTGCAGTGCTCCTGGAGCAAGTGCTCCTCTAGAGCAAGGACAGGTCTTCCTTCCACATCAGGCTCTCAACCCTCCTATGCAAAGCTTAGCTGCTCTTTTCATCCACTTTTTCTTTCCACTGTATTTGTTCTTTAAACTTAATACAAGCGAATATGTTGACGACATCAAAACTAGCCCATCTGGCTCACCTTAAAGAACTGTTCTTCCCAGCAGATCCACACTTGGGATCTGGTCTGGGCTTCACCTGACCATAGTCTGCAGGGCTTTTTCCCCGGAGTCCGCACTTGTTCAAGGCTGTCTGACTTCCATGGGAACAGACAAAATCAGACCAGGTCACTCTGTCCCCAGAGTCCCTGGCAGACCCTTTGATCCCCTGGCCAGGGACTACTCTTCTTCCTCATCTCCTGGCACAACACACACTGTTTGGGTTGGGGTCTTGCTGTGCAGGGTCAGGGCAGGATGAGGCCTCACACACATGTCCAGGGGACCAGGCAGCATCTCTCACACTGGCACTGCTGGGGAGAGGGTTGCATCAGCCAAGCTGCCCTCACACCCCATGGAGCAGACCCTTCCATGGCCAGACAAACCTCACACAGATTTATTTGCTCCCTCCAGACCACTCTCACATGCACACCACAAGCAATTAGGGATGATGCCCTGCCCCAGGAGCCCAAGTGGAGCATTCAGGATGGGAACTCAGGCAGAGATGGGAAGTGCCTGAGTTGGAAGAAGGTATCATCAAAACTGGGGACGGGTTTACAAATCCTGGCCCAGCAGCAGTGAATCCTCTAGGGAGAGCAGGAAAGACCTTGCTGCAAGCCAGCTTGGAGGAGATGGAGCAGAGGGGTGGAGGAGACCCTCCCCCACCCTCATCCACATGCCGACACAGGCAATAACAGTGTCACATCCCTTCCACTGTTTTCAGGTGGAGGGAGGGAAACGAGGAAAAAAAACCCAAAACAACCTGCCAAGGACTAATTAATATTTAATTTACTGCAAAATGTACTTATTATTCTCAAGTAATTGGCCGACTGCACAGCTGTGACCACTAATGAACAGAGGGGGACAAGACGCAGGGACAGGAGGTGGGTGGGGGGAGCACAGGGGTGGTAGTGTCTTTGATCAGACCCCGCTGCCTGCCTTTAATCTGCATAATAAGAAAACTTAAACAGCTTTGATTTTTTTTTTTTTTTAAGATCTAAAAATGGCCGTGATGCCACTAATGGATTGCGTTTAGCTTATTACACTGTAATCGCCCTATTATCACTGCAACTTTAACAAGGGGGAAAAAAAGGACTTTGGAAGATGGCATTTGCAAATAGGTTGCTGAATAACACTGCTACTAAACACAGAGAACACAGGCGAGTCCTGCTTATTGTGATTCCTTGCATAGATTCCCAATACCTGAGGCACTCAGCATCCCTGTCTCTATTGCTGCTTTTCGCTCCATGATTGAACTATTGGCTCATTTAACTTTAAGGATGGGAAATATTTTTTTACTTGCTAATAGAAATGTGGCTCAGTTGTGGCCCAGCGTAGATTTTTAGATCAGTTTTCCTTGATGGCTTATTCTGTGGAGAGAGTTAATTTCACCCCAGTGCAGAGTACTTAAGTGGGATTTAAGTGGCATGGGAGTATTTCACTGACCCCTTAGCACAAGGTGAAATCTGCCCTGAGAGCCTTCCCTCCCAGGAGAGAGATGCTCAGCACAAGGCGTGGATGCATCCTGATGCTTCGGTCTCTTAATCTGCTGCTGGATCTGGCGTTTCACAGGAACTCCTGACCTTCACAGGCACAGCTTCTGGGCACAGGAACACCCTCATCCCCATGCCCTGGGGTGCCTCAGCTGATGCACGAGGAAATGCACCTTTTTTATGTTGAGGGGATGTGGAGGAGCATGGGAAATGGATTGAAAGTCCTGGTTTCTTGCTCTTTCTGAGTCCTGATCCCAGACTCTTGCTGTTCTCTCCCATGATGGGCAGCTGCTGTAACCATCCCTTTTTTCCCAGGAGGCCAAGAAGACCAGGGCTACCTTCCCCTTGCCCTGAACCTCATCCCTTCTCTCCTCCACTGCATCCCCCACTCCAGTTAAAGGCCTGGCGGTGGGTCCGAAGGCTCCTTCAACTTTATGACAGCACCGAGACCTTGGGCCAAGTTCCCATCCCGCTTCCATGGGTGTAAATCCAAAGCAACATCATGGACTTCGACAGCACAAAAGCCAGATCAGCACTTGGCACCTCCGCTCCTCTCTGCATCCAAGTCTGTCGAGCGGCGGGCCGGGAGACATGCCGTCACAGCCGCCTGCTGCTCCCGCCCCGTGGCTGGCTCTTCCCTCCAGCTAAAGCAAACAGCTCATCAGACACTGTCCTGGGGAGGCTGAGCTGTGGCAGGTGGCCATGGCACACGGCGGCCAGGGGACCGACCCGGCTGGGGAGAGGCAAGAATCCTCAGAGTGAAGAGGAGACGGAGCACACGCACCCTGCGAAGCCATCGGGCGGCTGGAAAGAGTTCAAGGAAGGGCAGCGGGAAGGATCAGGGGGTTGGCAGAGCTACACCTGCAGCCTGGTGGCGTGAGGAGTGATGGTTCCGACCTGCTGTGGGCCCCACGTGTCTCTGTGCAGGGACCTCATGCTGAGATGCAGACTGACACCTCTCTGTGCCTGGTGCTGGTGGCTTTCCTACTCGGCAGGGACAGAGGCAGGGCAGGCTGCTGCAGGCAGGTTTCAGGGGGAGGTGGACTTGCCCTATGTTGACTAACATAGGTAGACACATAGGGTCTGAGCCAGGAATATCAGTGCTGCACTAGCCCCATCCCTGCTCCATGAGCCTTGTGCTTTTGAGGGCACTGGGCTGCAGACAGAGGTAACACCTCTCTTCCCAAACTCCCCATCCCCATCTCTGCCTGAAGCCAAGCAGCCTTCTGTGTTTTTCTCTCGGGCTCCCCCAGTCCTTCCCTCTCCCTTCTGCAGTGCTTGAAAATCCTCCCCCCCCAAACCACATTTCTGCCTTGCTCCCAACTGGCAGTTCTTGCAAAAGAAAAACCGCCACCAGACGTTTAAGGGGAAAAGCCATTTTGGTTGGGCTCTTGGCAGGCTGAGGTGGTGTTGGCCTCAACCTGTTTGATTTTCCTAGCTAGATGCTGCCTCTCCAGCATGAGGAAGGAGCTGGCTGTCAAGCCCTAGAGTTTTATTTTGGATTTTATTAGACCTGATCAGAGAGGCGCTGTTTTTTTGGTTGTACCTCAAGGCGGCACTCAGACGCCCCTCAGCATCTGCCAAAATGATAATTAACATATATTTGATTAGTGCTTTGTGTGTATGGAGGCTGATGCTTTGCAACAAAGAATGGCCGCTGGGAAGTGGGTCAGCACTACCCCTATTTCCCAAAAAATGGCTGTAAAGAGGGGACTATGGTCTTGTGGCCATGACATGACGCAGAGGCTCAGGACCAGATATCATCTATTTAATCTCATTAATTTCCCCATGCTTTAAGCCCTCATTTCTAGAAATGAGATCAAAATTCCATGTATGTCCAAAATTCCATGTATGTCCAAAATTTTAGTTGCTTTCTGTGTTCAGTCTTCAAGCTCAGTGGGACAGGGACTGTGCATAGTGCTCTGCTGTTATAGGGACCCCATCTAAGCACAGCCTCAAGAAAAACATAAATAACATTATAAATAATATAAACCAATAAAATTCTATAAATAATGAAAATAATATAAATAATGAAAATAATATAAATAATAAAAAAGTCAGTCTCTGGCTCCCAGTTCTCTCCTCATCTGGCCCAATTTTTGTCTTCCTGCTTGCTCCTCCCAGCAGGGCCAGAGATGATGCTCAGAAGCAGATTCCAGGTCAACCACCCCCCTCAAATATCCCCAGTATCAGCATTACAGCTTGGACACAGACACAGACATCCAGCACAGGCAAAAGAAAATCAACAAAACACCCCAGGGAATTTAAAAATCTGACCAGATAGGCACTATTGACGGAGAAATATAAATGCTGCTATTTTGGTGGCGGCTTCACAAGCCCTAAACCTGAGCTACAAAGTGGATTGTTGGATTCGATTTGTCAGACTGGGAGGCTGGCAAGTTTGGGCAGCTTCAAAGACCGTGTTTTATGGAACCTTTCAGGAACCCTCAATAAAAAATGTATTAGATTAGTAATTTGAGTCCCAAATGACCAATTTGAAACGATTGCTTTCTTATGATTTTTCTGAAAGTGCCTGTTTCGTGAGAAATTGCTTGAAAAATCAGACAGAGTTTTTAGAGACAATTGTAACAGCACACACGAGGGCTGGGCGCGATGGGTTAGGAGAACATTCATTTAATTGAGAAAGGGAAAAAAATCCTTTGTAATGCTTCGTCCGTCTTTCCTCGGCTTCTGCATTACCATAATAAGGCCTAATTCTCCAATAATTCTCCAGAAGGGAAAGCGCCTTCTTCACCCCTGTATTCCAGGTGGGAAGAAGGGTGGTGGGAAAGGGAGACGCAACTTGCCAAGGTCACACATCCTGAGCAGAGCCGGGACGGGAGCCCCATGCTGGGTCCCCAGTTGAGGCAGTTATGGCTCCTTCCCAAGCAAACTGGTTTCATCCCTCCCTGCTTGAGCTCAGAGCTGTTGCTGTGGGATGTCTGCAGGAGCGCTGGAGGGGCAAGGGGCAGATGGGCTCTCGGCGGAGGTTTATACTTCACCTTATGGAGATGTATAGAATGCACAGCTCACACAAAACCGTGAGCTATGTCTTATTATTTTAATTGCTAAAAACGCTAATGAAAATTGCCATTTGAGATACACCAGAAATTAAGTGCGCTGCCACCTCCTCAGGTCTCTTTAAATCTGAATTATCCTACAACTCCACTACCCTGCAGTTATCTTTGTCTTTGCTCTCTGGTCTCCATGCTTTAAAGACCAGGATCACAGCACATACTCAAGCTTTCCTCCCTGACCGCAGGGCTCAAAGCGTGCATTTTCCATTTTCTTTAAAGGGAAACTGAGATTCTTGTATCACCACTTGATTGCAGGGGCTGAAACTTTAAGGAGCAAAAAAAAAAAAATCCTGAGAGTCTTATGATAAACTTGCGAAAATTGGCAGTCCTGAGAATGAATCACCCTGGGACACTGCTGCCCGAAAAGTATTACAGTATACTGTAATAATAAGCCTAATTAGGCTTATTAGTAGGGCTGGGCTGATTAGGAATAATGCACAATTTGGAGGAGAAACCAGAAAAGGACTAACTTACCTTCCATCCTCTTCTCTTTATCCTGTCCAGTAAAACCTGCCTTCATACCTCCTACACTCTTTCTTCTGTTCCCCTCACATCCCACTATACAATGCCACCTATTTCCTTCAGTTTCCCACTCCTGTTTTGAAAGGAGACCTCACTTCTTTTCATAGAAAATATAGGGGGAAAAAAAAGGAGAGTTTCTGGGCCCTTGGTGTCAGCACCTCCAACCTGTGTGTGTGCAAACTGCATCCCTTCTGCCTTATCCTCTGCTTTCCATGCTGGGAACTTCCCAGGGCAGCAGCATCTCCCTGGGAGTCTGGTCCAGCATCCCCCATGCATAACTGGGGGATGGCATCCTGTCAGAGTGATCAGCTCCAAATGGGGCATCTGCACATGTCTCCAGCCCAAAGTAAATTACCACGGGTCCCAGTAATAGCAAGCAGCTTTGCAAATGCATAGAAACTGTGTATGTTTTGCTCAGAAGTTAACCCCCAGGCAGGAGGATTGGGGGCATTTTAGGGTACCTCCAGGGGTGGAGTGATAGAACAAACCCCCAGTATTTGTGTTGCTCAACTTATCAACTTTACCACTACTAAAACTGCAAAAAACTTCCACAGATCACTGAAATATTTTTACTCTTATTCTCCTTAATTGCTCCTGTTGAAGCAATATTTTTAAACAGGCCATTTTTAAGACAGGAGAATACGAAGCCAGTAGGTTTTGTGTAAATGGCAATTTGCAAAACTGCAAAGGTGACATTTTTGACATGAACATTTAACAAAAAATTAATATTTTTGTCTCTTTAATAAATGGATATCTGTGAGAGAGAATCCATTATAAAAAGGGAGCTAACACAAGGTTCTTGAAGCCATTTCCATCAATTGCTATAAGATTTATATGTAAATATGTTAATGGTACTATTAATAATTTAATGGGGCCATGGCAAGCTGTGTTTACATAATAAATATGATTAAGTGTTTCCCTCGAATGAAGTTGCTGAACTGTCACGCTACCCCAGGTTATTATCAACATGGTTTTAAAATGTTAATCAGGCAATCAGAAGGAAATAGTTCCCCATCCCTGCCGGACCATCCAAGTTGTTTTAAACACAGACCGTCACTGCATCAGATGGTCCCAAAAACCTCCCACCAATGCTGCAGTGTTACTGGCAAAGGCATGGAGATTTGCTAAAATGCATGGATGATATTTTATCTGATTTTATGTTTTACAAGGGTGGGCTAGCAACATCCACTCGAATGGAATCACTTCAGATTTACTTGAGTGTAATTGAGAAGAAAATCTCGTCTGAGATAATTAAGTCGCTGAATATGCTTATCGCTCCTTAAATCCACTGTGCACGGAGCAGGGAGAATTACACAGTCTTTGGGTGGCGGGAACAAAGCAATTTCTGGGATGAGAAACTTCTGCAAACTCCGGCAGACTCCTTCATCCTTGCTGGACTTTATCCACCAGGAGTTGCAGGATCCGTCCTTGTTCGAGCATCACTGTGTCTCTAAATTCTTGCTGGAGTTTTTTGACAGCTCAGGCACAGCTCTCTGGAATTGCACACCACACAGGGGTTGTGGCTGCAGTCCCAGGCTAAGCTCCTGTGAAGCCACCCTGGCTTGCCAGCTGAGCCTGGCCTGCCAGCTTCCAGCAAAAGCCTTTAGTGTGAGCAGGCAAGGGACAGAAAGGGTTAATTTAACTGCAGTGCAAGGCCAATCATGCTGAGGTGTCAAACTATAATTTTATATTAGGGCTTGTAATAGTTACTAGAGTTTTACTACAATAACTACATGTCCAAGCAGAGTTTAATGAGAAAATCTATAGTTTTGCTATGGTATTTTCTCTTAGTTTGCATAATTCCCTGAATGCAACCCAGTAAAGCTTTTGACCCAAGATAATAAAAAGGTGATAAAAATGGGCTGTAAAACCTAGCATATACATACATATATATATATATATTAACCAGCCACCACAAAATTATGAGTAATTTCCACAAGATAAGACGAAACAAAACCCCTCTTCAGATGCAACTAAATCAGGGGAGAACAAAACTAAATTAAACTGATAAATGTGGACCATAAGCAACCCCAGAATTGTGGGTCATGGATCTGATCCTTCCTCAGCTCAGCCTGGTGGCTTTAGGGACAGTAACTGCCCCGAGGCGGGCTGAGGGCTGGGTGTATCAGGTGTGCAGGCGTGGGCTGGTGCTACACATCGTGGAACGGGGATGGTAACTTTCCTGAGGATGGGAGCAGCCCCCAGCAGGACTGCTAATTCTCAGAGTTTAATTTATACTCTATGAATTAGAAATTGGAACAGTCTGAAACACTGTACTGATAGCTGGAGAAACTGAGAGATAGACAAGAGAGCATGGTAGGCTTTTCTCCCAAGGACAAAAAAGAGGGTAATTAATGGACAGTGTGTTTGGATACTCAAATCATTCCACACTGCTCCAGGTTTCATTTAAGGCAGACTACACCTGTTTCACGCAGGTTGCTTCTTCAGTATTCCTGTGTTCCTGTCACCTTGGTTATTCCCTACACATATCAGGTACAGATTTACTTGGTGGCAGTGAGCTCTCACGAACTCCCATCTCCCCCTCCAAACACCATAATTTGCCTGGATGCTAGTGGGAAACACAGTACCTGGCCCAACGAAGTCTGGGTACCATTTATTTACACAAAGATTTTACCAGGGAAGACGCAGGTCTGGGACACAGGTCTCCAAGTTCCTGGTTCCCCATTTTGACCTTGGTTGAACCTCTCCTCCCCTGGGAGTGCGATCATAGAGCCAGAGCCTGGCCAAGTGTGAGTTGGTGAAGGAGGGAGAAGGCTCCTTAGCTGAAAGGCACACAAGAAGGACACATTAAATCATCACACACTCTCTCCGCATTTCCTCCTCCACCCTGCGGCTGGTTACAAGGAGGTTTGGATTGTAAATACAGCAGTAACTTTCTCCATAAAAGTCAGCCTCTTCTCTCTGCCAGAGCCATCAAGGGATGGCACAACCCAGTGCTTGGGATCTAATAATAACAGTATCTTTCATTGCTACAGCATCTCCCACCCCGAAGGCTGCCAAAGGGCTTCACAGGCACGGTCCACACATTTGGATCTCATCCTGAAATGCACCCACCTCCAGGGACAGGCAAAAAAAGTTATTTTCAGGAGGAATTCAGGGGAAGGCAAGGCAGAGTGAGCTGCATGGCCACCCATTTAGGACATGGTGGAGAACATGAAATATGCCTTGGAAATTTTTATGTGCAAAGGTAGTTTTGCTTGGGATTCTGCACCACCCTGAAGATGGGACATCTCACGCCTGTACCTTGAAGCACCTGCCTCACACACAGAGAATGGCTGGAAGCTTCCCATTCCACCTCCCTTCCCTACTCAGAGGGTCCTGGTGTGGGGGGGAGATGCCTGGAATGGGCTGCCACCTTGGGAAGTGTAGCAGGAGGGAAGCGCAGGGCGGGTCGGACATGCCAAGTGCCACCTGCCCTGACCGGTGGCCCCTGAGGTTCATCTCCGTTGGGTCCATCTCTCTGGCAAGCTCCTGGCTGTCACCCTGCCAGCTCCGGGCTGTCCCTCTCCCGTTCCCCCATCAATCACCCACAACGGGGATGATGTGTTAATGTTTTTCCTATAGACAGACACATTATGTTTCCACACTGCCTCTGCACATGCCGTGTTTACGCCCCTTCTCCCTCCAGGGAGTAAATCAAGCAAATTGATGCGAGCCATGATTAATTGTGTATCTCGGACCAATCTTTTACCGAGTCCCTCACACGGGCAGGTTGTTTTCCCCCCCCTCCCTCCCCGACGAACAGGGGAGAGGAGACGGCGCTCTGCTCGCTCCCTCTCGCGCAGTTTGACGGATAGAGCCTGCCCGGGACGCGGTGAGATAAATTTGAAAGGCCTGCGCCGGGCTGTCAGCGTTAAAGATGATGAATGTGGGAGGTGAGGCGGGAGGGACCCGCCGAGCTCGGTGTAATGGATAGGGCTCTTCGGGAATGGATGCTCGCCCGGCGATTCTGCGTTAATCTCCGGGCTCCACCGAGGTGCCGCCGACTGATAACAAGGAAATAGGAATGACAACAATTTTTAGCCGAGAGATTCTTCACAAAAATGCCAACCTGCTGGAGGTCTGACAGGCCCTGATTGAATGGGAGCGGGGAGGGGGGAGCCTGCGAGCACCTCTTGACTAACATGCAAAAGATGGATCATTTCATTCCCCCGCCTGACCATCTACATTTATTATCATTTCCCTTAATTCTGCCTCGCTTAGATACCTGTCAGCACCGTTTCTCTTCTGAGGGTCAGCTGATGGGATCTGAGAGGGGCCAAAGCCCTGGTACCTCCTCCAGCATGGGAAGCAGAGGCATCATGGACACGGCTGCCCTGCCCTCAGCTTGCCTGGACAGATGGATGGGCAGATACCCAGGACAGGTTTTGCTCCCCAAGGTGGGCTCACAGCACTGCCCTACTGCTGTCCACACTACCAGCCAGCATCTACATTCCCATGTTTCCCCTGCATGGGGCCAGGAGCTATAGTGGGATCTCTGATCCCCGCTCTCTCCAACTCTGACAGCAGAGCGTTTTCTGTCTCCTCTGGCCAAGGCTTTCCAAGTCACATCACAGTGATCACAAGGTTGGTTTCATATGCCAGGAGCCCTTCACTGGGGCTCAGGCTTTGCTCACCCACCCCAGGCACCACGGGCTGTCCTTATCTGGAAAAGCCCCAGCTGCCCCTCATGCCGTGTTTAAGCTGACAGCTTTGCCCAGGCTCAGTAAAATGCCTCTCTGCATCCCACTGTGCTCAAGCAGCAGGAACCAGAGATAGAAAAAGCACAGTGGGGTCTCTCCTGGGCTGACCACAGAGGAATAGAATGTTGGTGCTGCTGCAGAGGCTTCAAGCCTTAGAGGGGCTCTTTGCTGCTGGCAGCAAGCATTCCACCACATTGTTAAAGCTTTCTGCCAGAGTCTATTATGGCCACAGATGCTGCCTGATCTACCAGTCATCATCTGGGTCCCCAGCCACCCTGGGGAACCCCTCACAGGGTGCTTGCTCAGATGAAACTCCTGCAAAGGGTCTTCTGACCACTGAGAAGTGCTGAGGTCCCAGAACCCGGAGGTGACAGTGCAAGCTGTGGCACTAACTGGAGCAGGCACAGCCCCAGGAAAGCCAGGTGGGACAGGCACAGGATAAAGGGCACTGAAATGCAGCAGCACAGCTAATATGTACCAGGTCTGCCTTGCAGAGGGCTGTGATGGAGGGAACCCTTCCCGGCACAACATGCAGCACCCTGAAGTCTTTCTCCCAGGTGCCTGAGCTGTCCCCACTGAGCACCTGAGCACTTGCAGCAGTACCTTGGTACTTCCAGGGTAGTTCACAGCTGCATCATGCTGATTAGGTGGAGAAATCACCATGTTCACCAGAAGACATCTGGCCACACCAGTCTGGGCAGCCGCAACACAAATTCCTTCCTTGGGAATTGGTGGGATGCGGACACCAGATTGTCCTCAAGTCTTGTCCTTTCTCGAGTGCTCCCGGGTTGACCTGCACCCTCTTCCTGTCTCTGCAGCCTCCTCTTCCCCTCCTTCTGTCTCTCCCTCTGTAGATAGCGCCAGTTCCTTAATGACCCTGATCATACAACTATTTTCTGGCCACACATAAACGCTTTCATTCCCCCCCCCTCCTCACCCCTGACTGCCATCACCGTATTAAAAAGCAACCCGCTGCTGGGAATACATTAGTGACTTGCAGCAGATCCTTCTTTGCAAGGATAATTACAAAAAATAGAGGGACAATAACTATTAATATTTTATTGCAGTATTTAATGAGCTAAAGCAAATCATCTTGCACTTCACTGGAACGACATGCTTTGTCATTCTTACGTTCCCTCCATCATTTTCTCCAACTCCCCATCTGAGAAGCCCTCCCTACTTTCAACTCCTGCTCGTTCAGTGCAATTTATATTTCCTCTAAGCTGCTTTTCTCCAACTTGAAAAAGGACCTTGCTACTTTCTGGGGCTGGTGAGCTCTCCCCGCCAGCGGCTCAGCCTCCAGACCTCTCCACGTGTACTGAATGAGTCCGGGGAAAGAGCAAAACCTTTTATCTTAGCAGAGTAAAGCTGCCCTTTCATCTCAGGCGTTTATTGTCTCCATTTCACATGCAAGGAAACGGCTTCCAGAGGTTAAAGAAGGAGTTTTAAAGGCACTTTGGGACTCTGCTGGGACTTGCGTCCTCGCTTTTGACAGCCCTGCATGGTGCAGGTCACCCAAAGCTCCAGAGGGAGTGGGCAGCTGAGTAGGGGACAGAGACTCGCCCCGCTGCCACCCCCGTGCCCCGGCCACGTCCGAGGGCAGCAGCCCCGCTGTGCATGCTCAAAGATGGGGCCGGCAGGGTCTCGCTCGCTCTCGGGACAGCGAGTGGGGCCACTGCCATCCACAGGCAGCGCCAGTTCCTGTTCAGTCTGGTGAGACCACAGACCTGCAGAGAGACGGCAGTGGAGCCCCGACCCCAGAGCACGGGGCAGGCTGCTCCCACCCCACAAACCCACTGCGTGCTAATCCCTGCCTAGCTGGCAGCTGGCTGAGGATGCTGGGGATGTGTTTTGGAAGGCTGGGTGAGGCTAACCCCTCAGCATAGCTCCAATCTGGGTTACCCTTCCTGGGAGCAGAGGATTTCAGGAGTGCTTTGTAGGGGACCCAGGCTGCCAGGGTGGCCCTGGGCATCTACACCTCTGCAAACCAGAAACATCCCAGCATCTCCCTCCACTGGGCACAGACCCATGACATGCACCCACTGGGGTTTCCTGGGGAAAACACCAATATGTCAATGTCTGCTTTTCTATTTCCCTAAATTTCTTTATTCCTGTTTTTCAATCCATTCGGGTAGGGGAAAAAATGCCACACAAATAGTTCTATAGGGTCCTATATATTAGTTCCATATAATACAATAGTTCTGTATTTTATGTATTTTATATATATGTATATAGTTCTAATATAGAACTCCAATAAAGAGTTTTCCTCTCTCTCTCTGAGCCTATATAACAGTTCTATAGGCTCCTATATATAAGTCCCAGTGGTCTGCATCCAAGGAAGCTGTGCCTCAATCATTTAAACTCTTCCTAGTGCTCAGACCTTCCTTTCTGCTGCAAGTCCATTACTTTTGAAACCCACACCACTCCTCTGAGCTGCCCTGGTCTTCCAGGCAATGTCCACGTGTGTCCCAGCCACCTCCTTATCCCTCCCCTCTGTGGGTAATGCAAGTTTGCAGGGGCAGAGCCCAAAAATACAGAGCACAGTGCCTTCTCCAGGCTGGCAATAACCCTGGAAAGACCATTAGCACAAAGCTCTGCCATCTTCTCAGTGTCATTTCATCCTGCCAGCCGTGCTGGCCACACACCCAGCAGCGGGTTTAACCCACTGCAACGAGATGCTCGAGGGAAAGGCGCTATTCCTGTGGAGGAGCACAAAGCCAAATCATTGGACATTCGTATATTTGTGTCCCCCAACAGATAATATTACCATGTGAGTAACACCTTGTCACACACAAGCCAAAGTCAATCAGTCTTCAAGAACACAATCAGCCCTTAAAAGAGTGTCCAACCCAAGCAGATCTGAAACGAGACGGTTTCATTTTAAAACAACTCAGCAAGGTAAAATAAAAGTTGGAGTTGTTACTGGCACAAGAACCTTTACCCATGAAAGAATGAGTAACAGAATATCTTTCCCTGAAAAATACTAAAAATATTTTACAGTTACACACACGTGGGTGTGTATAAGCATATATGTAAAGCTCCCTCAAACCACTCAGGATGTGAGTGATACAAAGGGTACAGAAGGGATACAAGATAGGAAGGATACAGAAGGAATACAAAGGGAGACAGAGCTGAGCAGCATCCCCGTCCAAGAGGAGCAAAACATGGGAAACAAAGGCAACACTGGCAAAGCTAAGGAAGGGGTGTTTTTTGAGTATTTCACTGACTAAAAATCCAAGACCAAGCGCTCAGTGGGGATCACTTTGACACTGATTTCTATCAGCTGAACCAAGGATTTCAAGATGATGGGACCGTACTGACATGCGCTTCGGCTGGTCATTGCAGTCTATAGGCAGTGAAATAGCAAGAGGATTCAAAATTCCTTCCCCGACCCTCCCTCACAGATGGCTGGGCTAACGGGACAGGGAACACGGGGAGCAGTTTCCTCGTCCTCCACAAATAAATAATCATCCCCCAGCCTCCGCGAGTGGAGCGGAGATTTAATGTGCTGACAGCTTACATTTTTTACCTTTAGTCAATACAAGAAAGGCCCCAAGACTATGATTCCCAACATCTGGATTCCATCAATATGTGATCTGTCATGATGTATCGGCATCCCTCCCTCTCTCCAGATTGAGCAATGCGGCTGGTTTTATTAATACGTCAAATACATTATCCGTGTAATACACTTGTCTGCCTCTGCCCTCCCGCTGCTCCCGCACAGCAGATTTGAATGTATGATGAATCAGTTTGCATTACACGTCTGTACGTCATAATTTGTCAGGATTAATAGAACTGTGTGCGTGGGGTGGGGGAGCGGGAGGGAGCGCGTCATGTGTGTTTAGTGCAGAGATGTCTGTATCACTTATTTATCTCTGCTCCGGCCGCCGGGTTCCCGGAAAACAGCGAGCACAGCACATCTGGGAATCGCTGAGCAACCCGGAGCGCTCTCGCAGGTGCAGTTCTGCCCACTGGCTGCTCCAGCTGCAGGGCTGTGGGAAGAGGGGTGATGAGGGTATTTTGGGTGCCGCTGACACAGCGGGGTTTCCACGGCCTCATGCACAGGGTTGAGTCCCTGCACGGTGTGTCAGGCACCAACAGCAGAGACACAAGGAAGGTGACACAAGGGCTCTCAGTCTTCCTCCTGGCTCTGCTGGAGCCTTGTTACATGACCCTGAAGCACAACTCCTTGCCTCAGTTTCCCTGTGTGTGGCATCTACCTCTGCCCTCAGCAGCAATTCCCTGCAGAACTTGCAGAAAGTAACTTATTTTCACTTTGCAAATGACTTTTGGTCTCAGCTGCTTATGGCAAAGAGCTGTGAGCCATGTGCAGCTGATGAGCATGGCCAGAGCCAGAGGCAGCTGGTGCAAGCTATGCTCTCCCTAAGACCCAGTGAAAGCCCAAAAAATGGGTTGGGGCATGGTGGGAGGTACTGGTGCTGCCACCCCTTTGCATACAGCACGTTTGTTTGTAGCTTTGCAGCTGGACTTTGGTTTGCCCCTGTAAAACACCAATTTCAGCTATAAACTTTATTTACAGTATATTACATTGGATTTAGTGGGACCCATAAAGACCTGAGAACACAACTCCCCATGCCACTGCCTCCCAGGGGCAACCCAGCAAGACCAGTGGAGGCGGCCTGCAGCAGCCATGCAGCTTCTCCACCACATCACCCAGATAGATGATGGAGAACCAGGAGAACCACTACCGACGTCCCTGGGGGCCCGGGGGGGCTGCTCACCCCAGGGTCCAACACCCTGCCCAGAGCATCATGTGAAATGTCTCTGAGCTTGCTCCTAATGAGCTCGTGTGTCCACCCAGGACAGCCCAGTGCCACGCAGATACTGCCTTGTGGCCTGCAAGCAAGACAGCCCTGCCACAGTGCAGTGCTATGGTCCATCTCACTACCACTGCCTCTCACCAGGACTAATTATCCCAGATGTCAGTTGGTCTCTCTTGCCCAACGTGGCACGGCCAACAGGAGCCCTCCTTGCGCTGGGTCCTCACCCCAGCGCTGATGGTAAAATTGCTGGGACCCCAGCATCCAGTCTCATGTGGCTTCCCATGAAACTGCCCATCTCAATGCACTGAAATCGGGGATTTGGGGATATGGAGCAGGGACCACCTGCCTTGGCATGTGTATGAGCTGAAGTCAGGTCAGAGGGAGAGGGTGATGAGCGGATCTGAAGTGTGCCAACACAGCTCCCCACTGCCTCCCATGCTTCTCCAGCCTGTTTCAGTTCCACTGCATGAAATAAAAGGTGGCAAGTGACCACCTTAAAGACCTGCACAGTCTAAATATAATGTCAGACATCAGCACTATGGATAATTACAAACTGTTTCAAGTGAAGAACAATGATACTTTATGGTACTGTCATTGCTGTTACTTTGCTTGCAGCAAATCTCAGCAGAAATGTGGAGTTAAAATACTCCTGATGGTGTTGATCTCACCATGGTAGGATGCACTGGCAGCATCTCACCATGGTAAGACCCCCTGCAAGGCTCATGACCCTCCTTCAGAGTGTGTACCCCACAGCAGAGCACCCCAAATCCTTCCTCCCCATCAGGGGGCTAAGGTTTGCCCCCTTGCCCCTAACCATGGTCCCACAAAGAGGTCCGGCTCCCCTAAATTAGTGATGCTAATTAGTGATCCCATATCTTGCAGGTAAGGGAGGTTCTGCAGGTGAGGCTCTTGGCTGGCCCCACCACCCTGCTGTAAGAGTTTTGCTTGGGCAAGAAATGGGCTTCTCAACCAAAGCAACTGGGGACCTTTTCATCAGAAAACTGAAAAAAAACCCCTGATTTGCCCTTTTTGCTTCTCCAGAAGGGCCATGAAAGTTCTGGCTGAGCAATCTCTCCTAATTCCAAAACCTAAACCCTGCTGTAAGCCCCAAACCCACCCCCTCTGACAGTTCCTTGGAGGACACCTCAACTTGCTCTTCTGCATGGAAACACACGCCGTGTCCCCAAGGGTCACTAGGGGTCCCCAGGGGTTCCTCTGCTGGGGCCACCATGCATCCCATCCACGTGAGGGCTGGTGCCACCCTCCCTCTGCTCTGCTCCAGGGTGGTTTCATCCGTGATTTCATCCCTTCCCTGTGGTCACCGTGTGGCCGAGCCCTGTCCCCCTCCTCCCGGTGCTGCTTCCCGAGCGCGGCTGGAGGACGTGACGTCAGGGTCCCTTAATAGGCAGCAGTCACCTCGCTTTAATAACAGCTCCCAGAAACAATTGTACATTTACAACCCAGCGAGCGAGCTTGGCACGCTGAGCCCGCTCCCCTTCCAAGGCTTAATTTGATTTTGACATATTGGCTTGAGATTAAAGGGCTCTCGTAAAAAAAGAAAAAAAATAAAAAAAAAAAAAAAAGAAAAAACAACACCAAAAAACTCCCAAACACACACACACACACGCATCCAGCCCCCCCCACTGCCCCCTTTTCAGAGCCCAAGCAAAAGTGCTAACATTGTAATATTTTAAGTAGAGAAAATCCAAGTGTGCTTTACCCCCCGCTGGCTCTTATGCTGGGCTTATAAAAATTAAGTGGAAACCTACACAGCTGTAGGCTATAAATCCTTTGTCGCTAACACAGCCAGGCCTGGTACCTGCCTCCAAAAAAAAAAAAAAAAAAAAAGGGAAAATAAATGCAAACTCCCAGAAGCGAGCGGCTAAAAGAGATGCGAGGGGCTGGCTGGGCTGGGCAGGCACAGGAGCAGCCAGCGGGGCCCTGGGGACATCCCCACAGCCAGAGGACTGCAGGGAGGAGGAGGAGTGGAGAAGGGGGGAAAGTGCCAGAGCATCAGGGAGAGCACAGCAAAGCAGTAAGAGCCCTCTCGGCTGAAGATCAATTAGCATCAATTACTGACTTCATTTAATTGTCGTAGAAGATGAATTTGTCATTTTTAGTCTGGAATTAATGGGAGACCTTCAACTTTCCCTTGGCAGCCCCATCAGGTCACCGAGTATTTTTTTTTCTCCTTTTGCACAAGGCAGAAACACTGGCAGCAGGGAGGAGAGGCGAGAGCTGCCAATGCCACCCAGGTACCTGTCCCCAGCAATCCTTGCCCACCCCCATTCATCCCCACTCATCCCCGTTCCCTGACATCCTAAGCGTGGCACAGAGTGGCAGCCAGCCACAGCAGCTGACCAGCACAAGCAGTTCAGACAGTTCTGGTGCCCTGACCAACCCTTGTGCAAAGCCCAGCAGCACTTCTGCCACCACCTTTCTTGTTTTCTCTTTATTTTTTGGGCACCCTCCACTTTTTTTTCCCCTCTTTCCCGTTTTCTACCAGAAATTAATTTTGCAGCCAAGGGCTGCAAAGTGTTTACATTTTCCCCAGCAAACAGGCGACAGTAAACAATGAACGCTCGCAGATGAAATTGAATTTATAACTGCATTATGGGGCCAGATAACACCCTAAAATAATACAACGATAAGGAAATTCGATTTGATTGCCGCCGCGAATCAGCCTGGGCCCATCTGCAGCCGGGGCCTTCCATAATAATTTTAAATTGGGTTTGTAAACCTTATTTGTCCTTAAATATTTCTGTCATTTTTCATTGCCAGAGACAGGTCCTTGGGTGCAAGGCGGCGGATTGGCCCCGCCGGAGCCGCGCCGGGGTGCAGGCAGAGGGCTGACGTGGGTGCCCGGCGTGCCGAGCGGGCGCCGGGGCTGGTGGTGACAGCCACTCGTCCTATCCATCACCGTGTCGACAGCCGGGGAGGAATCTCGGGCAGAAATTGAGTTTGCCTCACAGGGGACAATTGAACAAATTAATAGACCATTAGCCAAGCGGTGACCTGAGAAATGAGGGTGCTCAGGCTCCCCCCAGGTTTGGTGGGGAGGAAGGGGAGAGGCAATGGCAATCCTGCTGTTGTCCCAAGGGGACAGTCCCAGTGACCCGGCATGGGATGGGAGATGTGGATGGGCAGCCATCGCAGCTCACTTGCAGCCCGGCACTGGCTCTCCTGAAAACATCTGTGCCAGTGTGTGCTGGTGTGCAGAGGCATGGCAGGAAGGATGCAGGATTCCGGTGGGAGATGGCAGTAGGGACTGCAAGGATGGTCCACAGTAATACAGAGGGACAGTCAGGCAGCAAAGTGAAAGGTAGGGAGAGAGAGAGTAAAATTCTCTCCTGTTTCTGAGAAATCTCCCACAGAAAACCATTGCACAGAAGTGCTGCATGAGACGGTGCTGCAGCGTGCACAGAACAGCTCCCAGGTCCTCAGGATTCAGGACATCTCCACTGCCAGTGGGTGACAGGCTGGCAGTTACTGCCAGGCAGGACACTGGGGCATCTGTACTGATCCCTGCCAGTCTCAGCCCTCTTCACACAATGAAGGATGCTGAACAGGGAGAGCACAGGGAAACCCCTGTGTCCCAGTCACCAGGCGGGGCTGCAGGACCTTGCAGAGGATGGATCCCAGGAGGACACGATCCTCCTGCCTCCAAGCAGCCTCCAGGTGCCCTGCACAGCATCTCTCCTCTGCACCCTCCCCCGAGCTTGCCTGCATCATCACCATTCATTATCCAAATGACTATATTTATTAAGTCCCCTGCCAAGGCATTACAGAGTGGTCTGTAACAGAGATTAAAAGCAGAATAAAACACCAGCGTGATCTTTTTTCAAGTAAACAAAACGATAAACAGTCTCAGCAAAGGCTATCAGAAGCACACAAGCTGTGGGAGGGACGCCGAATTCATTGCTGCCTGTACTTGTGCCTTGCAAGTGCCTCATTCTCAGAAGTGGAGATCAGCCCTGCACACGTGCTGCTGCTTGTCCAGCTTCTCCCTGCACTGAAGACCAAGTTGGTGGGGGAAAACCTTCAGCTGCCCTGCACCACCCCACCTCGGCTAGGATGCTGAGCCCCATGGGAACATCCCGCCCTTCCTCTGCCCCTACAGCTTGTAGGGCAGGGACAGCTGAGAGATGTTCCTCTGCTGGTACTAACAGCTGGCTGCAAAGGCACAAGTGAGCCAGCCTAGGTTGGTGACTAGGTTGGCTCCTCAAGTGTGCCAGCCCACTGACCCCCATGATACCAAGGTACGACAGTCCAGGGCAGCAGGCAGATGGACTGCCACAGCCCTGACGGCATTTGCCAATGGCTGGGACAACAGGGGGATGCAGCAAAGACCCACGGCTCCTTGCTCCTGCCCACTCAAGTCTGCAGAGCACATCATCAGCCCCTGCAGCACAAGGCTGCTTGGTTCTTCTTTTCAGAGGTATTATCTTAAGTCTGTGGAACAAGGTGCTTTACGAGGAGGCACCAGGTTTCCTTTGTCTCTGCTGGCGATAATCAGGTGCAGATAGGATATATATTCTGTAAAAACATACACTCACTTCCACTCACCGGTTACCTTTTTTCTGAGAGCTGTAAGGGTTTCAATTACCGGATTCTGGGATTTAGTGCCCAGGGCTTTTTGGTGTGCGTTAGATTTATTAGAAGGTTTAGTACCAGCGGAGGATTCACGCATTTACTCCCAGGAGCCCGGCTTCCGTTCACAGACCCTAAATCACGAGCCGAGATGGGCTATTGTCACTTAGGACATTAGCATGGTTAACGCACGCGGGGATGATTAATAGCCATGTACACGCAGCCTCCCCTCCTCCCCAAACGCTGCGCCTCTGCCACCTCTGCCCCAGCCGGGGGCTGCGAGGGGCATGGCCAGCTCACCTGCCCTCACAGGCGGAGTCATGTTGTGCCCCCTCACTGGGAGCCCTGAGTGCTCATCACCACCACAGCACCACCAGTACCTCTGCTTTGTGCTATATTTTGTTATTATTATAGTTATTATTAATAAGATGAAGCGCACTTGGGTCAGAGGTCTTTCTGCCCAGGCAGGGCTATGGGAACCCCCTGCCTTCCCAGGGCAAGGGGAAAGTGGACAAGGGGAAGAGGCAGGATGGGGGCTGGCAAAAATGTGGGGGAAAAAAAATATTGTTATTCTAAGAGTAAACCCAACCTTCGCTGGCAGGACTCACCTACCCCCTGATGGACCCTTCTCCCCAAAGGACACCTCAGGTCAAATCTGCCACTGAAGTAAAGAGAAGAGGATGGTGCCTTTAATAACATGGAGCAGGTGAACAAGCCAGCAACTCTGATCCAAGCAGACAGCCCATGAAAAATCCCATGGGATTATCCCTCCCATCTGCCCAGCCTCACATCTGCAGGAGCATATCCACATGTTACAGTCCTCCCTATTGCCCCAGAATACTGGCAACAAGGCTAAAACTCATCACATAAGTGGCATCCCAACATCTCAGGGATAGAGCAGCCTCTGCACTGTGGGCTCTGTATCCTGCACTGGTGAGTACCCGAGGCTTGAGGTGAGCCCTCAGCACTGCAGCACTCCAGGGGAGACACAACCATGCTCCTAACGAGCAAGATCCTGATGGCTTTTGTCCTTTTTCCAATACCGCGTTACTTACATTCCTTCTTTTTTAATTAAAGCAGCCCCAGCTGATTTTACAAGCTTGCCACTGATTCTCTCCCAGTCTCTGTGTCTCTCATATGCTCGAGTGCTAGTATTAATTATTAGAGCCAATTTACTGTTTATACTCTGATGTTTTAACTAATTACCACTAATGGCAGACACCAGTGGGCAATCAACTTCATTTAGTTCCCAGTGCAAACCACTCATTACCATCTGAGAGGGAAAGAGAGTGCGCAGGAGGGATAAATAAAGACTGTGCTGTATGGGTGAGTGCCTAGGACTGGTGATGAGCTGCAGTACTGGGGATGCTTCTGCTTCCCATCATAGCCCCTTTGGCAGGGCTCTGGGGAAGGATTTAAATCTCCAGCACATGCAGATGGGCAGCAGGGGAAAACTTCCATGCAAAGCTGCTCTGTGGGGGTTGTGAAGATTGCTGGTTCTTCGTGCCACGTTCTAAGCCCTGCCTGGGCATCAGGGAAAGCCTCTGAGCCTGAGACAGCTACAGTTACAGGAGAGCAATGTGCCTCTTTTCTTGCATGGTAAATGGCTCCCTTTCCCTGCTAGGATTCATCCCTGGGGAAGTGCAGCCCCTGCTCGTGTTCTTGGCTTGGTGTGATGCCAGATGGAGCCAGGCTTCCTGAGTCCCAGGTGACTCTGGTGTTAATCCTGCTGTGAGAGGAATTGTGGGTGATGTGAAGTCAAGATGAGCTGGGGCTGAAAGGCCCCTGAGCTGAGCTTCCTCTTGTCTGGAGCTGAGCTTTAAGACTGGGCTAATGAAGGTCAGCCATGGAGATAATTTGGCTGTTTCTGTGTGATATTGTCAACACTGATCCTTGACACAGCATGTCCCTCAGCCTAACTTGTGTCTCTGTCTACTTGCTCCCTCTGGAGACCCAGGAAAGATCCTGAGATACCTGTTTATTCCCCTGCACCTCACAACCACTGCAGGAATCCAGGATGTTGAAAGAATACAACCTTCAGGTGGTACAACTGTCCTGGCTGTGCTCCTCTCTGTTTTGGCCCAAAACCCCAACACATGGTGCAGAAAGGAGCCTGCAAGGAGGGATGATAGAGTGAGATGATTCTATCAGAGCAGGGCTGGCCCTGTGGCTTAAGGAAAACCTTTGGTGGGCACAGCCCAGAGCATGAGGATATGAGATCCTGGGTGTCCCTGATATGGCTGAGAAACCCCTCTAGAAAAAGTGATGTCCAGATCCATTTACCTCCTACTACAAGACCTGTTAACCCTGAGTGGGGGCAAACCTCCAGTCAACTGCATCTGTGCTTCTGGGAATCAGGATTCCTCCAGCCCTCAAGTGTGAACCTTCCCAGGGGACAGAGAGATCTAATGACCTGCCAGATGATCTCATTACCAGTAGTGGGAGTCCTGCCCTAACAAAAGGGACCACAATGTTTTCAGAGTTCACTTTAGCACAGTGATGCCACAACAACTCAGCTGGGAATCCCAAAACAGGGGCAGAATTCCAGCCACAGGGATGTGTTTGGGCATGACCTCTCCAATGGGACCTCCAATCTTTCTGTCTCCCTTTCCCCCCTTCTCTCATTCTTTTATTCCCTGATTTGCTCTGTTGAAATCTTGCTTTTGAAGGGGAGATGCTGGGTGTTGGGAGACCTGCTCTGCAGTGGTGGGGACGTGGTCGCCTCTCCTGTGGAGAGGGGGGGTTATAACTATGCACACATCTGAAATGTAATTGCTGTCAGCTCTCTCCATTCTTGCAGCACAAGGCCTTTAATCTCTCCCACCAGACCCATCGGCCCTGATATTGCAGCTCCAGAAAGGCTGGTTTTATGTACTTTAACCCTGCGACCTTTACAAATCCCATCATTCCAATCAATACGTCTCATTAGCGTTAGGTAAATGTATGGGATGGATGGGGAGCTGTGCTGGGAGGAGCCCGCAAAGGGTGGGGTGGAAAGTGCTCCTGCCTGCCGGCTCTCAGGGGGCAGCACGGCCCCGCCCTGCTCCCTGAAATCCTGGGGGCATCCTTCTCCCCACAAGCATCCTTGCCCCCAAATATCCTTCCCCACAGATGCACGCCTTGGCTCAGCCAGAGATGGGGGCCAACTAATGCGGAGCATGAAACAAAGTCGCTGCAAATGCAACTGCAGAGTCAAGAGCCCGAGCCGTTAACTGGACCAAGCTGTTGGAGTAATGTTTTTCCCTCTCCTTGGGAAGCAGACATATGTTTTACAGCTTTCCCCTATGTTGACTAAATGAAAACATAAGGGCCCCATGGCAGGTGATGGGAAAACAGTGTGGGGTGTGCACAAGGCTGCCTGTCATCCCTGCCTGTCAGGCAGGGGAGCTGCCAAGGAAGGCAGTCACTGCAGATGTCAGGACAAAGCCAAGGAGTGGGGTGAGGAAAGGAAATCTTTGTCACTTCCCATGAAAATGAAGGGCTTAATCCATGGAGAAGTGTGAGTTTTCACCAAGTGAGGACCTCACCAGCACAGGAACACTGGCTGTGCCAGTGGGACCAACTCACGTGCTGCCACCAAGGCGTGGGGTGGCTTCCCAGGAAACCACAGAACGAGTGGCCTCCAGACCTTGGCACTGCCAGCTCACCTGTGCCATGTGTGTTGCAGATCCCCACCGTGCCAGCTGTGTGTCCCAGAGCTTGAACTGAGCTATCTCATGCTCAAACAAATTTGTACCCAGAAAATCCAGCTCCCCAAAAGGAAAGAAAATACTTTAAGGTCTTCTCCTCCCAGCAGGGCAGGCTGGGGTGCCTGAGGAGATGGGAGTGTCTTCCTTGCCCTCCTCAGGCAGGACCAGCTTTTTCAGTGGCATCTGGAACGGGGTTTACTTTCTGAGCTCTGCTATCCCCATCTGCAGAGCCAGCACGTTACTGCAACAGCGTTCAGCCCCGCCAGCTCCGGGCTCACCCCGGCAGTAAAGGCATCCTGATGAATACAGAGCACAAAATATATGTGTACATCTATTTCTGCAAGAGCCTACAAAAGCAAGGGCTGGAAAACCACAGGCCAGCTCTGCTTTTCCATATTAGTGAGGTTTAATGAAGGTTTTTCCATGAGGTTTAAACTTAGAGCTGGGCCAAATACAGCTCTTGCTGGAGCGTGGGACAGCCAAATTTGCTAGTGTGGATACACAGAGCTGGGTATCCGATGTTCCCATGTATGCGGGTGCTTTGGGCATCTAGTTCATGAGCTCCCTGCTTCCCAGCACCGATGCCTGCTCTCCTTGTCTCCCTACAGCTCTGTTTGTCAAGGTTCTCTGGCAAGACCTCGGACTTGTTGACAAGCACTAAACTTCGCTGCAGCATGAAAACCATTTAAGCACTAAGCTCCCCTCGGCTTTAGCGAGATGACTGTGTGGCACAGGATCTCAGCACAGCCCCTGTCAGGAGGCAGAGGGAAGGAGAAATGAATAAATCCTCTGGTGGGGCCAATTTTAGTTGACTTGACACTCTCCCTCCCGGAATTAAATGTGCAAGTCCCAAGGTGTCTCTCCAGAGCGATGGGCTATTCAGCACATCTGCCCACCAGTTCCCTGAGTACCAAGCAGCCATGAAACCTGGGTCTGGTCCATGATAGGAAAAATTAGTTCATAGCTCAGTCACCCTCTCCAGCAGAAAACTGCTGGGCCCAACAGAGTCACTGCTGAGCAAGTCCTCAGCTCTGCCATGCACTGGTGTACCTTGCCCTGACTAGGGGCTCCCAAAGGCATGGTACTCACGTGCAGGGGGCTCATGGGTTCTTTCAAGCAGAGGTTTTTTTATACCAACAGTGGGGAGCCAGCAGCAAAACCTCCCAGGCAGCTGCAGACCCTCAGCAAGCCTTTTGGACCAGTGCTGCCCTCCTTGGCACTGCAGCCCCTGCCTGGCCATCCCCACCTGGCAGCAGGGCACCCCACACAGCCACTGCAGGGGAGAACAGGGCAAGAGGGCAGAAAGCTGACACGTCCCCCAGCGTACGGTTGTTGGAGGAGGACAGAGCAGTGGCCTTGCTGCAAGACCCTGTTTAACCTTCTGGGACTTGTCTGCCAGAGGAAAGCTTAGCAGGAGGAGAGAGATTGTAGATAGACAGGGAGATTGGTGGGGCCAGAGATACAGGGGAGTGCAGCGGCCTTAGATTTTATCTGTGCCTCTCTAAGGCCAGACGACCTTGGAATCCCAATCAACAGTTGTTAATAAAATGCAGGGGAGAAGCATGAGAGGTTAAAGGCAGAACATGCTTCAGGGCTCCCAGGGAGCCTCTTACAGCTGAGGGCGCTCTGTGCTGCCACTGTCCAGTCTAAAGCATGTAAACTTAGCAGCTCCCTTGTCCTTACCCATTGGAAAAACTGCTTCTGGACAGCAATGGGAACAGAGCGAACTCCCAAAGGCCTGGAAACTCCTGCTGAATCCCTGTCAGCTCCACTGGCTCCTGGATGCCTGTCTTGTTCCTGTGCTGCATCCCTTGAAGGGTTGGAGCTGACCCTGGCCCAGGGAGAGGTGGGAAGAGGCTGGAGGTAGCTGCAGAGGTGGGAGCAGGAACTTCCCAGTTTTTCCTTTCAATCTTGGTTCTACACCTGAAAATATTCCCTTGGCAATATTCAGCCCCCTGGGCTGCTCTTCTGTGTGTCCCTTACCCCCATGCAATGTCTGGATGTGCTGGACTCATTCCTTCACTGCATTTCACCTGTGTCACTGGGAGCTCCTCTTCTTTGTAAGGAGCTGGGGCAGCCCCAAGGCTGGGAAGGGAAGAAAGAGATGGTTTGGGGTATTACTGGAGAGCAAGCAGGTGCTCAAAGCACTCATCCCAGAGACATGACTGCCTCCCTGCTGCTCCCTGTCTCCTCCTCACCTCCAGTCATGCAGAAACCTGGCTCTTACTCAGCCCAGCATTTCAGTCCCAGCCATTACAATGACAAGGGCGATAAGAGATTCTTATCGTAGTGCTCAGAATCGATCTGAAGCTGAGCCCCTTCCCTACACTCCTTCTGCTCCTCCTCACATCTGCTGGAGCAGCAGTCCGGTGCTGCAGAGGGACTCAGCAGCTGGGCTTGCTGGAGAGCAAAGACAACAGTTCGGGATTCAGATCCCTCCAGAGACACATCCCTCAGCCCAGCAGCTTCAGGCGTGTCCTCTGGCTGGAGACAGAGCATGGGACCAGAGCCAGGACACCTGGGCTCCTTCCCGCCACGTGTCTGTGGGAGAACCTCTCAGTGTCCACGGGCTGCAGGAGGGACAATGCAGCTCTGCATCCCTGGAGGGCACTGTGAGCCTCTGTCCAAGGGGATCTGGGCAAAAGGTATGGCCTCCCAGCTGAGGCAGGAGCTTTTTCTCCTCCTTGTGCCTGGGTGGAAGGAAGGAGAAGGTCCTGCTGACCCCACAAGAGAGACTGGGAGCATCCTGCAGCCCTGGGCACCAAACCTAAGGCTCACTGCACCCCGTTTTACTACAGCCATCCAAAGAGCCCTCATTTTCTACAGCCCAGTGTGGCCTGCCTTCATTCGGATCTCCTCCTGATCCTGCCTGCCCACCCATGCTTGAGGGGGACATATCCTCCCCTCCCACACACAGTCCCACGGGGACAGGGCTCCGGGAGAAGACAGAGCAAGGGGCTCCTTGGCAGAGCAAGGGGCTCCAAGGATGGAGTGAGTGTCTGTAAGCCCCAGTCACAGCACAACAGCCAGCATCCCCCTGGCATCACTCCAAGCTGCTGTCCCCTCTCCCGCCTAGAGGCTGCCTATATATGTCTCAGAGGAAGCAGAGACTGCACACAAGTTTCAGTGATGTTTGGGCTGATTTTGCACAGCTGCCTGGTCTTTCGATCTCTGCCTGCAGCCACTGCCTCTACCATCAGCCTCAAAAGGTGGCCAGGTCCCTGCTTGGAGCAGTCCTCCAAGACTCACACCAGCCCAGGGTTCCACATTTCAGTTTCCCCCTTCTCAGCTGCAAGATAGCCTGTGTGCCGAGGAGGGGAGGCACAGGACCTGGAAGCACAACTGCCCACAGCCAGGCTGCCCTGGGCAGTGGGCACTGCAACTCCCCAATTCTTGGCAGTGCTTTGGCTCAAATGCACGCACTCACTCTTTGCTGCACACCTGCAAAGGTGAAGCAGGACCTCAGCCACTGGTGGGGAAACTGAAATACGGGTGGGTTGTGGGGTTGTGCAGCCACACAGCACAGCTGCCGAGGGGACTGAGACATCCTGGTTTGGAGCTGCTGAGGGGACTGGGACAACCTCTCTAGACCTACTCCAGGAGTCTTGGCTCCTTTTGAAACCTTGAAGCTGCAGCAGCTCAGGCCATGCAGATGTTGCAGATCCTGCCTTTCCTCCCAGAACCATCTCCGGGAAGGGCAGAAGCACAAGGCAGCGGCAGGGGAAGCATCCGAACAATCAGGGCTTGTGAGGAGATGAAGAAAGGCCCTTCTTGTCAGCGGGTGCAGTTGGGGCGAGCCCGGGGGCATCGCAGGATGGCACCCCAGGTACTCCAGCTGTGCCAACTCTCCAGCCCAACAGAGAGGGGGCTGTTGTGGGCCCAGCCCCGGCACAGGGTGTCACCGCCTGCCTTGGTTAGCGGGGATGCTCTCTCTTTGTGCCTGCTGGTTTCTGCTCTGCTGACCCGCTTTGCTCCCTCGGCCAGCACCATCCATCAGCTCTGGCAGCCGCGTCAATTCCAGGGCTCCGCAATGCCATTCCCCAGGGGGAAAACCACTTTTTTTTAAGGGAAAGGAGAAGTATTTTCTCTCCCAGCACAATGCAAGGCTCCCTTCCTCACAGACATTCAATGCTCAGTCCGGACCAGTCCAGACCAGGCACACCATGTGCCTGTATTTTTCATTCTGCTCAGCCCCAGTCTCCCTGCTGGAAAGCGGGGCCACAAGGGCTGCAGTACCTGAAGTGTCCCTGGTGCAGGTGTGCACTGGCCCTGCCAGGAGCTGGGAGAAATCAGTCTGGCAATGGCCCAGCTCTTCACACGATGCCTTATCGGGGCTGGCTGCAGCAGCAACAGCTTGGGGAGGGCGTTGTTTCCTGTCCTATGTCCCCCTTTTCAGCCCAGCAGGTGGCAGTGGGGACGAGCCGGGGTGCCAGGGCAGCTGCGAGCTGGGGCAGGCTCAGGAGGACACCGTTGCTGGGATGAGGATGGAACAGGGCGTGTTCGCACCTCTGTCCCTGAAAGCCCTTCTCCAGGAGATGGCGGGTTTGAAGCATATGCTGGCAGCAATGCCCCACGCATGAGTGCTCACCACGAGGCTGCGGTGCTGGAGGCTATTTAGCTGAGTGGTGCAAAAAAAGCAGGATCCTATGAGCAACCTTCATCCCTTCCTCCCTGCTTCCCTTGTCCAGGGTCACCCTGCAGTGCTGGACATTGCACCAGCTCTCTTCAGACCCAGTGTGCCATCCTGAGGTCCAGATCTGCAGCAGGACCCGACCATTATAAGGGCTTTCTGCCTCTGTCCCAGCAGTCCCACCTCAGCAGCAGAAACATCTGCCTCACCTCTTCAATCAATACTCAGCTCTTAATAGTCCTGACAATTCGCAAGAAAACAGGGGCATTAAACGTTAATTATATCTATTTGGATTCAAAAAATTTTATTACTTAATTATAGCCAGAGTCATAAAAAGGTGCAGAGCAAGAGGTGCTGCTGTTCTACAGGGTGAACAGGGCTGAGCATTCCCAGCCATCCTGAGCTCTAGCTGGGCAAGGATGGAGGGATGTCCCCACCATGCCCACCACATGGCCGGATCCTGTCCCTCGGAAAGGGGCTGCTGTGGGAAGGGGCTGTGAGGGGGCTGTGCTGGCTGGGGGTGTGCAGTGCCAGCAGGGTCTCGGGGTGCATGGCAGGTACTCGCTTAGCTGTTGCACTGGCGGGACCTGGCCTGCCCTGGCCTGTGGGCTTCTAATTTACTGCTTTCCTTTTACCGTAAAACTGAAAGGGGAAGGTGCACCCTTTAATCACTGCCTTCGGGGCCCCGCCTGAAACCACACAGAGACCAAGAGAAGGCTAGGAGTTAATGCTCCTTCCGACACCTTTTTATGATTCATGGGCCTGACCTTGAGCCATAAACCGCTCAACCTCCCCGCCACACTGCCAGTATTTACAGCCTGCAGGGGCCACTGCACGCAGCCACCGATGCAGATCCACGGCCGCGCACGCCGGCACAGGTACACGGCCGGGGATGCAAGAGGTACACTGCTGGAGAGGGCTACACCTCTGGGGATGCCCACCTGGATGGGCAGCCATGGATGGATCCCAACACAGCGCTGGAGATGGAGATGTACTTAGTGAACCCGTCTTTATGCACACCTGTGTGTGTGCACAGGTAGGGGCACTAAGATGCCCTCAGTGGGGAGACCCTGAGGATGCACATGTTTCATGCAGGAAGGTTAGCCCCCACATTTCTGCTGCCTGGGCATTGGCCTCCAAACACTTGACCATGGTGGGGGCTTTCTGCTTGTTGCAGCAGGGCAGAGGGACAAGCCCACTGTGGCTGTGGGCATGGCCCCACGGGGAAGCAGCCAGGCTGAGCTGGCACGCCACAACACTCCCAGCAGCACATGCCCCACTCCCCAGTAGGAGGAACAGATGCTGATTCACAAACTGCCTTGGTGGCACTTCAGAGGTAGGTCCTGGCATCAGGATTCATCCCACTGCAACGCAGCAGCCTGTCAGCCCCAGGTCTTGCTCCAGAGGTGAGACCGATGAAAGCCTACGTTGGTCTAAATTGGACCAGGGTGAGGTTTACTGGTTAAGCAAAGGGTGCCCCTCTGGGTGGGTTCAGGTCAGCCAGCTCCTTGCTTTATGCTTCGGTTTCACCATCACCACAGCAGGAAAAATAATCCTGACCCATCATGTTTGCACGGAGTTGGGAGGCCGAGCTCGTTAATGTTTGCGAAGTGGGTTTGGCTCCTCTGATAGAGGAAGCCAGAAATGTGAAGGTCATTACTATTAGTGGGATTAAAGGAGTAGAACCCAGAGCAAGGGGATACGGGAACACAGCAGCTCTGCCGAAGCAGCAACAAATCGCACACACACACAACCACAAAATAGTGAAGAATGCTACGACTGTAGCTCATTTTAGAAACACTGGGCAGAACTAGAGGGCTGCCAGAATGCCTTCTAAACTTCTACGAAAAAAATAATCTCCAAGAACACAGATGAGACTGAGATAGGCCATTCCCAGAGACATCCAGAGCCTGTCAGTGCCCATTCAGCACATGCCCAAATCTCCCAGCACAGGCCCATGAACATCACTTGCCAACACAGCCCACCTGGTCCTCACCAGGACCAGGACCTTCTCCTTGGCCCCTATTGGGGCACTACAGCACTGGGCAACTTGTCCAAAACAAAACTCTCCCTCTCTTTTTTTTTCAAGTTTACAGGTTGTCAAAATTTTTTCTTTCCTCCTTACAAAACAAAAGAGGGAAGAAACATCCTTATCTCCGAAAGCAGAGTTCAGGAAAAAGCTACTGGTCTTTTGGACTCGGTGAGTCCCCATTGGTAGCCCTGCTTGTCACGGAAAATTTATCAGCCAAACACAGTGCTGGTATAATGTGCCATATAACTAGTGCATAAACAAACTTCAGCATGATAAATGCCCTGCTTTGAAGCCATAAAGTTATTAGCTAGTGGCTGTTAGCTACTGCTTAGCATGGGACACGCTCCTTCCGTTAACCCCTGGATGCCCCATTTGCACTTGGAAGCCCAGGGAGATTTCTGGAGGGCACCTCTGCACAGCAGGGAAGCAGGGAAGGATCTGGCTGGCAGGGATGCTTCTGCGAGGGCTGCAGGAGGGAAATGGGACTCTGAAGGCTGGCATCCCCTGGCTCCTCTCCTTCCCTCTGCCCCTCGAGAGGCAGAGGCAGAGGGGAGCAGGGCTGGGGCAGATGGGTACGTGCCCATGGCTCAGACCCTCTGGGCCTGCACTCTTCTCAGAGATGGGCTAAGATGGGAAGGAAGCTATCCCCCCAGTGCCCAGGTCACCTCCTTTAGATGAAGAACTGCTGAAGGCTCTGAAGCAAAAGCCCGAAATTTTTCTGGCAGCAGCCAGGCAGAGAGCTCCAGTGAGGTGTTTAGAGTTCCCTCTGCTGCCTGCAGTGCACGGCTGCCTGCAGCTCCTGGTGAGCTCAGCCTTGCTGGAGGCTGGGAGATGCTGGAGAAGCAGAGCCATGTCCCAGGGCCAGCACTGCTGGCTGTGAGTCGCTCAGCTGGAGACGGTTCACCAGCACCAGCAGAACCAGCTGCCACCAGTGCCACGGCTCCTGCCAGCACCGGACCTGCAGAGCATCCTCCACTGCACAGAGCCAGGCTGTGACACCCATCAAGGATCTCTGGACCCCTGGGCCATCTCCTGCCCCTCCTGTTCCACTGGACCAAGGCAGGGAGCTGGGCGTGCTAAGGACGGCAGCAGGTCTCTAACGCTCAGCCCAAGGCACAGACGGGGTTACACAGCAGCGTGGCAACTTCTTGGACACACAGCCTGGAGCCCCAGAGCTGCAGTGGGAGATCCTGGTGCCCAGGGGCTAACTCCCATCACTTTCCCAGTAAAACCACCCCTACCAGGCAGCAGGAGATGTCTCAGCAGGGCCAGCTGGGGGGGCAGCAGGACTCAGGGCTGCCTCAGCGCCTGTTCCTCATTAGAAGCCCAGTGTTGAAGAAACTTGTAATTAGAGCCCTGAGTATTAATTAATCTTCATGACCCTCCTCTCATTCTCTTTCTACCGCTCCCACAGCTCAGGAGGTCAGCCTGGATTATTAACACACACAAGTAGAATATGGCAAGCTCTCCAAGAGGGTTGGCAGACCTCAGGCCACATTCCTGTGTTCAGAGCAGCCAAAGGCACCCTGTCCCTCCCCACTAGCATGGCTCCCTTCCCTGTCTCCTCTCTCTCATGGTTGAGCTTGGTAGAGGTCACATCTCACTCACTTGGGCATAGTCAGCACCCTGGGGACAGCATTAAATGAGCTGAAACCTCGCAGAACGAGCAGAGCTGATTTTACGCTAACTCAGCCCGTACAATCCCTTGCAGAGTGGCTGAGGGCAGAGCCCTGCATCTCAGGGGCCAGACTGAGCCTCACTGGACACAACTTACCCTTGGAGACCTCCCAGCAGGATGGAGAGCAGAGCAGCCATCCCAGCCAAAGACACCACCAAAAGGTCTTTGAGCATTGCATCTCTGCTCATCCAGGTCTTTAAGAGCCTCATCACTAAGAAGGCAGCCCTGGTGCATGGAGAGGACATTGTAGACCCTTTGTACAGTGTGGTCCTTCCATCCCAGGGCTGTCCATGCAGACTCAGCTGCTTGGACACGGCTCCTGAGATGGCCAGACTCCCTGGCAAAACACTGCCCAGGCACAACCTGAGGACTGATATGCTACAGAGCTACCACAGAGCAAGAAAACAAGATATTAAATAAATTCAAACTTTTCTGACTCCCTTGTAACCACCAACTGCTTTCCTCATCTGATTTTCCCCCTTTTCTGCTGCAGCAATAAAAAGGGGAAAATCAACATCCAAATGATCTTGTTTATGGCGACTAAATAAGCTGCATGTGCTTAATCCGTTAGAGTTTAATGAATTTACGACTTGCTTTGGAATTTGACAAGGGCTGTAAAAGAGTAATTAACATTTATCAGTGTGTTTTTTACACACACCCCACCCTCCTCCCGCCTCCCTTCCCTCCTCCTGCCGCCTGTCGCGAAACAGCACCGGGTATCGGGGGGAATATAAAAGTGATCAATTAATTCTTAATAATCTCAGGGAAAGATTGTAGAGTCACAGTATGAACTCAGGGAGTGTCAATAAACATGCCAAAGGTTAGTCCCCCCCCCTTCCTGGCGCTGCTGCAGAGGAATGTGGGCAGCTGGGGAGGGGATGGGGCTGTGGCAGTGGCGCTTTGGTGGACCAGCCCTGCACCCCTTTCCTTCTCTGTCACACTCCACCAGCCTCCAGAGCAGCTTTCTGTGCTGCAGTGGTCTCTGCTACAGGATGACAGTGAGCAGGGGGCTGGTGACAAGCAGGGTCCCCATATGACACAGCAGCAGCAGTGGTGATTTGGAAACACAACCCCAGTCACTAACTATGCCAGCTGATAGCTCTGTCCTAATAGACTTTTGAGAGTGACCCCAAATCCTCCCCACTCTGATCACAGGGCAGGTGACCATCTGCTTAGATGAAGAGTTGCCCCCACTGTCACTTGGCACAGGTAGCAGCCACTGTTTCACCTGTACTAGACACAAGGGTACATCACTGCTGGCCCTCAAGACAGGCAAGGGGGATCCCACCTCGTTTGTGCCCAGCCCTCCCAGCTGCTTAGCTGCTGTGGAGCAGGGAGGCAAACAGGGATGCAATTCTGGGGCTGCAGGGGGACAAGCCTAGGCTCCCCACACCAGTCCCAAGGTGGGCTGAACATGATCTAATCCCAGGGGATTTCTGTGCAGGAAGCCCAGCACGCCGTGCCCTGGGCCACCTCCCTTCGCAGCCTGTAGGTAGGACATGTCCCTTGCTGCTGGGACTGCAGCATCCTGCCCCCAGCAGTGGCCTTTGCAGGTATGTGTGTGACCAGGTGTGGGGAAGCCTGCATGCCTGGACATCCATGGGGGAAGAGAAGGGTCAGTGCTCCTGGGGGCCAGCAGGCTCTGCGGAGGAGACAAAGAAGTGTCTGGGCTTGGCTGTGGGGCAGAGGGTCCTGGAGACCCACAAACAAAGGCTCAGGATGATAAATCCTCAGAGGTTTGAGACTGTCCGGGGATCTGCTCTGGACAGAAACAAATTCTCCCTGTCGAACATAATAGCCCAGAAATAAGCAATGAGGCAGGGATGGAGAGGGCTGGACTCAGGGGGTCTGGAAAATCTCCACCCAGCCCCACACAGGGCACTGGTGGGGATAGAAAGTGAAGGCAGTGATACCCTCCTGGCAGGCTGAGATCCCCATGCCAGGCACACACCTGCCAGCTGGATGGGGGAGACTGGGGATTTTTTGTGGGGTGGCACTTACTCAAGCCAGCTTGAAGCAGCTGAGTGCAGGATGGGCAGGGAAGAGAAAGTAACAGGATGAACTTGTCTTTATTTTACCTCAACTGGTTTGAGGCCAGCTGGGTGACACAGGCTGCAGGGCTGGGCAGGGATCAGGGCTGAGCCCTCATGCAGGGCGAGGAGGTGAGGGAAGGGGGCTGCAGCAGAGGCGCCCTGCATGGCCAAATCATTGGAGAGCGCCAGCTTCCAGCAGCCTCCAAGGGAGAGTCTCCAACCTTGGGCAGGCTTGTGGTGCTGGAGGCTGCACAGAAATCTGCCCATCCTGCACACACACACCTAGGGGGAGAAATGGAGGACTAGGGAGGGGTTTCAGGCCACCAGGACTGGTACCAGCACAGAAACATCTGCTCTGCTCACTAGGCAGCAGGTCTGGGTCTCCACTACATGAGTGGCACAGGCAACATCCATAACCAAGGCTCCCAAAATTGCTCAGGAGCCACTCCCCAATGCCAGCTGCCCTTGCAGCGCTCTGCACTGCTGTCCAGGCTCCACCACAGACCCCCTACATGACCTCAGGATCCCTCCTCTGCTGCGGAGGAGAGGATGCTGTGAGGCAATGAGGAGACAGAGAGGGGCTGCAGTCCAGCTGCCTGGGCTGGCTCAGACACTCCCATGTCAACCTGTCTAAACAGCACCTCCTCCTGCAGAGACCTGGCGCTGGGGGTTGGCAGCTCAGCATCTCTGGGATTCGTCACGGTATCACTGGAGTTATCAAGCAGCAGCTTGGAACAGGCATCCCAAAGGGGTCGGGTCAACCAGACCCACCATCATCCAGCTGCCAGGAAAGCAGCCTCTGGGGCTGAGGACAGGGAGGGGACTCAGGTGGCACTGGGTTGGTCCTCCCTGGCCACTGACACCCTGCCTCACATCAGGCATATGGCTTTACCTCCATGCAAGGCTGGAATCTCCTCACCTCACCACAGTGAGAAGGTAGCTCTCCTTAGGGAAGGAGCCAGGCTGTGATGGGCAATGCCTGGCCAATGCTTGCTGCTTCACAGAGGCACTAATGGATGGGAGACAGCCCAGCCATGCCCCCGCCTCACTCCGCTCGGGTGCTGCTGATGGTTGTAACAAAGAGCATTTATCCAGCTGCATTCCCAGTTTCTCCCGGTTTCCATTTTCCTTTTCTGTCACTCAGGTGTGACAACTTTAATACCCATCAATAATAAGGTGGATGGTAACCATAACAGTACATGTAGCCCTGTGTTGGCTTTTCTCCGTCTGCAGGGTCACACTTAGGTGACAGAAGGGTTAGAAGGAGTTAACAGGAGACTCCCAGGTCCCCTAAGCATCTTGCTTGGGGTCTTAAGCCCATAAGCAATGGTGCTAAAGATGATTTTAAGCCACGATTATAAGAAATCTATTGATCTTTTTGACTCTATAATGACAGATTAACCATTTTAATAAAACACCTATTAATCATGCATTAACCCTTCTCAGCTATTTGTACATTGAATACTAAATGGACAAGGGCATTGGGATTTCTAGGAGGCTTTTTGGAGGGGGAGGGAGGGGAGGTTTCTTTAGATAACAACAACAACAAGAAGAAAATAATGCAAACTTACAGAGGGGGAGAGTTAAAATCATACGATGAGTGGCAGTTGCAGACGCCTGGGGCCCTCTTTGGTTGTCGCTTCTATCTGGCAATCAATTGACAAGAAATTGAGATTATGAAACATTGTGCCTGTGATCAAAGAAGGTGGGCATCCTTCCCCCATCTGAGGCCAAATCTCCACTCCCCCGTGGGAACCAATGTCAGGGAACACCAGTGATTTGGCCTTTGGCAGGCACCAGACAATGCTGACACCAATTCTAGCCCCATGGGTCTTTATGGCAAACTCTGAGCAAGGCTGAAGCATTCTGAAGGTGGATCCTACCAGAGCATCTAAAATGCCCACAGCTTTTTTTTGGGAGACTTCATCTGGAGCGGCAGAGGAAAAAGAAAGGGAAATGAGGAAAGTAAACACCCCACCAGCTCAGGTCATCCGGGAATGGGCACGGGCTGCTCACCCCCTCTCCCTGCCCTCCCTTGAAACCCACAGTACTGGTGTGGAATGGTCCAGCTTGCAGACCTGGACCAGCACAGCCCTGGGGCCTCTTGAGTAAGCTCTGGGGAGGGGGCGGGTGACGCTTCCTCCTGTGACAACCGTTGCAGCCTCAGAAACCACGAAGTCCCCGGTGTGTCAGGAACTGCCTGGAGGCCGGAGCTTCCTGCAGGTGCCCTGCGCTCATGAATCACACCTTGTCAGGGCTCGGGGTGCCCAACGGCTGGGTGGCCACTGAGGTGCCCGGGGAGCCCTGCCCCGGGATGCACCCACCTCCCCACCACACCATCCCAGCCAGGCGAGGGTTAAGCAGGCATTAATCACACCGTTTGAGAGACATTTCAAAGCCTCTTCCAAATATTATAAAAAATGTCTTTAATCTTCTAATAGCGCAAACTCCTCTGATGATGGATGGAGGGAAGTCGCCTCTCTCCTCCTGATCCTAACAGATGAGGCTGAAGAGCTGCTGCTCTGGAGGGGGGGAAAGTTGGGGAGGGAGCTGGGGGAAGAGAAGGACATTTCTCAACCTCCCACCAGAGCAGTTATAAATATGAGGTCATACAGCAAGAGATGATAACACATTAAGGGCTCTTGAGATATTAGTCTGTCAGCCTCGTTAGACACAGCCTATTTGGGGCTGACTGCGTAATTAGAGGCTGGGGTACCCATAACTCATTGGTGTTTAGAGGTAGGAAGGGGCTCCAGTCAGCATCACCCTCAGCACTCTGAGAAGTAATCTTCATCAGGCATTAAACCCCACTCCTTGCTGCAAAAATAACCCTTTCCCCCCCAGGAAAAACCACTCCTGTTTCCCACCTCCTGCCCATCCCACAGCCCTGAGCCCACTGCATGCTCAATGCACCCACCCTTGCCTCTCCCCTCTCCTGCAGGTGGGGAACAGGGTTGTGACTTGGCCAAGGTGACCCAAGGCAGTTAGTGAAAAGGTGGAAAAGTCCTGGCTCCCAGTTCCCTTCCCATGCAACAGCCCATTGCAAGAAGCCACGCTCTGCTCTGCAACGGACTGCATCCCCCGAAAACCCCCAGACAGCCTCCACAGCAAGTCTGACCCTCCTGCAACCTTCTGCCATCCAGGGAACAGCTCCAAGTTGGGCTGGAAACACCTCGGGGAGGTGGATACACTTGGATAAAGATGATCTTGGGGAAGACTGAGCAGAAATGAGTCCAAGGAAAGGCAAAAACGTAAGCACCCCAGGACAGCTTGTCACTCCTGCCCTGCTGCGAGCATCCCCACGCTTTGTGAGGAACCTGGAGGAGCTGGGCTTTCCATGTCCTCTCCACTTTCTCTTCTCAGTTCTGCCTAAGTGGTGGTGAGCTTCGACACGGGCAGGCACTTCCCAACCAACCCAGCCAAAAGTGAAACAGGGAAGGGGAGCGTTTCCCTTCCGCAACCGTGCAGAGCAAGGGCACCGCAAAGCCGGCTCCGACTTGAAAGGGAACAGATGGAGCAGCGAGCAGAGGAAGGCAGGCGAAAGCCAAACCCACCCCCATGCCCCCCACAGAGCCTTCCCAACAGCATATCCCTGTAACTCCTCTTGCTCTGTGGCAGGGGGAAAATTAAGGCATTGGGAAGGGCAGGGACATCAAATGAGAAACAACAGCCCTCACTGCAGGGACTGCCATGACACTGCCAAAGTCCGTGGCGTGGCCACCCAATGCCTCATCCCCTCTCCCTGCTCGCCTGCTGCAGCTGGGGAGGGGGCAAGGGGTCCACAGAGGAGGGGGCAACCCCATGGCTTCCCAGGCTGAGGTAGGATAATGAATCCTGATGGGGGAAGTGACCTTTTCCAAATGCCACATGTCATTGGATTTTATATCACACCAGGACAATGTGCCATGGGTATTAAAATCGTTTTTCCAATAGAAGTGTGCATGTGTATGTGCGTGTCAGAGAGAGATGTGAGAAAAATAAAATTAAGATGTGAAAATTAGGCTGCCTCTAAACACGGCCTTTAGAAAAGACTTAGGTCCTCACAGAGCAGGACTGACAGAGAACATCCATGCCCTTTGCTCCCGAGATCACAGATGATTTTGTCAAGGGAATGCGACTTGTCCAAACCCTATGACAGAAAAAGAGAAAAGGATCTCAGGAGTCCTTATCCACACTTCTAAAGTTCTGCAAAGACTTTCACCTCTACAGTGTCCCCTCTGCCACGAAGGGACATCTCCAGGGCTGCTCTACCCACAGAGGCATGTACAGACACATACGGAGCACAGATCACCTTGCACTTGTGCTCCTGGACACCCACAGGTGTCTGGGCTGTGCAGGAGGAGAAAGTGAAGTCCTGCGTAACAGCCAGTGCCAACTTGCTCAGCCTCACCCGGGATGCAAATCAGCCTGTATCCCTGTGGGCCAGCCCAAAGGTGTGTGCAGAGCATCCGTGGAGTTAACCACACACACGGGTATGGACGCTTTCCCCCTGTATGCCAGGATACATTCCCATGTGAAAACACAATGTGAAATGGGAGGTGCTGGAAGCCAAATTCACTTGAACTCCAGCCCGTTCTCTCAATCTGCAGGGCAATTGTCCGGCTGAAACAACAACGCTGGGACAGAAAAAAAAAAAAAAGGACAAGCTGTGCTTGTTTATTCAGCTTCTTTCTCGCTCACTCCTCTTGACAATACCCTGACACCGTGTCCTGCCGCGCCAGGGCTGCAACCCCAATGGGCTAAATTTATCCCAGCTGGAGCCCTGTTTACAAGTCTTGTCCTGTTTACAGCACGGTCCATCCTGCCCAGGACCAGGCAGTGGCCATCTCCAGGGTGGACAGTTAGTGCCTCACCTTCCTCAGTCTCTGCTGTTCCCAGGCTGCCCTTGCACACAGGACAGCTCTTGCCTGTGTGCAAGTACAGTTTCAGCTAACGAATCCCAACACATGAAAACTTTACATTAAACCTTTGGCTTGCTGTCAGCATTGGTCACCAGTTTGGAGAGGCTGAGTATCACAAGAGTGGTTTCAGGAGTGACTGAAAACCCTCACCTAGGAGTCTGTGTACCATCTTGTGCCCTGTAACCCCTTCCCTGTCCGTGCCTGGTGGATGCAGAGGGGACATGAGTGCCCTGTGGATATGAAACGAAGCAGCTGGTCCTGTGCTCCCTCAGCCTCCCTCATCAGGGCCAGTGAACAGAGGTTTGCCTCATCCCCGATGGCAGGGCTATTGCTCAGCAGTGATGGATCCCTCCTTGCATCTGCTCAAGGCTGCATGTACTCTTAGACTTAATGAGTGAGCAAGCTCTGACACGCTGATGATGCAGCCCTTTTTCACATGGACCTGGTGCAAACCACTGCCTGCTGTTGCCTTGGGAAGCCTCCTGCTTGAAACCACAAGGCCTGGATCACATCTTGTAGTAAGGGGCCCCTCATGTGCAGATGGACGGGAAAAGGGCGTCTCACAGAGCGACCCTGAGCTGGGTTAAACTACCAAACTGGATGAGAGGATCAAATCTCAGTGTCCAATGCTGCATCTGTGCAAGGAAAGGTCCAAGAGCAACTGAGTCTGGACCAAGGCTCCAGTTGCTGCAGGTGCAGGAGCAGAAGAGAGAGCTACCAAGACTTTCCTTTTGCTCACGTTTTCTGGAGACAAGCAGATTGTCCAGAGCAATGCCCATGGTGCACAAGAGCAGTGTCCATCTTCCAAGTGCCTCCCCATGTCTCACTGCTCACACCTACCTCACTTCTTGCCTATGGCCCAACTGTGGGTTTGTTTGTACGCTGGGTGGGGGGAAGCCTTTCTGCACTGCATGCCCTGATCACACCGCCTGGTGAAGCAAAAGCTCCAGGGAGATCAGAAGAGGGGTTGTACACCCCAGTCCAGCTCCTTGCCCAGAGTTTTGGAGATGATCTGTGCCTGACTGTGGGGGGGGGGGGGGAGAATTTGAACGTAAAGGTTTGTTTACATGAAGTCCTGCTCCTGAGAAGTCCCCCATGCCGGGCATTTACTATTCCCAAAACAATACCTTGCTCAAGTTCACCAGACCCCCCTTTCGCTCTGAAATACAAATGCAGCTTTTGGGGAATATTTCACGAGTCAGAAAACCACCTCCACCCTCCATTCACGCTCACTTCCAAGTGCAGGAAGGACATTAAGGGAAGGGCTAATGGAGTGGCACGTCTGCGCACAAACATGTATGTGCGTGCCCCTCACACGCGCAGCTTCTCATCTCCGGAAGAAGATCTTCTTGTCAGGAAGTCACGGCCGTGATTACTTTGTCTTCCACGTTTAAGAACATCCCTAACTGCTCCTTGGATAGCTCAATTAGTAAAGTGAATATATTATATAAAGTCTAAAAGATTAAACTATCATAGGCAGCCCATAATTTCATGAAGAAGTCAGGGGAGCATATCCCTCTTATTAACTCTATAACAAATGTGATGAAAATGTTCAAATAGAATGTTAATGCAATGTTACGTGTAATTTTCCCAGGCGATTTTCTGCTGAAATATTTCTTTATTAATAGTAATTGAGGGTATAAATTATGAATGAGGCGATTTTCTCCTTTCACTGGGAAAGACGTACTAATGGCAATAATTCTTTATAATAATTTTTTGGGGGGAGAATGGGGAGGGAGCTGGGGTGAGGGGTTTAAAGAAAAAAAAAATCTTTAAAGGGATTGCAAAATATATAGACTAGCAGTGCATGTTTTATGGCAGGGCGCTGTATTTTATATCCATGTGCTGGCCATCAGTCCTGTGTGGGTCTGTACTGCGTGTGCACGAGGTTCGGGCCTCTGGCGAAGGCAATTTCCTTCTCTATTCTATGTGTGTAAAATGTGACATCAAGACAGGGGAGCATGAGAGCACCAATGCTGAGAGTCTGCAAATTCAGGACTCCCTCTTTCACTGCCTAAAGGAAAAAGGGGCAGGAAGCACATGATGAGCTACAGGCACACTTCTGGTTAGTAGGTGGGTACTCAGGGATGAGTGGTACAGGTTCTTGTCAATTTAATACAGACTCTGACACCTTTCCATGCTCCCACCATAACCAAAACCACTTCTTTGTGCTTGTGTTGGGGTTTTTTGGGTTGTGTTTCACCAGCAGTGCAGCCTGCTGATCCTGACCCCAAGCACCTCCAGCCAGGGAGATGTGTGGCACTGAGGCTTGGCGCTACAGCCACTGAACCTTGTACAGCCTTGAAGCAGAGTGGGCCCGAGGGCTACACTGGCTTCCAAAGGCCACCCCTGTGTGGGACAGAGCCTGGGGACACACACACGGCCAGCCCAGGGCCACGCGCTCGCACACCACGGACAGGCAGCCCCGAGCAGCACAGCTGCTCTCACAGGGCAACAAAAAGTCCTTTCTGCGATGCCAGAATGAAAGAGGCGTTTTACAAGGATTTCAGAGCTTGCTCTCCTTCAGGTTTGTATGGTTTTTTTCGACAGACCAAACGATTTCAAAATTTTTCCACTCAATTAAAAGAAATGATGGTTTGAGTGCAATTCTTGGCCCCTTCCTCCTGCACACATCTCTCTTCTCTAAGAAAGATAAAGGAGAAAGAAAAGATGGTATCCCTTAAATTTTCATTACGCTTCAATTGGCTGGAAAAAAACCCCAAACTCTGAAAGGTTTAAAACTTTTATACCAAAGAATCCACTTTTCTCCCCTATTTTATTTAAAACTTTTCCCAGGAAGGAAACTTTCTGAACAAGCTCTAGACTACAACAAGCATAGGAATAAAAACCTCCTGACCCCAGGCCTTTGCCATACAAACTAAAGAGTTTAAGCAAGCTGAAAAATGCCACTGGTAAGGGATTCCACCGAGGGTGGGCAGCACATATTAGTACCCAGTAAGGGGAAGAGGTCCTGGACACCCACGCACAGGGGGTGCAGATGTGACCCACGTGAGTATAAGTCTGTTGGGGAGCGGGTGGCTTTGCTCTTCCCTGGGGGCAGCTCTTACATTCCCTATTTCTACTGGGGGATTCCCCTGCTCAGGCTCAGGCTGAGCTCCCCACTGGGCTGGAAGAAGAGCCAGAGCCGGTCCTGATGCAGGCAGCCAGGCTATGCTGCCCTGTCTCTCCCCTCCTCTGGAGGCATGGACCCTCAGGCCCTGCCTGGGGCTTACCCCACACCGGCAGACTGTGCGAGAGGCTGCAGGAAAGCAAGACAAAATCAGCGTGATCCGTCACCAACCCTCCTCAAAATTAGGTTAATAATTTATGATGTTAAATGGGACAGTTAATAGCTGGGCCAGATGATTCCTCAGCTAATCTAGAGCACGGGCTGAGCTGCAACGAGTCCTCTGAGAGTTCATTACACTCCCCAACCCTCGGCGCTAGTGCTTTTGGCTCTACTGATACCTACGGGAGGCTGTGGCTGGTGCCGCTGGCAATGCGCCTAAGACTTGCCCCTCATCAATTAAGAGAAATAAGGAAATCGACAGGAAAATTAATTTCCAAAGAGACAATGCCTCTGACACCCGCACTGCCCTCAGAAAGCCGGGGGGGGGGGTTATCTGGGAATCTGCCTGCCTGGGGAGGAGGTTGCGTTTGCTGTCTTGCTGCAGAGCGAGGTCAGGCTGCTTTCCTGAGGGCTGGGAGAGCAGGGAGGGATGTAAGTGACTGAACCGAAGGTGCTTTTGCTCTCAGGTGACTCCCAAGCAGGCTCCTTATGAGGGAGGGTGCTCAGCCAAATTTGTGAGGAGACGTACCACACATGCCTGCTGCTTAAAGTCCCCCCCGCACCCCGTCCCCGGCACAGAGTGGCTCACTGGCAACAAGGATTTACACCCTGACAAAGCACATTCCCAAAGAAACCTCAGAGATGAAGGGTCAGGATGAGAAGGTTCAGCAGATCTTTTCTATTAAGGAGACAGAGCAAGGACAGTCTCCACCTCAGGGACAAGGCTGACAGAGTGCTCCCCAGGGCCAGCCCTCATCCCAGAGCATGGTGGCGGGTGGATCTTCAGCCACTTGCCTGTCTCAACAAAGACCTTCCAGTTCTGACAGCATAGGAGTCCCACTTTGCCCATCCTGCCTCGCTTCTTCCTTTGCAAAGGCCAGATCCTGAAAGGCAGAAATCCTGCAGAAAGTTTTCTGTCTCTGGGACCACACTCAAGAGAAACAGAAAGTAGGCAGGGACCCACCTCACTGATCCCAACTGTACGTGGGGGCAGGAATCAGCTCCTTTGATCCAGCATATCCCTGGGGGATGCCGTAAAGCAGTGCCAGCCTTAGGCAAACCTGGAAGAGGGTGCCACAGGCACCCTTCTCCCCAGAAGAGCTAGAGATGGGTACCCTTGAGTGTGATCCTTCAGACAGCCCAAATCTCTTTTAAAAAATAAAAAAGCTAAGGCACACCAAGTCTGAGTGACCACCTCAACATCAACAGCAATAACAGGTAAAGGGAGTAATTCCTTTAACACCCTAGGGTTCCCAGTCCCAGGGTGTCCATGTGCTGCCCTTAAGTGGGAACCTGAGACAGACCCAATGGGCTAAAAAGTAACTGGCTGGGCTTCAAGTACAGGCTGCTGCAGCCAGATGTGCACTGATGACTCGTGCAGATGTTGGCCCTGCAGCACGTCTGGGCAGTAATTCCCCTTCTCCCTTCCACATTCCTGCTCTGCCAAATTCAAACCATGAGCAGTGTGGGGGGATTACCTGCAATTACAGCTTTCACAGGTTGGGACTCGCTTCACTCAGCTGGGGAAGTGGGGGAGAGTGGCAAGAGGTAAGGGCATCCATATGGTGGGCTTCTACAGCCATTCCCTCTGCCTGTGTTAGAGGCAGCCAGTGCTGTCTCACCCCTGCAGCACTCTCCCTTCCTCTGAATCCCCCTCCCAGGGGGAGAACTAAGAGGGACTCATGGGGGTAGAGGGGAGCCCCAGCCTGGGGCCAGCAGCAGAGTCAGTTTTCCTTCCAGCTTCTACCCCAAGTGCGTATGGGAGAAATGACAATTAGGGGGACAACAAATGAGGCTGCCAGACCCTGGGGGGGACATGTGCAGTAACTTGAGGCTGAAGCGGAAATAGCTCCAGTCGACCCACTTAGAAAATCATCATTACTGTAAAATTTATGGCTGACAGGAGCTTGTCTGATAGATATGACTATTTAAAGGCAGCCAAAGCCTCCATTTATATCAGTGTGAGGAAAGGGGGGGTAAAGAGAGATGGGGCAGGTTTGAAGATCAAAGGGGCACCTGGAAAAGCAAAGGGGACCACATCTGCCCTGGTGGCAGGGGCAAAGAGGCAGTGGCTTCAGCAATGGAAAGGGCTGGTATGGTGGGGTGAAGTGCTGTGTCACGTGGGAGGGGAGCAACCCTCTGCTGTGAGTCTGCTGTCCTGGGCCCTGAGACCACAGCATTCTCTGTGGCCTCCTCCAGCCACTCCTGCCTTTGGGGCTGACAAAGTGCCACCACCTGGGAGCAAGCTGTCCCAGGCCCCTGGCACACAGGTGAGCTCTTCTGGATTCGGCACCGTCCAGGCCGTGGTGGGCATGGCCACTGTCACCCGCTCAGAGTGTGCTGCAGTATTCACCAGGAATGTGCTTGTCATTAGATGTGAAGAAAGAAAGCAATTGCTGGGACTGGTAAAGAAAAAAAGCAGTGGCAGGTTTGGAGGACGACAAACAAATGCCTGTGATGCTCAGAGGTTTTTTTTCCCTTCCTTTTTTGAAGGACAGAAAATTACTCTCGATGGGAGACTCCTGATAGGCCATTGCTTTACCCCAGCTCCTCAGCTGTCCTCCTTACCTGCACTTCCCTCAAGGCTTTACAAAGTGGATGGTGCAATCACTCAGTGGCTTTTGGGGGGAGCACCTTGTCTCAGCAGCAAGGCCAGGAAAAGACCTACTTGCCAGTTCCTTGGGCCAGGCCATCCCTCACTGGTGAACCTTCATCTCTGGTCAAGAAGAAATTCTGCAAGTGTGCTGGGGGTGGACTCCAGGGATGCTCAGCTTGGCTGGACACACATTGCATGTCCCAGCCAGCATGTCCCTGTGCCGTGGTTCCCTATGGATGTGCAAGGGAACACCATACCCAGCCACAAGCAAGTTGCAAATGAGCACAGAGGTATGGATGAGCCCTCATCCATACCACCAAGGTGCTCCCAGAAGGCTCATGGATGCAGAGCAGCAGACTGCAGGGCAGCACTCTATGCCATCCAGAGCAGGGAGCAGTCCCCAGAGGGCACCCTGCCCAGGGACAGCACGGAGCCGGTCGGCATTCCCATCTGGGCTCTCCTCCCCAATTGGGCTGCTCCCTGTCCTTCGGGGATGGCGATGGCTCCTCACCTGATTGAATTTCCAGGCCATCACTCGCTCTCCCTGCAGCTGCGAGGCACGATCGCCCTCCCGGCAACCCCACGCTCACCCCGCGGAAGGAGGGGCTAATTCAGTTAGCCCAGTGGCATTAGCTGCCGTGAAGAATAACCCGCCAACAAGGCCCTGCAAGCCTGACACAATATTAAAGACCCCACTGCCCTCACTTGGGGCAGATTAAGCCGGGCTCATTGCTTTAATGCTGCACTCCTCGGCCGGGCTCCCTCCAAGGCTCTGCACCTTAACTGTATTACCCCAGCACCGATGTGCTTGACCTGCCGATATTGCTCCCACTGATAATTCACCTCCCAAGAAACTTTGCCTTTTTGACCTCCTGCTGGATCAGGCTCTAACCCCACGGAGCAGGGCTACCCCTGCATCCCACCATCCACGGGCTCTCTTTCCCGCAGCATCGCCTCCTGCATCCCCGACCTGCTAGGGGCCTTGAGGTGCCTTCTTCTGCCAAACTCGGACAACTCACTCCTGCAAACAGGTCACTGTGGTGATCCCAATCATTATCTGTGACTGCACCGACATGCACAGTGAACACATGGGTTTGTGGAGGATGGAGAACACAATTTACAGCACCAAGGATGTGCGGGACATCCCGGCTCACTAAACTCATCCAGGGTACCAAGGCTCCCTCAGTAGCAACGTGAAGTGATGCACAGAGGAAACATCAGGTCCTTCCTGCTCCCAGGGATACAGATGTCTCATCTGACCCAAGGAAGCAATCAGGAAAAACACCCAAATACCAGCCTAGGGGGAGCCTGGGCTCCAAGGGAAACTCAACAGAGCGGCATGGGAGCAAGACACAGGATCATCCTGCTGCTGCCAAGTGCAGCCAATGCCAACATCATCTTGGCCTGACAGCAGCCACTTCTTCCTCTCACCCACAAGCTGCCAGAAGCTGTCTTGTGTTCTTACCCCTGCTTAACCCTGTGGCCTGTGAGCAATACAGGGGGGGTCCTGAAGATGCTGTCTGCTTGGGCTGCTGGCTCACAAGGCTTGCTTTTCACATGAAACAGCAACACTGTGGAATCGATTTCCCACTTGGCCAAAACCAGAGGGCCAGTGTGCCCTGCAAGACTCCAGAATGAAATTTTCAAACATGGAAAAGTCACCTTTTCTGAAAAAAAAAAAAGTAACAGTCTGACTTAGCCAACATATTCACTTCTGCCTTCCTCACCAGAAAATCAAAATCATCTATACCAATCTTTTCCACTTCCCTGATATCATTTTATCAGTATAATTCCAGCTCTAGACCTAGAAAAAGGCATCTGCTCCCTGCTCTGCTCCCTTGCCTTTGCACAGGTGGTTTTTATACTTGCCTTGCACAGTTAGCGCTTGGGTAGCGTATAAGAGGTTGGAAAACTAGTTATGTGTCTTTACATAACTAATGTATATTAGTTATAATGCATATTAGTCATGTCAATAATATTGACATTATTATTTACATTAAATAATAATAATAACAACCAGGCACTGCTCACAACAAGCAAGCCCTCCTTTCAGACACATTTTGCTTCCTTATTTTCTGATTTCACTATTCTAAGGTGTGTTTCCTTTTTTCTGAAGAAACAAAACTAGAAAAAGGAACAAACCTAAACTTCCACTTATAACTCAGACCACAAGTCTTGGCATTTTTCTTAATAATAAAAACCTCAGTGAAGCTGTGTTTGACCCGGTGCTGCTGGCACAGGAAGCAGAGTGCCCACACAAAAGGGGTGTTGCAGAGCAGTTGTGAAGCCGTGTGGTTTGGTGGCTGCTGGGACAGAAGGGCTCTGTTTTGAGGTTTGCCATCACCCAAAGGCTTCTGTGACCCTGAGGAAGGCACAGCACCTCTCCCTGTCCTGGATCCCTTCTGCCCTCCTCTGGGAGCACAGGGATATCAGTAGGTGCAGGAATTTGCTGCTGCCTCTCACCTGGGGCAGAAGGAGCTCTCCCCTTCTCAGCATGGAACACCACCTGTGCAGTCTCGCATCCTCAATTTGCTGGCTGGATCACATCTCAGAAATTGTGCTTGTCCCTGGTGCTCAGCCCAGAACCTGGGCGGACCTGGGACCTGTTCTAGCCTGATGCAGCTGCCACGCTGAGCAACACAGAAAGTTTTCAGTAACAGAAATTAAGCCCACAGACAGGAGCAAAGCTGGGACACGTAACTACACAGGAAACACAAAGGCTTATTCCTTCTACTGTACTCCTGAAAAGGATCCCTTCAGCTGCTCGCACACATATTGCTGAGAAGGGACTCAATCCAGTTCCCACTTACACAGCCCATGACGTGGCTGAGGGCAGGGCAGATCCACATCTCTGGAAGCAGGAGCAGACCCTGCCCTTGGTGTGCAGCCAAACGGATCGGAAACAGGGAAGGGCGTATAGCTTTTACAAGCCTTTCTTAAAAAAGGCAGGCAGTGCCAGGGTAGAGTCAGGCCCCAAATTTAGGCTTGGGCAAAAAGACAAGAATCATTCATTCCCCGTTGTGCAGTCCACATGCCTGGGAGGCGAATGGAAAATGGTTGATGTGAACACTTTTTTCCTATCAGAGTTTATTTTTCTAAGTGCAATGCCTTAGCACTGAGGCCTCTGCCCTGCCACAGGGCCTGAGCAAACCTTGTGCTGCTGTGCCCGTCCCCAGCTCCAACAACATCCCTGTGCTGGGCTTCCCTGCAGATGGGCAGTGCCTGTGGGCACTGGCAGCACACAGCATCTCCCTCCTTTTCCATCCACTGGTCCAGAAAGCGACTGGTCAAGCCAGTAACATCTGCACAAAGGGGAGCCACCCGTCCCATCGTGGGGACTGGAAGCACCCTCAGCAGCACGGGGCAGGTGACATGGGACACTGAGCTCTCTGCTTCTCACCCTTCTGACATGACCCCTCCTGTTAGGGGGAGATTTAAGGTGCTCTTATATCTCCCTGCTGTAAATGGCCTCATAAAAGTGACAGAACGACGTTCATATGGATGCTTGTTAAAATTTTATTACTAATCACCACCAAAGTTAGCTGCTATATTTAATCCAGGCTGGGAGAAAGAGGGGAGGGGGCACTGCCTGGGCAGGATGAAGATATCCAGTTCAGAAAGCAAAGGCAGGACAAGCTGATGAGCGGTCCTGATGTAGCTCATGGACACAGGCTGCAGCAATTGCAAATAAAAACCCCAGAGCCTTCACCCTTCGCTTGTCAGCAGCAGCCACAAGCCTTTTACAAGCCCTAATTCAAGAATGGGATGGGCTCATGGTGGATCACAAGGCTATG